>NC_140022.1:8749775-8857591 GCF_964263955.1 Coregonus lavaretus | reverse complement strand
TATAGGGAAATATCCTAGTTTGGGGAATCAAACATGGTCTTTTTCTCTCTCTCTCTCACAAACTATTTCTCTCTCTCTCTCTCTCTCAATAAAATACAATTATATTCAGTAGATTTGAATGACATGGCAAGTTAAATTACTTACATCAAAGTATACATATAACAAAAAATGGTGGGACCAACAGCAATAAGGCATCAATAATAAAAGTAGCAGCAGTGGAAATGGTATTACCAATACCAGCAACTACACAACAATATATATTAAAGCAATAGTAGTAGGCCAGTTTCAACATGACTGAGAAGCCACATTGCATGGTATGAAAGCCAAAACAAAATGGGAAATATTATTGACATTACGTTGCACTTTTATTTCTCTCTCTCTCTCTGTCCCTCTCTCTCTCTGTCCCTCTCTCTCTCTGTCTCTCTCTCTGTCTCTCTCTCTCTCTCTCTCTCTCTGTCTCTCTCTCTCTCTGTCTCTCTCTCTCTCTCTCTCTCTCTCTCTCCCTCTCTCTCTCTGTCCCTCTCTCTCTCTGTCTCTCTCTCTGTCTCTCTCTTCTCTCTCTCTCTCTCTCTCTCTCTCTCTGTCTCCGTCTCTGTGTCTCTGTCTCTCTCAGACCCTGGCCCTGTTGGAAGAGGAGGATGATATCAACCAGATAACAGATTATTTCTCTTATGAACATTTCTATGTGATCTACTGTAAATTCTGGGAGTTGGACACGGACCATGACCTTTACATTGACCCTAAGGACCTGGCTCGTTACAACGACCACGGTGAGTCTGTCTGAGTGACTGTGTATTCAATCTTAAAGCTTTGGAAAAGCATTTTGGTATTAGTCATTTACTAATCCCTCTCTCTTTCTCTCTCTCCATGCCCCCCCCCCCCCCTCTTCTCCTCTGACAGCATCCTCAAGCAGAATCATTGAGAGGTTGTTCTCAGGAGCCGTCACACGGTAAGAACACACACACGTACCCTAACAATATCTGGTAAAAGCAAAATGGTTGAATGTAAAGTTATTATTTCTCTCTCCCTGTCCTCTGTCTCTCCTCAGGGGTAGTTCAGTGCAGAGAGAAGGGAGGATGAGTTATGCAGAGTTCACCTGGTTCCTCATCTCAGAGGAAGACAAGAAAAACCCTACCAGGTAGCACAGCAGAGTGTGTGTATGAGCAGGAGAAAGTGTGTGTATGCAACATGCGTGCATTTGTGTTTGTCCACGTGCGTTTGTGTGTGATCTAACCCCCCCCCCTCTCTCTTTCTCTCTCTCTCTCTCTCTCTCTCTCTCTCTCTCTACTCTCTCTCTCTATCTCTGTCCCTCTACTCTCTCTCTCTCTGTCCCTCTCTCTCTTTCTTTCTCTCTCTCTTCTCTCTCTCTCTCTGTCCCGCTCTCTCTCTCCCTCTCTCTCTCTCTCTCTCTCTCTATTTTTCTCTCTCTCTCTCTCTCTCTCTCTCTCTCTCTCTTTCTTTCTCTCTCTCTACTCTCTCTCTCTCTGTCCCTCTCTCTCTCTCTCTCTCTCTCTCTCTCTCTCTCTCTCTCTCTCTCTCTCTCTCTCTCTCTCTCTCTCTCTCTCTCTCTTTCTTTCTCTCTCTCTACTCTCTCTCTCTCTGTCCCTCTCTCTCTCTCTCTCCCTCTCTCTCTCTCTCTCTTTTTTTTTCTCTCTCTCTCTGTCCCCCCTCTCTCTCTCTCTCTCTCTCTCTCTCTCTCTCTCTCTCTCTTTGTCCCTCCAGTATAGAGTACTGGTTCAGGTGTATGGACACAGACGGGGACGGTGTGTTGTCTATGTTTGAGTTGGAGTACTTCTATGAGGAGCAGTGTAGTAGGATGGAGGGGATGGGCATTGAACCACTACCCTTCACAGACCTGCTCTGTCAGATGCTAGACCTCGTCAAACCTGAGAGCCAAGGTGTGTGTCCCCCCCCCCCTCTATCTTCCTCTATCTTCTCCTCTGCATGCCTCCGCTTTCTCTCCCTCTTTTCTCTCCTCTCTCTCTTTCATACATTATACTTTACACGTGTGCAGTACAGCAGTGGATAAACATCCTATTCTGTGTGTGTGTTTGTTTAGGTAAGATAACCCTGTCTGATCTGAAGAGGTGTAGGATGGCTCATATATTCTTCGACACGTTCTTCAACCTCGAGAAATACCTGGACCACGAGCAGAGAGATCCCTTCGCTTTGCAGAAGGTAGGACCGTGTGTGTGTCTGTGTGTGTTGTAGGACATAGACAGTGAGGGTGTGTGTGTACTAATGTGTGTGTATGTGTGTGTGTTGTAGGACATAGACAACGAGTGTCCAGAGCCGTCAGACTGGGATAAATACGCCTCAGAGGAATACGAGATCCTGGTGGCAGAGGAGACAGCTAACGAACAGCTGCAGGAGGGGTAAGACACACACACACACACACACTCACACACTGACACACACCCACACTCACACACACACACACTCTCATACTGTGTTGTCTCCCCAGCACGTTTGATGATGACTATGAGGAGGCGGAGCTTCCGGTTCAAGGAGAGATGATTGGGAATAAGATGGATAAGCTGCTCATATCAGATCTGACAGCGTGAAATTCCCAAAGCCTGGAATACCGCTCCCTTCTCCTTGGATATACAGGAGACGGGGGAGAGGAGAAGTGGGATGGACAGGGAGAAATTGAGAAAAAGCTAAAGCGCTGGAGATATCCAAACTCTCTCACCTTCTCCCTTCATACACAGACAGGGACAGAAGAGATGGTGGAAGATGGAGAAAAGGAAGAGGGTTGGACAGAAAAAGAGAGAGCACTCTGGCAGCTGTCCTCTCAGCCCTCTGTAGGAAAAAACGTGTTTTCCACTCTTTTATCTTTATTGGAGTGTGTGTGTGTTGTGTGTGCATGTGTGTATGTGTGTGTGTGTGTTTGTGTCATCCCAAAGACTGTGTTTGGTGCAATTATGTGTCTTAACATGTTTAACATGTAGAAGTAAGAAAGCACAAATCCTGATATGGAGATACTTCCTGTATGATGTGTATAATAACTGCCATATTGAGATTTTTCACTGACAATCAACTACTAGACAATCAACCAAGTTGTTTTCAAACGTGTCAATCAACACACACACACACACACACACGCACACACTGTGCATACACACAGCGCTGTGCAAAACAGTACCATCTTGTAGTCACTAGTTATACTGCTGGCTGCTCTTACAACAGACTAGTGACGTTTAGAAAAGGGAGTTGGAAAGCTACTGTCAGCGTTCTCCATTTATAAACATCATTTTCAGTGTTCTATTTCAGAATGTTACTGTTGAATAGTTTGATAAGGCAGGCTATTGTGTTTTTGATTCATTAGAATTAGTAGAATGTTTCATTCTATTTGAGATAAAATGCATGTACTGTATATTCCGTCCATATACTTTTCAAAGAGTTCAGTTCTTTCATGGCAGATGCTGGGTCAGAAATGGCAGTCTATTCCCTATATAGTGCACTATAACTTATAGGGGGTACGGTGTCATTCTAGATTTGACCAGAATCAACCACAGTGTACATAGACTTAGCTGTAACTAACTAACTATGAACTAATATGAACTAACTATCTCTCTGGTAGAGATGTTACTGTAAAAACCAAAACGGACATGTCCAGAAGTGACACAAACTTGCTAGCCACAAGACGTGCTGTCGACACGCGGAACAAGACAGTAAAGCTAACAGCCGTTTTAATGTGTCACCAAAGGTGATGTTCCAGTCATTATTCTATTCTAGCATCAAGTATTCTTTATTTTATCACTGTTGAATGTTGGTGATGTTTTAAAGCTGTGCTTGTGCGTGCCTGTGCGTGTGTGTGTGTGTGTGTGTGTTTGTTTTTAATAGCAACAATCTGTCTCTATATATCCATTGTAAATGTGAATTTAACTTTACATTGTGTAATGATGATGTTACTGATGGTTTGTGTTGCTGTGTCACTGTGTGGCTCGACGGGGTTAAGTTATGTGGCGTGTGACCCAGATGCACAGCGATGATTGGTTGGAGGTCATAGAGGGACACGCCCATCAGACAATCAACTGTCGATCAATTTGTCAATCACCTATCAATCAATCAGTTTGATCATCTGATTGGATAATAAGGAGCATCTTGCTGTGACTGGTTTGGACACACTGGTAGCTCTTCCTCTCAGTAGAGACTCATGCTGCTGTAGAGACACACACACACACATACACACACGTTTATAAGACACTGCTGTGTCTGGCTCTATGCAAACAATCTGCTTTTTGCTCACTGCCCTGGGAACACACACACACACACATCTGCTCTGTGCTAGGTGCACGGGGCAGGGAGAGAAGCCAGGATGGAACTGCCTCTAACCGGAGACACTTCTGCCACAATGAGGACTTTTACTTTGAAATGTGTGTCTGCTTTAAAACAACTTTTACTTTGAAATTTAGAGAGGACTTTTATTTGGTGTTTTTTTCTCTCATCTGATGTTTTACTTCCAGGTGGATAAGGCTTGAGTAGATGTTCTTGTGTTCGCATGGCTTACTTCTTTCTGTCTTTCCTTGTTGCTTTCCTTTGTTTTCTTTTAAAACTGAATTGAAATAAAGACGATTTAAGGTTGGAGAGAAAAAAATTGAGAGAAAACATTAATGGTGGAGTACAACACGATTGTGCAACACGATAGTGCGTCAACAAACATTTTCCTGTTTAATTTTTTTTGCCATTTTGTTATATATACACACTACCGGTCAAAGGTTTTAGAACACCTACTCATTCAAGGGTTTTTCTTTATTTTTACTGTTTTCTACATTGTAGAATAATAGTGAAGACATCAAAACTATGAAATAACACATATGGAATCATGTAGTAAACAAAAAAGTGTTAAACAAATCAAAATATAGTTTATATTTGAGATTCTTCAAATAGCCACCCTTTGCCTTGATGACAGCTTTGCACACTCTTGGCATTATCTCAACCAGCTTCACCTGGAATGCTTTTCCAACAGTCTTGAAGGAGTTCCCACATATGCTGAGCACTTGTTGGCTGCTTTTCCTTCACTCTGCGGTCCGACTCATCCCAAACCATCTCAATTTGGTTGAGGTCGGGGGATTGTGGAGGACAGGTCCTTACAGAGCCTGGAGGTGTGTTGGGTCATAGTCTTGTTGAAAAACAAATGATAGTCCCACTAAGCTCAAACCAGATGTGATGGCGTATCGCTGCAGAATGTTGTGGTAGCCATGCTGGTTAAGTGTGCCTTGAATTCTAAATAAATCACAGACAGTCACCAGCAAAGCACCCCTACACCATAACACCTCCTCCTCCATGCTTTACAGTGGGAAATACACATGCTGCGATCATCCGTTCACCCACATTGCGTCTCACAAAGACATGGCGGTTGGAACCAAAAATCTCCAATTTGGACTCCAGACCAAAGGACAAATTTCCACCGGTCTAATGTCCATTGCTCGTGTTTCTTGGCCCAAGCAAGTATATTCTTCTTATTGGTGTCCTTTAGTAGTGGATTCTTTGCAGCAATTCGACTATGAAGGCCTGATTCACACAGTTGATGTTGAGATGTGTCTGTTACTGTCACGGAATCAGCCGAGGCTGCCCCTCCTCCTTGCTCGGGCAGGCTTCGGCGTTCGTCGTCCCCAGAGTACTAGCTGCCACCGATCTATGTTTCGGTGTTTGTCTAGTTTGTCCTGATTGTTTTCACCTGTTTCCCATTATGTTACATTGTATTCCCTTTATAACCCCCTGTCTCTCATTGGTTATTGTGTGTAATTGTTTTCCGTGAGGTCGGCAGTGTTCGGGTGTATGCGTATTTTGTTCCTCCCTGTTTGGAGGTTTTGTTTGTATTTTGATTACTGTGCTAGTAAAGTTCGTCTGCCAGTAGCTCGGTGTCCTGCGCTTGACTTCGCTCACAGCATACACGTCGCCCTGACAGAATCACACACCATTCATGGAGTCAGCAGGAGCGGCGGTGCCAGCTGGATCAATGGAGGAACGCATCGAACACCAAGCGGCCATGATCCAGGCTCTCGGCACCGCCATGGAACGGGTGGTGAGCACTATTGAGCGATGGGAAAGAGGGGGTCTGCCTACGCCTCCTTCAACGATACCACCACCATCAGTGATGCCCATCGCTTCACCTCCGGGGTCCAGTGGGATTCGGCTCTCGCTCCCGAGGGCTTATGATGGCACAGCGGCCGGGTGTCAGGGTTTCCTGCTCCAGGTTGAACTCTACCTAGCAACCATCCACCCGGTGCCCTCGGGATACGAGAGCGTGTCCGCCCTCATCTCCTGTCTGTCCGGCAAGGCGCTGGAGTGGGCCAACGCCGAGTGGGGGGGAATAGACGCCGCTACTGTCAACTATGCGGAGTTCACCCGCCGCTTCAGGGCAGTATTCGATCATCCACCAGAGGGTAAAGCGGCGGGTGAGCGTCTATTCCACCTTAGACAGGGGAGGAGGAGCGCACAGGAGTTCGCACTGGACTTCCGGACGCTGGCTGCCAACGCGGGATGGAATGAGAGGGCCCTCATCGACCACTACAGATGTAGCCTGAGGGAGGACATTCGTCAGGAATTGGCCTGCAGGGACACCAACGTCAGCTTCGACCAACTGGTGGACATGTCCATTCGCCTGGATACCCTGTTGGCTACCCGCGGATGTGCAGATTCAGGGCCGTCCATTCCATCCCCCAGCACTTCCGAGCCGACCCCTATGGAGCTCGGAGGTGCTGGTGCTAAGAAGACCAGGAGAGAGACCAGGAGGGAGGCCGTCCCCTGCACCAACTGTGGCCGCAGAGGACACACTGCTGGTCGGTGCTGGGGAGGGTCTCTTAGGAATCGAGGCAGTAGGCAGCGCACTGATGAATCATTCCAGGTGAGTAGGCACCCAACTCACCCAGAGCTCTCTGTTGCGCATATGTGTATTAAAGTTGTGTTTCCCAAGGTTTCTCCTCACTCCCAGCATAAGGCGCTAGTAGATTCAGGCGCAGCTGGGAATTTTATCGATCGCCAATTCACCTATAAGTTAGGGATTCCTATTGTACCTGTTGATGTAACCCTTCCCCATCCATGCCCTAGATAGCCGCCCTTTGGGGTCAGGATTGATTAGGGAAGTCACAGCACCTCTCAGGATGAAAACGCAGGAGGGCCATGAGGAGATACTACGTTTGTATTTGATTGATTCTCCTGCGTTTCCCGTGGTGTTGGGGCTTCCCTGGTTAACATCTCATGACCCCAACATTTCATGGCAACAGAGGGCTCTCAAGGGATGGTCTGATCAGTGTTTCGGGCGGTGTGTAGGTGTTTCTGTAGGGGCAACGACGGTGGAAAGCCCGAACCAATGTCACGATCGTTAGACGGAATGGACCAAGGCGCAGCGTTGCAGGCAAACATACTTTATTTAAAGAGAGTAAACACTCGAACAAAACAATAAACGATACCGTGACGTCCAAAGGTTAAACACAACCAACACGGAATAACCCAAAACGAACAAACCAACTGGAACAAGATCCCACAACTATTGTGGGAAAACAGCCTCTATAAATATGGCTCCCAATCAGAGACAACCAGCAACAGCTGACACTCGTTGCCTCTGATTGGGAACCACTCAGGCCAACACAGAAATACAATACATAGAATATACACACCCTGGCTCAACATATAGAGTCCCCAGAGCCAGGGTGTGACAGTACCCCCCCTAAAGGCGCGGACTGCGACTGCGCCTAAACATAAACAAACCAGGGGAGGGCTGGGTGGGCATTCCTCCTCGGAGGCGGTTCCGGCTCCGGGCTTGCCCACCACCCTCCAATAATCCCCCCGTAGCGCCCCTGATCCGGTCTGGCCCCACTGGCTGGAGCTGGACTGGACATCGTAGGAGCGGATTGCTCAAGCTCCGGTGTGGAGCAGCTGACCGGTACCTGACCAGGCACCGGTGACCCAGGCACGGGTTGTGCCGGACTGACGACGCGCACCCCTGGCTTGGTGCGTGGAGCAGGAATGGGCCGGACCGGGCTGACGATGCGCACCCCTGGCTTGGTGCGTGGATCAGCAACGGGCCGGACCGGGCTGACGATGCGCACCCCTGGCCTGGTGCGTGGAGCAGGAACGGGCCGGACCGGGCTGACGATGCGCACCCCTGGCTTGGTGCGTGGAGCAGGAACGGGCCGGACCGGGCTGACGATGCGCACCCCTGGCTTGGTGCGTGGAGCAGCAACGGGCCAGACCGGGCTGACGATGCGCACCCCTGGCTTGGTGCGTGGAACAGGAACGGGCCGGACCGGGCTGACGATGCGCACCCCTGGCTTGGTGCGTGGAGCAGCAACGGGCCGGACCGGGCTGACGATGTGCACCCCTGGCTTGGTGCGTGGAGCAGCCACGGGCCGGACCGGGCTGACGATGCGCACCCCTGGCTTGGTGCGTGGAGCAGCCACGGGCCGGACCGGGCTGACGACGCACACCGTAGGCTTGGTGCGAGGAGCAGGAACAGGCCCGGCCGGGCTGGCGACGCACACCGTAGGCTTGGTGCGAGTGGAAGGAACAGGCCGGGCCGGGCTGGCGATGCACACCGTAGGCTTGGTGCGAGGAGCAGGAACAGGCCGGGCCGGGCTGGCGACGCACACCGTAGGCTTGGTGCGAGTGGCAGGAACAGGCCGGGCCGGGCTGGCGACGCACACCGTAGGCTTGGTGCGAGGAGCAGGAACAGGCCGGGCCGGGCTGACGATGCGCACCCCTGGCCTGGTGCGTGGAGCAGGAACGGGCCGGACCGGGCTGACGATGCGCACCCCTGGCTTGGTGCGTGGAGCAGGAACGGGCCGGACCGGGCTGACGATGCGCACCCCTGGCTTGGTGCGTGGAGCAGCAACGGGCCAGACCGGGCTGACGATGCGCACCCCTGGCTTGGTGCGTGGAACAGGAACGGGCCGGACCGGGCTGACGATGCGCACCCCTGGCTTGGTGCGTGGAGCAGCAACGGGCCGGACCGGGCTGACGATGTGCACCCCTGGCTTGGTGCGTGGAGCAGCCACGGGCCGGACCGGGCTGACGATGCGCACCCCTGGCTTGGTGCGTGGAGCAGCCACGGGCCGGACCGGGCTGACGACGCACACCGTAGGCTTGGTGCGAGGAGCAGGAACAGGCCCGGCCGGGCTGGCGACGCACACCGTAGGCTTGGTGCGAGTGGAAGGAACAGGCCGGGCCGGGCTGGCGATGCACACCGTAGGCTTGGTGCGAGGAGCAGGAACAGGCCGGGCCGGGCTGGCGACGCACACCGTAGGCTTGGTGCGAGTGGCAGGAACAGGCCGGGCCGGGCTGGCGACGCACACCGTAGGCTTGGTGCGTGGATCAGCAACGGGCCGGACCGGGCTGACGATGCGCACCCCTGGCCTGGTGCGTGGAGCAGGAACGGGCCGGACCGGGCTGACGATGCGCACCCCTGGCTTGGTGCGTGGAGCAGGAACGGGCCGGACCGGGCTGACGATGCGCACCCCTGGCTTGGTGCGTGGAGCAGCAACGGGCCAGACCGGGCTGACGATGCGCACCCCTGGCTTGGTGCGTGGAACAGGAACGGGCCGGACCGGGCTGATGATGCGCACCCCTGGCTTGGTGCGTGGAGCAGCAACGGGCCGGACCGGGCTGACGATGTGCACCCCTGGCTTGGTGCGTGGAGCAGCCACGGGCCGGACCGGGCTGACGATGCGCACCCCTGGCTTGGTGCGTGGAGCAGCCACGGGCCGGACCGGGCTGACGACGCACACCGTAGGCTTGGTGCGAGGAGCAGGAACAGGCCCGGCCGGGCTGGCGACGCACACCGTAGGCTTGGTGCGAGTGGAAGGAACAGGCCGGGCCGGGCTGGCGATGCACACCGTAGGCTTGGTGCGAGGAGCAGGAACAGGCCGGGCCGGGCTGGCGACGCACACCGTAGGCTTGGTGCGAGTGGCAGGAACAGGCCGGGCCGGGCTGGCGACGCACACCGTAGGCTTGGTGCGAGGAGCAGGAACAGGCCGGGCCGGGCTGGCGACGCACACCGTAGGCTTGGTGCGAGGAGCAGGAACAGGCCGGGCCGGGCTGGCGACGCACACGGTAGGCTTGGTGCGAGTGGCAGGAACAGGCCGGGCCGGGCTGGCGACGCACACCGTAGGCTTGGTGCGAGTGGCAGGAACAGGCCGGGCCGGGCTGGCGACGCGCACCGTAGGCTTGGTGCGAGGGGCAGGAACAGGCCGGGCCGGGCTGGCGACGCGCACCGTAGGCTTGGTGCGAGGAGCAGGAATAGGCCGAGCCGGGCTGTGGAGACGGAGAGGAGGCCTGGAGTGAAGAGCTGCCACAACCCGTCCTGGCTGAATGCCTACCCTCACACACTCTGTGTGAGGAATCAGCACAGGACGTACAGGGCTGTGTACCCGTACTGGCATAACAGCACGTGACACTGGCGCAGGATATCCGGGACCGAGGAGAGGCACTGGAGGCCACGAGCGCTGAGCCGGCACATTCCGTCCTGGCTGCATACCCACCTTCGCACGACACGTGCGGGGTGCTCGCACAGGACGTACCGGCCTATGCCGGACCACTCGTGGCACAGTACGCAGCTCCGCATACCGCGGAACCTGCCCAGTCTCATGCTGCCATGCCTGAGTACGGGGAGTTGGCTCTGCTCTCCATCCAGGCTCCGCCAACCTGCCTTCTGGCCCCCCAAACCCGGTGGCCTCCTCTCCTAATCTCCCAATTCGCCCTGTGGCAGCCTCCTGCTGCCCAGTCGCCCATGCCATGTGCCCCCCCCAAACATTTTCTGGGGTTGCCTCTCGTCCGTCCGACGACGACACTGTTGACGCTGTTGCTCCTCTCTCGCCAGGGCCTTAATCTTAGCCCATGGCCCTTTGCCCCCGAGCATGTCCTCCCAGGACCACGATTTGCCCACCTGGGCCATCGCCAACCTCTCCAGCTCCATTCCCGGCGCTTCCTCCCATGTCCAGGCCGCCTGCTCCTGGACACGCTGCTTGGTCCTGGTATGGTGGGATCTTCTGTCACGATCATTAGACGGAATGGACCAAGGCGCAGCGTTGCAGGCAAACATACTTTATTTAAAGAGAGTAAACACTCGAACAAAACAATAAACGATACCGTGACGTCCAAAGGTTAAACTCAACCAACACGGAATAACCCAAAATGAACAAACCAACTGGAACAAGATCCCACAACTATTGTGGGAAAACAGCCTCTATAAATATGGCTCCCAATCAGAGACAACCAGCAACAGCTGACACTCGTTGCCTCTGATTGGGAACCACTCAGGCCAACACAGAAATACAATACATAGAATATACACACCCTGGCTCAACATATAGAGTCCCCAGAGCCAGGGTGTGACAACCAAGTTCCCACCATGCACATTCCACCTGAGTATGCCGATTTGGCACTCGCCTTCTGTAAAAAGAAGGCGACTCAATTACCACCTTATCGACAGGGGGATTGTGCGATAGACCTCCAAGTAGGCGCTGCGCTTCCGCGTAGTCATGTGTATCCTCTGTCTCAGGAGGAGACGGCGGCTATGGAGACATACGTCACCGAATCTCTGAGACAGGGATACATACGGCCGTCCACTTCCCCTGCGTCCTCAAGTTTCTTTTTTGTGAAGAAGAAGGATGGGGGTTTACGCCCGTGTATTGATTACCGTGGTCTCAATCAGATCACAATCAAATACACCTATCCTCTCCCTCTGATTGCTTGTATGACGGAGTCATTACACGGGGCGCGATTCTTCACAAAATTGGATCTCAGGAGCGCGTACAACCTGGTGCGCATTAGGGAGGGAGATGAGTGGAAGACAGCATTCAGTACCACCTCGGGTCACTATGAGTACCTCGTCATGCCATACGGTTTAATGAATGCTCCTTCAGTCTTCCAATCATTTGTGGACGAGATTTTCCGGGACTTGCATGGACATATTGATGACATTCTAATATACTCCGCTACACGAGCCGAGCATGTGTCCCTGGTGCGTCGAGTGCTTGGTAGACTGTTAGAGAATGACCTGTATGCGAAGGCGGAGAAATGTCTGTTCTTCCAGGAGTCCATCTCCTTCCTGGGACATCGGTTGTCCGCGTCAGGGGTGGAGATGGAGATTGACTGCGTTTCTGCCGTGCGTAATTGGCAGACTCCCACCACGGTGAAGGAAGTGCAGCGGTTCTTGGATTTTGCCAATTACTACCGGAGGTTTATCCGGGGCTTTGGACAGGTAGCAGCTCCCATTACCTCCCTGCTAAAGGGGGGTCCGGTGCGTCTGCTGTGGTCGGCTGAGGCGGACAGGGCGTTTAGACGTCTGAAGGACCTGTTTACCTCGGCTCCGGTGCTGGCACATCCAGATCCCTCTTTGGCGTTCCAAGTTGAGGTGGATGCGTCCGAGTCTGGGATCGGTGCTGTCTCAGCGCTCGGGTACGCCACCAAAACTCAGTTCCTGTGCTTTCTATTCTAAGAAGCTCAGTCCGGCGGAGCGCAATTATGACGTGGGGGACAGGGAGTTGTTAGCTGTGGTTCAAGCCCTGAAGGTGTGGAGGCATTGGCTTGAGGGGGCTAAACACCCTTTTCTCATTCTGACTGACCATCGTAACTTGGAGTACATCCGGGCAGCGAGGAGGCTGAACCCTCGCCAGGCAAGGTGGGCTATGTTTTTCTCCCGATTTGTATTTAAGCTCACCTATAGACCAGGGTCACAGAACGCTAAGGCAAACGCCCTGTCCCGACTATATGACACAGAGGAGAGGTCCATTGAGCCCACTCCCATACTCCCGGAGTCTTGTCTGGTGGCACCGGTGGTGTGGGAGGTTGATGCGGACATCGAGCGGGCGTTACGTACCGATCCTACTCCCCCACAGTGTCCAGAGGGTCGGAAGTACGTGCCGCTCGAGGTTCGCGATCGATTGATATATTGGGCTCACATGTCACCCTCCTCTGGTCATCCTGGTATTGGTCGAACAGTGCACTGCCTTAGTGGGAAGTACTGGTGGCCCACTTTAGCTAAGGACATGAGGGTTTATGTTTCCTCCTGCTCGGTGTGCGCCCAGTGTAAGGCGCCTAGACACCTGCCCAGAGGGAAGTTACAACCCGTACCCATTCCACAACGGCCGTGGTCTCACCTATCGGTGGATTTTGTCACGGACCATCCCCCCTCCCAGGGGAACACGACGATCTTGGTCGTTGTGTCACGTTTTCGAAGGCCTGCCGTCTCATTCCCCTGCCAGGTCTCCCTACTGACCTACAAACTGCTGTTGCCCTGTTCACACACGTATTCCGGCACTACGGGGTGCCTGAGGATATAGTGTCTGATCGGGGTCCCCAGTTCACCTCTAGAGTCTGGAGGGCGTTTATGGAACGTCTGGGGGTCTCGATTAGCCTTACCTCAGTTTTTCACCCCGAGAGTAACGGGCAGGTGGAGAGAGTGAACCAGGATGTGGGTAGGTTTCTGAGGTCCTATTGCCAGGACCGGCAGGAGGAGTGGTCAGGATATATTCCCTGGGCACTCCGCCACTCCTCCACTAACCTTACGCCTTTCCAGTGTGTGCTGGGTTATCAGCCGGTCCTGGCACCTTGGCATCAGAGCCAGATCGAAGCCCCTGCGGTGGACGAGTGGTTTCGGCGCTCGGAAGAAACCTGGAACGCTGCGCATGTCCATCTGCAACGGGCTATCAGGCGGAAAAAGGCGAGTGCCGATCGCCACCGCAGTGAGGCTTCGTTGTATGTAAACCTGCCCCTTCGCCTTCCCTGCCGGAAGCTGGGTCGGCGGTTTGTGGGGCCATTTAAAGTCCTGAGGAGATTGAACGAGGTATGCTATAGGTTACAACTGCCCATTAATTACCGCATTAACCCCTCGTTCCATGTGTCTCTCCTCAGGCCGGTGGTGGCTGGTCCACTCCAGGAGAGTGAGGTACAAGAGGCTCCTCCGCCCCCATTGGACATCGAGGGGGCTCCGGCGTACTCAGTCCGTTCCATCTTGGATTCGAGGCGTCGGATGGGGGGCCTGCAGTATCTCGTGGAGTGGGAGGGGTACGGTCCGGAGGAACGGTGCTGGGTCGCTAGGAGGGACATCCTAGATCCCTCCATGTTGAGGGACTTCCACCGGAGTCATCTGACTCGCCCTGCTCCGCGTCCTCCTGGCCGTCCCCGAGGCCGGGGTCGGCGCACGGCTAGAGCCGCGCGTCAAGGGGGGGGGGGGGGGGGGGGGGGGGGGTACTGTCACGTCGTAAAATCAGCCGAGGCTGCCCCTCCTCCTTGCTCGGGCAGGCTTCGGCGTTCGTCGTCCCCGGAGTACTAGCTGCCACCGATCTATGTTTCGGTGTTTGTCTAGTTTGTCCTGATTGTTTTCACCTGTTTCCCATTATGTTACATTGTATTCCCTTTATAACCCCCTGTCTCTCATTGGTTATTGTGAGTGATTGTTTTCCGTGAGGTCGGCAGTGTTCGGGTGTATGCGTATTTTGTTCCTCCCTGTTTGGAGGTTTTGTTTGTATTTTGATTACTGTGCTAGTAAAGTTTGTCTGCCAGTAGCTCAGTGTCCTGCGCTTGACTTCGCTCAAAGAATACACGAACTCTGTGAAGCATTTATTTGGGCTGCAATTTCTGAGGCTGGTAACTCTAATGAACATCCTCTGCAGCAGAGGTAACTCTGGGTCTTCCATTCCTGTGGCGGTCCTCATGAAAGCCAGTTTCATCATAGCGCTTGATGGTTTTTGCGAATGCACTTGAAGAAACTTTCAAAGTTCTTAAAATGTGTGTGTGTTTGTGTTTGTTTAAGAAGGCACACCTGTTAATTGAAATGCATTCCAGGTGACTACCTCATGAAGCTGGTTGAGAGAATGCCAAGAGTGGGAAAAGTTGTCATCAAGGCAAAGGGTGGCTATTTGAAGAATCTCAAATATATAATATATTTTGATTTGATGAACACTTTTTGGGTTACTACATGATTCCAAATGTGTTATTTCATAGTTTTGATGTCTTCACTATTATTCTAAAATGTAGAAAATAGTAAAAATAAAGAAAAACCCTTGAATGAGTAGGTGTTCTAAAACTTTTGACCGGTAGTGTATGTTTTACAAAACAGTGTGTTCTAAATAGTATGCTTAGTAATAGTACATAGTTAATACTTTGAGTAAGCAACAGTATGATGGCCTCTTTAGTCTCAGAATGTCCCTCTCATGTGGTTCACCCCTGTGGCTCACAGTAGTAACTACTCTGTAATGTTATGTTTCTCCTCTCCTGTGTGTGTGTGTGTGTTGAATGATGATTGTCTTGAAATTCACAGAACCCCAGACGAAGCCAATAGCCAATGAGATCCCAGCCTTGGCTTTAAAGCCCCTCCCCCCTAGTCGCACACATTCCAGACCGTCAACCAACACCCAGTGATGTCATAATAGGGTTCCGTTCTCTCTTTGATGAACATACACGCACAGCCAAATAGATGATTTGGAATAGACTCCACTGTGACACTAACACTTACATTTTAGTCATTTAGCAGACGCGCTTATCCAGAGTGACTTACAGGAGCAATTAGGGTTTAGTGCCTTGCTTAGGGGCACATCAACAGATTTTTCACCTAGTCGGCTCGGGGATTAGAACCAGCGACCTTTCGGTTACTGGCACAACGCTCTTACCCACTAAGCTACCTGCCGCCCATTTACCCAAATGAAGTTAGAGAGAAGGAGATGGAAAGAGAGATGAGATAAGCCTGCTTGGCAAATCAGGGAAACAACTGTGAAACAAATGCCTCTTCTCAAATATGAACCTGACACACTCACACACACACACATGAGATTTTCCATGATCTAATATGTGGGGGTGGCATGACGACATGAGGTTAGAACTCTGGGCAGGAACTCATGGAATGAAGAGAAATGTCGCCAGGACAGATCTAGACATTGAAGTTGGAAGTTTACGTACACCTTAGCCAAATACATTTAAACTCTGTTTTTCACAATTCCTGACATTTAATCCTAGTAAAATTCCCTGTTTTAGGTCAGTTAGGATCACCACTTTATTTTAAGAATGTGAAATGTCAGAATAATAGTAGAGAGAATGATTTATTTCAGCTTTTATTTCTTTCATCACATTCCCAGCGGGTCAGAAGTTTACATACACTAAATTAGTATTTGGGAGCATTGCCATTAAATTGTTTAACTTGGGTCAAACGTTTCAGGTAGCCTTCCACAAGCTTCCCACAATAAGTTGGGTGAATTTTGGCCCATTCCTCCAGACCGAGCTGGTGTATCTGAGCCAGGTTTGTAGGCCTGCTTGCTCACACACGCATTTTAAGTTCTGCCCACACATTTTCTATAGGATTGAGGTCAGGGCTTTGTGATGGCCACTCCAATACCTTGACTTTGTTGTCCTTAAGCCATTTTGCCACAACTTTGGAAGTATGCTTGGGGTCATTGTCCATTTGGAAGACCAATTTGCAACCAAGCTTTAACTTCCTGACTTATGTCTTGAGATGTTGCTTCATTATATCCACATAATTTTCCTTCCTCATGATGCCATCTATTTTGTGAAGTGCACCAGTCCCTCCTGCAGCAAAGCACCCTCACAGCATGGTGCTGCCACCCCCGTGCTTCACGGTTGGGATGGTGTTCTTCGGCTTGCAAGCGTTCCTCATTTTTCCTCCAAACATAACGATGGTCATTATGGCCAAACAGTTCTATTTTTGTTTCATCAGACCAGAGGACATTTCTCCAAAAAGTACGATCTTTGTCCCCATGTGCAGTTGCAAACCGTAGTCTGGCTTTTTTATGGCGGTTTTGGAGCAGTGGCTTCTTCCTTGCTGAGCGGCCTTTCAGGTTATGTCGATATAGGACTCGTTTTACTGTGGATATAGATACTTTTGTACCTGTTTCCTCCAGCATCTTCACAAGGTCCTTTGCTGTTGTTCTGGGATTGATTTGCACTTTTCGCACCAAAGTACGTTCATCTCTAGGAGACAGAACGCGTCTCCTTCCTGAGCGGTATGACGGCTGCGTGGTCCCATGGTGTTTATACTTGTGTACTATTGTTTGTACAGATGAACGTGGTACCTTCAGGCATTTGGAAATTGCTCCCAAGGATGAACCAGACTTGTGGAGGTCTACAATTATTTTTCTGAGGTCTTGGCTGATTTCTTTGGATTTTCCCATGATGTCAAGCAAAGAGGCACTGAGTTTGAAGGTAGGCCTTGAAATACATCCACAGGTACACCTCCAATTGACTCAAATGATGTCAATTAGCCTATCAGAAGCTTCTAAAGCCATGACATCATTTTCTGGAAATTTCCAAGCTGTTTAAAGGCACAGTCAATTTAGTGTATGTAAACTTCTGACCCACTGGAATTGTTATACAGTGAATTATAAGTGAAATAATCTGTCTGTAAACAATTATTGACTTGCCAAAACTATAGTTTGTTAACAGGAAATTTGTGGAGTAGTTGAAAAACGAGTTTTAATGACTCCAACCTAAGTGTATGTAAACTTCCGACTTCAACTGTATGTAATGTGTATCTATAAGTCCCTTCTATGTACTAGTGCACTGCTTTAGGCCAATCCTATATGAATTAGTGTGCCACTCCAGATTTAGTGTTAGAAACAAACTCCGAATCTGGAAATACTACAGACCACTCTCAGATCTATCCCAAAATACACCCTATTCACTATATAGTTCACTATTTTAGCCTCTGACATACTGGAAGACTAAGTGATTCACTACAAGTGGTCCCATTCATAAGCAGATGTCCCACACACATACGAACATACATACCCATGCATCTGCACACGTACAGTCGTGGTCAAAAGTTTTGAGAATGACACAAATATTAATTTTCACAAAGTCTGCTGCCTCAGTTTTTATGATGGCAATTTGCATATACTCCAGAATGTTATGAAGAGTGACCAGATTATTGCAATGAATTGCAAAGTCCCTCTTTGCCATGAAAGTGAACTTAATCCCAAAAAAACATTTCCACTGCATTTCAGCGCTGCCACAAAAGGACCAGCTGACATCATGTCAATGGTTCTCCCGTTAACACAGGTGAGAGTGTTGACGAGGACAAGGCTGGAGATCACTCTGTCATGCTGATTGAGTTAGAATAACAGACTGGAAGCTTTAAAAGGAGGGTGGTGCTTGAAATCATTGTTCTTCCTCTGTTAACCATGGTTACCTGCAAGGAAACACGTGCCGTCATCATTGCTTTGCACAAAAAGGGCTTCACAGGCAACGATATTGCTGCTAGTAAGATTGCACCTAAATCAACCATTCATCGGATCATCAAGAACTTCAAGGAGAGAGGTTCAATTGTTGTGAAGAAGGATTCAGGGCGCCCAAGAAAGTCCAGCAAGCGCCTGGACCATCTCCTAAAGTTGATTCAGCTGCGGGATCGGGGCACCACCAGTGCAGAGCTTTCCCAGGAATGGCAGCAGGCAGGTGTGAGTGCATCTGCACGCACAGTGAGGCGAAGACCTTTGGAGGATGGCCTGGTGTCAAGAAGGGCAGCGAGGAAGCCACTTCACTCCAGGAAAAACATCAGGGACAGACTGATATTCTGCAAAAGGTACAGGGATTGGACTGCTGAGGACTGGGGTAAAGTCATTTTCTCTGATGAATCCCCTTTCCGATTGTTTGGGGCATCCGTAAAAAAGCTTGTCCGGAGAAGACAAGGTGAGCGCTACCATCAGTCCTGTGTCATGCCAACAGTAAAGCATCCTGAGACCATTCATGTGTGGGGTTGCTTCTCAGCCAAGGGAGTGGGCTCACTCACAATTTTGCCTAAGAACACAGCCATGAATAAAGAATGATACCAACACATCCTCCGAGAGCAACTTCTCCCAACCATCCAAGAACAGTTTGGTGACAAACAATGCCTTTTCCAGCATGATGGAGCACCTTGCCATAAGGCAAAAGTGATAACTAAGTGGCTCGGGGAACAAAACATCAACATTTTGGGTCCATGGCCAGGAAACTCCCCAGACCTTAATCCCATTGAGAATTTGTGGTCAATCCTCAAGAGGCAGGTTGACAAACAAAACCCCATAAATTCTGACAAAGTCCAAGCATTGATTATGCAAGAATGGGTTGCCATCAGTCTGGATGTGGCCCAGAATTTAATTGACAGCATGCCAGGGCGGATTGCAGAGGTCTTGAAAAGGAAGGGTCAACACTGCAAATATTGACTCTTTGCATAAACTTAATGTAATTGTCAATAAAAGCCTTTGACACTTATGGAATGCTTGTAATTATACTTCAGTATACCATAGTAACATCTGACCAAAATATCTAAAAACACTGAAGCAGCAAACTTTGTGAAGACCAATACTTGTGTCATTCTCAAAACATTTGACCATGACTGTACACACACACAAACACACACACGTATACACATGTACACACACGTCCACACTCACATAGAAATAGGTCAGGCGTCAGGGTGTGATGTTCTGACCAGCTGCTATGACAGAGAAAGAAAGAAAGAGCGAGAGAAAAGAAAAGAAAGAGAGAGAGAAGGCTTGTCTGTTCTTGTCAGGGTACGGATGACTCCTTTGAACTCCCACAATTCCAGCGGTAGATCAATAGGAGGAGGTAGCTCTGCACACACAGCTCTTAATATGTCTTCTATGATGTCATATGTCTGGATGCTTTCCACTCATCAAAAAGCTATAAGGACAGGGGGTAAATGATTAGAGCAAGAGAGAGGGGGTGAGAGAGAGGGGGAGAGAGGGGTTGAGATTGAGAGTGGGGGTGAGAGAGAGAGAGGGGGGGGGGGGGGGGTGAGAGAGAGAGGGGGGTTTGAGAGAGAGAGGGCAAACAAGATTGGAAAACAAACATGCAAATACCCAGCAAGATAAACCCGAATTCTGTCCGCACTGCAACCGGCTGAGCGCGAGAGGAATGCAAGTAGTGCCCTTTGTTCAATGTCAAAGTGCTTATGTCATTTTATCTACCCAATATAGTTTAATAGCATGAATGGCGTTTTAATCTTAATAACTCTTCAAACTGCCTGAGGGTGAGCACAAAGTATGTAGGTTTAGAGAGTCTAAATAGGTTACTAGAGATAAATGAACATGATATATTTCTCAGGCATTTTTATTTTCACTAAGAAGAGCATTGGAATGTTTTCTAATATAAATTGTCAAGACTGATTCTGCAGCTCAAGTTCAAAGCAGTGATTTATAATGTTATTCTGTTGAGTTATGGCACAGGGCTACAAACAATATTGTTTTATTGTTATGTTTATTTGAGACCATGCACAATTAAGACATAAATCTCAGAGGCTGAATCTGATGCATTGTACCAGATAATAAACAGGTCATGTTGGTCCCCATGCAGTCCCTGGGCAGGTGTACAATAACACATTCATCATACATACAATGGATTAATCATGTGCAGTACAACAGACATTATATAGTATACAAAGATTTCATATCCTCTTTATTTCTAGACCAGGGCCGGCCAACCGTCCTCCTGACCTTGCCCAATCCTCCTGCAGGATTACCCATATTGGGCCTGTTACAAATCCATCTAACTGGAGACAGCTGCAGGCTTTTGCTCCTGCCTTGCACTAAGACGAGCCCCACATGCCAACAGGTATGCTCCTACAACGGCCATCTCACCTCTGCCGCCAATGTGACAGGCTGATGTGGAGAGAGAGTGAGCTGTATGGGGCTTGATCCATGGATCAGGTGGTGCAGAGGCGAGAGCACTACTCCCTGCAACACTAAATCCCATGCCTTGGGTGGCGGCAGAAGTAAGTCTAGCTCTAGGCCTAGATTCAATATGTATGGGTATAGCGTGATTGAAATTAAAAGGTAATTTCCGATTGAGCTGATATATGCAGCGTTTACCGTGAATGCAGTATCCGCAAACCTGGGAACATTGCTTTTAAATTTCAATCGCGCTAAACAGCGGATCTTCAGCACAACGGATTGAATCTAGGCCCTACTCTCAGATACACACGCCACAATACTACAGTAGAAGTGGGTATGCGTGGTATAGAAGGTATTACGGTAGAAATGGGCGGGCTTTAATCTCCATGTGCCGCCGCAGGGTTTGATTGACAGCTCGGATTGTCCCAGAGAGCGCGCCGCGCGGGCAGAGTCTAGGCAGGGGGATCCAGCAACCAACCCTGGAGAAAAAATAACACACAGCAGCGAAGGTCTGTTTCAAGATTATTTTATTGCAGTGAGGTGAGTTCTATTCTACACTTTTATGGTGTTCTGTTACATGTTAAAACGACTTATTCGAATAGGACATCGTCTTAAATTGGGAGTTAAGAAGTTTTGGGGGATTGTGTGAGTGCTTGCTTATGGAGCTGTGACGCCGGCAGACTGTCTGGGTGAGCTGGCGAGAGGAGAGGAAAAGGGAAAACTGGCTGAGGGGGGGAATCGAAACTTTTAGGGATTTTTTTTACTTCGTGTCCGAAACTGCGTGGAAAGTAAAAAAAAACCCGTGGCCATTAAAGTTTTGGTTTTTTATATCGCAGTCATATCGGAAAGTGATATCGTTTACAGGATTTTGTTTGCGTTGTGGGCCATTTCTGCTGTTTTGCGAAATAATGCTTTTTCGTCTTCGCAGAGACTGACGTTGAAGAAGTGAGTGCGCAACAGGCTAAAACTCTTTCTCTTATCTCTCTCTTTCTCTTTCTCTCTCCTCAGTTCTTTACATAACAATCCACAGGCCCAGTGGTGTCTGTTTAAAAACACTGTTTTAATTGATCAAAGCGAAGTATGTCTGTTTTACTTCATAAAAAAAAAAAATTGGGATGCTGAGATGACGATATGGCAGGGATTATGAAATAGTGGAAATGGAGGGACACAATGTAGCTCTTTATTGCATTAATGATATTACCGATGGTGAATTGTTATTGTATACGATCACAACGCACTTCTCCGAGACTGTGTAGTTTATAGCCGATTGAGGAGAGGATACTGTGTCCGAAGGGGAGAGAAGAGAGGTCTCTCAACTCCAGCATAGCCTGGCATTCCAGTAAGTCTGCCTGTCTGCTCGCTCTCTCTCTCTCTCTCGCTCTCTCTCTCTCTCTCTCTCTCTCTCTCTCCCCCCTCTCTCCCCCCTCTCTCTCTCTCTCTGCAGACGTGGAAGTCCAATGCAGTTATTTCATGCGGTTAATGATTTTGTTTCCAAACGACAAGCCTATTGTTGTCACACTTTTTAAAGTCGATTCTTCACTTTTTTATTTAGAAAACGTTTTTCTTTATTCGCCGATGAATCGATACCCTTAGTTGAAAGGAAACTTTGTTTTAAGTAGGCTACAAGCTAACTTAATGTTAGGGTATTATGGGATATGCTCGTCATTATCCCTAGGGTGTTGTGTCACGGTTATATAGCCGTTATAACGTTGTTATGTCGTTCTGATAATATTGCTATGTCGTTGAGTTGCGAACGCTGGATCTAGAGGGCAAGTTGGAGAAAAATAGCATAAGTAACACACACAGAAACACACCATGGCACAGAAAAGATGAGAAATCCGATCCCAAATAGATGACGTCAGATGACATTCCTTTGCTGTAAAGCTGATGTGGCCTTCTGTGTGTGTGAGTGTGCTTTTATCCTGGAAAAGTGATATCTCAGACTCTTTCTCAGAGAAAATCCGTGTCTGTGATTTGCGGTGGAATCAGACTTCTACAGTTATAGATTAAGTTCTGAAGAGTTTTAATAAAACATGCTTTTTCACCTCATCTATAGATCTTTGGAAGAACTCCTGTGTTGGTGGCCCATAGTGTTATAGTCATAATATGTAGTCTACATTTGTCCTATATATAATTATAATGATTTAATTATTTCATTTTTGTGTTGAGGTATTGGCTTGTCAGGTGTTGTATCAACTGTCCTATAGGTGTGTGTGTGTGTGTGTGTGTGTGTGTGCAGAGTTCAGCAGCAGACTTTCCTCCCATGATGTCACATGGTGTTGCATATCAGGAACATCATAACAATAACAACAGTAACAGTATTGGAATCCACACTAGAATAACATCAGTAACAATAACATAACTGTAACATTCCTATTGCCATCATAACTAGAAGGTGACTGTCCTGGAGGTGCTTTGGCACGTTATGGCTGGGTAGGGGTTTTTGTTCCTAAACTGGCTACAGGTGTGTGTGTGGGGGGGGGGGGGGGGGACTACAGTCTTTAGGCCTGTCTCCGACTGAGCCTTGCAGGCCACCGTAGGACCATGTGGGCGGTCTGGTCTGGTCAGCTGGCAGCAGCTTCCTGCTTCCTGTGGCTGAGCCTTCTCATTGGTCACGCTGGGAGAAGCATTCTTTTCCACTGAGGTCATGTGGTTAGCATCTGGAATGGACAGGAGAGAGATGTCCTCAGAAAGGTCTGGAACCTAGAGATGCAACATACGGGTACTTCCTGAAACAGACTAAACAGGATAGAGTCTGACTTGGATGTATTTATTTTTCTCCAAATCATGAATGAATGACACACACAGGATGACTACCAGGGGGTAACCAGCTGATCAAGTATGATGAAGTATGACTTTCATTTATTTAAGTTAATGAAATATACCTCTTGGTTAAGTGGGAAATACTGCATTTTAAAGTTTTACTTACCTACATATAGACACTTACACAACTGCAAATTAGTACCTAATATGTCATCCCTAACCTAAAGTGTGACTTTGTGTCAGGAGCAAATGTGTCTGTCTCAGGAGTGTATGTGTGTGTGTGTGCGTTTGGGACGACTGCGTGCGCGCGTGTGTGTTGAATGATGATTGTCTTGACATTCTCAGAACCCCAGACAAAGCTGATAGCCAATGATATCCTAGCCTTGTGTGTGTGTGTGTGTGTGTGTGTGTGTGTGTGTGTGTGTGTGTATTAACGAAAAGTTTCCCTCTGTTGCCTGCCACTGTGCTGAGTGGTTCTCCTCCCTATTCTGTCCCCCTTGACTGAGCAACAGAGCATTCACAGGAAGGTTCCATCAGATTCACAGACAGAGGCCTTCTCTCTCTTCCTTCATTTCCTCCACACACACACACTCTGAAGGCTGGATCTTTGTTGAAGTATCCCAGCGCCTTATGTTTACTTGGCACAGACCTGTAATATTTACCCTCCTCCTTCTCTTTCTCCTTTTATTTATATTTCTCTCTCGCTCTTTTTGCCTCCCTCTCCCCTCCTCTCTCCTCCTCCCTCTTCCCCCCCCCTATTTCCCCTCCTTTTCTCCTCTTGGTGATTTCCTGCATTGTTGAGAGTTGATTTAGACAGAGATAAAATAAGTATTTCAACCCCCCCTTTCCAACCCTCCCTCTCCTCTCCCCCTCTTTCTCTTGTCCCCTGTGCCCTCCTTGGGGATGCAGGGCTCTATGTCTCTCTCAGACCATGAAGAGAACTCTACCGTATCCTATGGCTGCCACTGTAGACTTTGGGACTAGCTAGCAGTGTTAGCTTCTGTTAGCATTGCAGCTAACATCCTCCTGCATTATTGTAGTGAATTTCATTGCTGTCAGTGTTAGCTTTTCTTAGGGTAGCTATGTTATTAATATGTCACTCATGGCTAGCAACATTAGCTTCTCCTAGCCTAGCCGCTAACAGCGGAAGGTAAACGTGTGTTTGTCTCGTTGGTCTTAGTGAGTGAGCGTGCCTACATTAGTACACACATACACACACACACACATCTGTGACATAACTCACATTTTCGTGCCTGCATTAGCATGCTAGGCGTGTTAGCATGGCTATGGAAAGTTCCATCTGCTCTTAATGGCTGTTTTATGCAGGTGTGTGTTTTCACGGATGTGTGTGTTTGTGTGTGGCAGTATACTGCTAAATCTTCTTCAAAAGCCAAAAGGAAATAGAAATTGTTGCTAGATTTCTGCAATAACTCAATACATTGTTATAATGATAGGCTAGAAACATGAGCATCACCCAGGCCATGCCACCCCCCCCCCCCCCCCCCTACTTACATACCTCTGTCATTTCCACCTCCTCTCTCTTCCCCCTTTTCCCCATTTATTTTTCTTTTCCCCTCCTTACCTCCAAGCAGGACCCCTACAAATCATCATAAACACACACACACACACACACACACACACACCTCCCCCAACCTGGGGTCACAAGGTCAAATTCCTCCTCCTCAATCAGGCCTCAGGATGTGTGTGTGTGTGTAGCCTATACGTATGTGTGTGCGTGCCAGTTCCATCCCCACCTCACCACAATGTCCTCTCCACTCTTTGGGATTAATACCATATTATTCTAACGGATTAACTCTCTACCCTTCCTTTGTCACACATACATGCACGCTCACACACCCACACTAAGGGAGACCACGCATTCTGAGGATATATTCCAATACACAGTGGAATGTGTATCCTGGGAGGAATGTGCATGGTTTTTCACTGTGATCCCCCCCCCCCCTCTCTCTCTCTCTCTCGATCTCTCTCTCTCAATCTCTCTCTCTCTCTCTCTCTCTCTCTCTCTCTCTCTCTCTCTCTCTCTCTCTCTCTCTCAATTTACATTTCAATTTAAGGGGCTTTATTGGCATGGGAAATATAAGTTTACATTGCCAAAGCAAGTGAAATAGATAATAAACAAAAGTGAAATAAACAATAAAAAAATTAACAGTAAACATTACACTCACAAAAATTCCAAAAGAATGAAGACAAGTGTCATATTATGTCTATATACAGTGTTGTAATGATGTCCAAATAGTTAAAGAAAATAAATAAACATAAATATAGGTTGTATTTACAATGGTGTTTGTTCTTCACTGGTTGCCCCTTTTTTGTGGCAACAGGTCACAAATCTTGCTGCTGTGATTGCACACTGTGGTATTTCACCCAATAGATATGGGAGTTTATCCCCAAAATTTTTTTAATGTTAAATTTTTTATTTCACCTTTATTTAACCAGGTAAGCCAGTTGAGAACAAGTTCTCATTTACAACTGCGACCTGGCCAAGATAAAGCAAAGCAGTGCGATAAAAACAACAACACAGAGTTACATATGGGGTAAAAAAACTAAGTCAAAAAATACAACAGAAAATATATATAAAGTGTGTGCAAATGAAATTTGCACACACTGTATATATATTTTCTGTTGTATTTTTTGACTTTATGTTTTTGAAAACAAATTGGATTTGTTTTCAAATTCTTTGTGGGTCTGTGTAATCTGAGGGAAGTATGTGTCTCTAATATGGTTATACATTTTGCAGGAAGTTAGGAAGTGCAGCTCAGTTTCCACCTCATTTTGTAGGCAGTGTGCACATAGCTTGTCTTCTCTTGAGAGCCAGGTCTGCCTACGGCGGCCTTTCTCAATAGCAAGACTATGCTCACTGAGTCTGTACGTAGTCAAAGATTTCCTTAATTTTGGGTCAGTCATAGTGGTCAGGTATTCTGCCACTGTGTACTCTCTGTTTAGGGCCAAATAGCATTCTAGTTTGCTCTGTTTTTTTGTAAATTCTTTCCAATGTGTCAAGTCATTATCTTTTAGTTTTCTCATGATTTGGTTGTGTCTAATTGTGTTGCTGTCCTGGGGCTCTGTGGGGTCTGTTTGTGTTTGTGAACAGAGCCCCAGGACCAGCTTGCTTAGGGGACTCTTCTCCAGGTTCATCTCTCTGTAGGTGATGGCTTTGTTATGGAAGGTTTGGGAATCGCTTCCTTTTAGGTGGGTGGTTGTAGAATTTAACGGCTCTTTTCTGGATTTTAATCATTAGCGGGTAGCGGCCTAATTCTGCTCTGCATGCATTATTTGGTGTTTTACGTTGTACACAGAGGATATTTTTGTCTCGATCTGGTGTTTGTCCCATTTTGTGAATTCTTGGTTGGTGAGTGGACCCCAGACCTCAGAACCATAAAGGGCAATGGGTTCTATAATTGATTCAAGTATTTTTAGCCAGATCCTAATTGGTATGTCGAATGTTATGTTCCTTTTGATGGCATAGAAGGCCCTTCTTGCCTTGTCTCTCAGATCGTTCACAGCTTTGTGGAAGTTACCTGTGGCGCTGATGTTTAGACCAAGTTATGTATAGTTTTTTGTGTGCTCTAGGGCAACGGTGTCTAGATGGTATTTGTATTTGTGGTCCTGGCAACTGGACCTTTTTTGGAACACCATTATTTTTGTCTTACTGAGATTTACTGTCAGGGTCCAGATCTAGGTGCTGCTGTAGGCCCTCCTTGGTTGGGGACAGAAGCACCAGATCATCAGCAAACAGTAGACATTTGACTTCAGATTCTAGTAGGGTGAGGCCGGGTGCTGCAAACTGTTCTAGTGCCCTCGCCAATTCGTTGATATATATGTTGAAGAGGGTGGGGCTTAAGCTGCATCCCTGACTCACCCCACGGCCCTGTGGAAAGAAATGTGAGCGTTTTTTGCCAATTTTTACTGCACACTTGTTGTTTGTGTACATGGATTTTATTATGTTGTATGTTTTTCCCCCAACACCACTTTCCATCAATTTGTATAGCAGACCCTCATGCCAAATTGAGTCAAAAGCTTTTTTGAAATCAACAAAGCATGAGAAGACTTTGCCTTTGTTTTGTTTTGTTTGTCAATTAGGGTGTGCAGGGTGAATACGTGGTCTGTCGTACGGTAATTTGGTAAAAAGCCAATTTGACATTTGCTCAATACATTGTTTTCACTGAGGAAATGTACAAGTCTGCTGTTAATTATAATGCAGAGGATTTTCCCAAGGTTGCTGTTGACGCATGTCCCACGTTAGTTATTGGGGTCAAATTTGTCTCCACTTTTGTGGATTGGGGTGATCAGTCCTTGGTTCCAAATATTGGGGAAGATACCAGAGCTAAGGATGATGTTAAAGAGTTTAAGTATAGCCAATTGGAATTTGTGGTCTGTATATTTTATCATTTAATTGAGGATACCATCAACACCACAGGCCTTTTTGGGTTGGAGGGTTTGTATTTTGTCCAGTAGTTCATTCAATGTAATTGGAGAATGCAGTGGGTTCTGGTAGTCTTTTAATAGTTGATTCTAAGATTTGTATTTGATCATGTATATGTTTTTGCTGTTGTTCTTTGTTATAGGGCCAAAAAGATTGGAGAAGTGGTTTACCCATACATCTCCATTTTGGAGACGAGGTGGCCGAGGACTGCTAATCCATTGTGCTCTGAATGCATGGGTTCGAGTCCCGTCCTTGTCGTCTGGCATTTGTTCTTCGCTCCCTTGCATTGCACTGAAAGGTTTTGACATTAGCAACCAATGGTAGGAGGGGCGACTGCCGCTCGTAAAGCACAGAGAGAGGTGGCTGAGTAGTTTAGGTGATGGACTGCTAGTGATTCGTGCTCTTCATGTGTTGTTGGCCCCGTGTAGCTCAGTTGGTAGAGCATGGCGCTTGCAACGCCAGGGTTGTGGGTTCGATGGCCAGGGGGGCCAGTATGAAAATGTATGCACTCACTAACTGTAAGTCGCTCTGGAGAAGACCATCTGCTAAATGACTAAAATGTTAAATGTGTTGTTTGTTTAGTGTTTTCCAATTTTCCCAGAAGTGGTTCGAGTCTATGGATTCTTCAATCACATTGAGCTGATTTCTGACGTACCGTTCCTTCTTTTTCTATAGTGTATTTCTGTATTGTTTTAGTGATTCACCATAGTGAAGGCGTAGGCTCAGGTTTTCTGGGTCTCTATGTTTTTGGTTGGATATGTTTCTCAATTTCTTTCTTACTCTCTCAAGGCACTCTCCCACACTGTATGTTGAATTCAGTCTTTTACGATTACTAAATGCAACCTGGTTAGATTGTACAATTTGCTTCAGTTCTGTTGTCACATTCTGTTGTTGGCTTGCACAGGCTACGTCAACTGCTGCAGTGTATTTGATCTGCGCATGGGGCAGCACCAGCAGCGCCAGAAAGCCAACTGAGTTCGGAAAAAGTTAAAGTATGCATCTAGAAATAGTTTTCACATACAGACTTTATAAGTCTGAACTTCCCAAAAATAGCATGGTTGCTGTGGTAGAACGTTTATTTTGTGCATTTATCAAAATCCCACCAGGGAGCCTGATTTCAGATGTGTCATGTAGTCTAAACAAGATTGTTAAGGAAATCGTTCTTCTTGAAAGGCATGTTAACGTTTCAATCAAACTATTATATTAATCGGACTATTCACAATAATCATATTATTGTGTTCATGCTCAGTGCCAGCCGTGTTCCTATTGGTCAATCACCGGGATCGGACATTGCCAGAACTTTGTTGGAGCCTACGACCGCACGTAGTTGCTTAATTGGCAGACGTAGACCCTGTCACACTGAACGAGCCAAGACTTCTGACCATCGTTTGCGACCTAAGAATTTGCTCACAACGTGCACATTTTTCTGGTACGGCAAAACCGTGGCAGAAGTCTGTGCGGGCCTTAAAGGGGAAGTACCCCTAAAAAACACTTCTGGGACTTTTAGAACACTTGCCTGGCCATTTGTCACCACCCCAGACAGTTTTTAGGCTTATCGCTTGAGTATTTAGATGTAGTTTATAAGTTAATTCTACCCCCTGGAACTAGCTGATTCCCATAATGGAGGAGGTCGAGCATCAGACCGACGATGCAGAAGAAAAAAGACTTGCGTGTGTGTGTAAACATCAATCCTGGAGTTCTGGAGACGTTTTTTAGAATGCCCAGGATCAACTGGAAGCATGTGCCACACCTGACGGCCCAAATGGGAAGCGCTCTAAAGTGTAAGTGTTTTGGAAATTAGGATCCATTTTATTATCACTCTCTAAGATGCAAATGAATAGCTAGCTAATGACACCCAACTGCATTTTCTAGTAACCTGCCTACACTCCATAATGTAACTGGCTACAGGAGTCTCCCCTTGAAGTTAAGTAAACAGTGTCTAGAACGAGTGGATGCGCCACATAAATAGAACGTATGGGATGCGCACTTCACCATATGGTCTAAATAATCAATATTGTATATTACCAAACAGTGTAAGAAGTATAAAGTCAATAGTGGTAGTGAACAAAATGCAGTGGTGTAAAGTACTTAAGTAAAAATACTTTAAAGTACTACTTAAGTAATCTTTTTGGGTATCTGTACTTAATTTTACTATTTATATTTTTGACTACTTTTACTTTTACTTCCTAATTTACACTACATTCCTAATGAAAAATGATGTCCTTTTTACTCCATACATTTTCCCTGACACCCAAAAGTATTAGTTACATTTTAAATGCTTAGCAGGACAGGAAAATGGTCCAATTCACGCACTTATCAAGAGAACATCCTTGGTCATCCCTACTGCCTCTGATCTGGCAGACTCACTAAACACACATGCTTTGTTTGTAAATGATGTCTGGAGAGCCCTAGCCCCTGGCTATCCGACAAAAAAGAAAATGGTGCCGTCTGGTTTGTTTAATAGAAGGAATTTGAAATGATTTCCATTTTTATGTATATTTTAGCAATTACATTTATTTTTGATACCTAAATATATTTAAAACCAAATACTTTCAGGCTTTTACTCAAGTAGTATTTTACTGGGTGACTTTTACTTTTACTTGAGTCATTTTCTATTAAGGTATCTTTACTTTTACTCATTTTTCCACCACTGATTTTTTTTTGCTGCATTTGCCAGTCTAGCGTTTACACCACTAATATCTTGATTAGCCTGTTAACCCACACACTAAAGAGGAAGACAAACAGCCTCACACTTGACCACTCACACCCTTTCAACAATGAGTCGGCCATACAGTCTCCAAGTCTACAAGACCAAGCGAGCTGTCAATCATTTTGTGCCATCATCAATATGGCTTATAAATGAATAGGCCTAATGATCCCTGAGCCCATAGTTATATATTATGTTGTATAGGCCTAGACCTATATATTCTTTTGATTGTTGTATATAACATTGTCATGTAGTTCTTTTCTCTCTCATCTACACAATACAGACTGGTTTCCTACAGGATCACTTTGGAGTGGATGCTGTGGGGTGAACGTCTCGGTCGAGGCCAACGCCGGGTACTCCCAGCCTGTGTGGTCGCAGCAATTCGATCTAAATACCCTGACCCCAACGCTGACCCCAAGCTACGTTGGATTCCAGGAGGTAGAGGGGGCTCACGACATAGTATACAAATAAATGTTTTAAAGAAATAACATTGTATTCCAAGTTTTTTAAATGAACACTTTTTAAACACATAAACTATAAAGACATTGTAAAACATATAATTAAGCAATAAGGCCCGGGGGGGTGTGGTATATGGCCAATATACCATGGCTAAGGGCTGTTCTTCTGCACGACGCAACGCGGAATGCCTGGACACAGCCCTTAGCCATGGTATATTGGCCATATACCACAAACCCCCGAGGTGCCTTATTGCTATTATAAACTGGTTACCAACATAATTAGAGCAGGAAAAAATAAAAGTTTTGTCATACCCGTGGTATACTGATATACCACGGCTTTCAGCCAATCAGCATTCATGGCTCAAACCACCCAGTTTATAAAACACAACAATTACTGTCACTCAGCATTAGTTACGCTCCGTTCGTAAGCAAGCTATCATGGACAGTGGTGTAGAGACAGTAACAGGTGGGAGAAGTCCTATTTCCATCTCCGCAGTCGACTCAGGCAGGCTGTTCTAGATCACACATACCAATACTGTTACAGCCACTTGTGTGCAACCGTTAGGATAAAACATCCTGAGATATATTGACTTGCCTGGCCGCCCAAAGCCTGGACCCTGGGACCCTGGTGGCCGCCTGCCGACGACATCACTTGGTCTTGGGTGTGGAAGCCTCCTACAAACGAGGACACCATGGTCATTATAAAACGTATGAAAAGCAATATTATTTTCTTCAAACATTTCTATCCAAGCTCTCCAACTCAGCTTGTCTATGCCACATCCCCAACCACCACACCAACCCCTCTCTCACCAGACTAGTGCATCTTTCTGGATGTCCAGCTGCTCCACAAAGTGCTCTGCTTGGCTGCTGAAGCCCTGGCGGTAGCTTCTAGGGAAATGGGTTTGCTTCAGAGCTTCATTTGTGAGGCGCACATGACCATTCAGATTGAACACCTGAGGGAAACAAATACAAACAGATAGATGCTTTTATTTAGAGGTGTCTGGTATCCTGTCAGATACCCTGTGTGTGTGTGTGTGTGTGTGTGTGTGTGTGTGTGTGTGTGTGTGTGTGTGTGTGTGTGTGTGTGTGTGTGTGTGTGTGTGTGTGTGTGTGTGTGTGTGTGTGTGTGTGTGTGTGTGACGGTTTTGTTCAAATGAAGCGTTGTCAGTTATAAGTCCCCCATTAACAAAGCCTACCACTTGCATGGACTGGAATGGTGCTGCGTTGACATTGATGCCGCGGCTGTGGGGTCTGGAGTCAGGCGGGAATGTAGAGAGAAAGGAGGACGGGGCTGGTGGCTGCTCAGACGACAGGGACAGCGAAGCCTAGTTTAGGGAAGGGGTGGAGAGACGGATATGTGGTTTTCAATGGTTTTCACAGAAACACTTCAGGACAGACAGGTAGGATGAGTGTTAGCCATCTCTCACACCGCCTGGTATCAGCCAAGCACAGAGAAGCTACACCACCCACCCACACACAGCCAGAAGGGTGGAGCAGAGGGCACCTGGGGAGGGTGGGTTTACCTGGATATGGTCTGAGCCATCTGTCTGTGGCCGGGGCTCTGCTGTGTGGGAGTGCTGGTAGCGAGGTGGTGTGGAGGAGTGGACGGAATACCTTAAAATGGCAATGACAGTCTACTGTCTACCTAGTGTGTGGCATAATGGTACAGTCTACTGTCTACCTATTGTGTGGCATAATGGTACAGTCTACTGTCTACCTAGTGTGTGGCATAATGGTACAGTCTACTGTCTACCTAGTGTGTGGCATAATGGTACAGTCTACTGTCTACCTAGTGTGTGGCATAATGGTACAGTCTACTGTCTACCTAGTGTGTGGCATAATGGTACAGTCTACTGTCTACCTATTGTGTGGCATAATGGTACAGTCTACTGTCTACCTAGTGTGTGGCATAATGGTACAGTCTACTGTCTACCTAGTGTGTGGCATAATGGTACAGTCTACTGTCTACCTATTGTGTGGCATAATGGTACAGTCTACTGTCTACCTAGTGTGTGGCATAATGGTACAGTCTACTGTCTACCTAGTGTGTGGAGTAATGGTACAGTCTACTGTCTACCTAGTGTGTGGCATAATGGTACAGTCTACTGTCTACCTAGTGTGTGGAGTAATGGTACAGTCTACTGTCTACCTAGTGTGTGGCATAATGGTACAGTCTACTGTCTACCTAGTGTGTGGAGTAATGGTACAGTCTACTGTCTACCTAGTGTGTGGAGTAATGGTACAGTCTACTGTCTACCTAGTGTGTGGAGTAATGGTACAGTCTACTGTCTACCTAGTGTGTGGCATAATGGTACAGTCTACTGTCTACCTAGTGTGTGGAGTAATGGTACAGTCTACTGTCTACCTAGTGTGTGGAGTAATGGTACAGTCTACTGTCTACCTAGTGTGTGGAGTAATGGTACAGTCTACTGTCTACCTAGTGTGTGGAGTAATGGTACAGTCTACCTTCAGATGTGTTGTTGAGGGACCTCCTTGGCGAACCATAAAGGGGTGAGGCTTTACAGGGCTGCTCAATTGCATGCGCAGGACAAGTGGCATCTGGCTTGGTTTCATTGGTGATGTTGGCTGGTGTAAAACTGTAATTCCGTGTCAATTCAGGGCATGAAGTGATATTCTAAGGCCAGAGCAAGGCTAGGGCATGCCAGTCATTTTATGCAATCAATAGCACTAACAGAAAACTGTAAAGCTTCTTATTAGTATTGGAAATGTAATGGAAAAGGGAATTGTTATCAGTATTGTATAAGAAACGTATTGGAAAATGGAATTGTTATCAGTATTGTATAAGAAACATATTGGAAAATGGAATTGTTATCAGTATTGTATAAGAAACGTAATGGAAAATGGAATTGTTATCAGTATTGTATAAGAAACGTAATGGAAAAGGGAATTGCATCACAAAGCCAAGTAAAAACCAAACAGTCAGTAGGATAGGATAACATTACCGTTACAGTAGCAAACAAAATACTTGCGAATGGCAAACAGAAAGGGTCCTAAATTATTTGTAGTGACTAACGTTAGCAACATGTGTTAGCCACTTAACTGGCTAGCTAGCAACCTAACTTACCTCGAATGGCTGGAACTTTGTCGCCCATGGAAAGACGGTGGGAACAGAACCCAGTTTCAAATGGTCACCATGTAGTCAGTGGCCACAAAATGATCACTGCACACTGACAACCGCAACTGGTGAGTGACTTCAGGTGCAGTATGGACACCATACTCAGGATGTTGGATGGCCTGCAGCCATGCCTGACACAAAGCTCTATTGCGTTCGCGGGCAGGAAAGGAGTGGAAATGTGCAGTTTGTCTGTATCTGACAGGGGCGTTAGCGCACCCGGGTTCAATGCACCTCATTTTGGCCAGATAGGTTTACCCTTTTGTCTGTGCCAATACTACTACCACAGATATAACAATGGGTTAGTTGTCTCTGCTACTACTACTAGCTAATATCGCTTTGTTTACTTCCTGTTGTCCTGACTTTCTTTCTTGAAGACCAATAGTGAGACGCTCCTTCGTCCCGCCTCCTGTAATTATCAATCTCAGAACCACAAAGGAGAGTATCAACCGGATGACAGAGGATATAGAAGTCCTTGTGCAAGCACCAAGAAGGCTGTTGTTCTGTTACACTTTCTACATCAAAAATACACTTATTTGGCAAATCAGTGTTGAGACATCAACCGCTGCTTATGTAACGATAAATATACATCGTTTTTTAATGCATTTTAGGTGATTCTGGAAATGTAGTATTTTTATATAAAAATACAGAAATCTAAATACTCAAGCAATGGACCTAACAACTGTCTGGGGTGATGAAAAATGTCCAGGCAAGTGTTATAAAGGGCCCAGAAGTGTTTTGGAGTGGGACTTCCCCTTCAACACTCAGGGTTTAGGGTGGGGAGAGAGAAGCTGTGGTGGGGTACAGTGTAGGTCTAAGACAGGATAGGGGTTGGATATGTGTGTGTTGGGGGGGTGGGGGCTGGGGTTTGTATGTCTGTATTTGTAAGGCTTGAGCTGCCATTGCATAGGTCAAGGTGTCTGTGTCTGTGTGTCTGTGTGTGTTGGTTCTGACAAGGAGGAAGTAGCAGTGTTTGCTTAAACTAAGCACGCTTAACCATGTGGGATGATTTAGCGGGAACAACATAACTCCACCCCAACCCCTAATCCCCTCCCCCCCGCTCTCTCTCTCTCGCTCTCCTTCTCTCCCGCTTTCTTTCCATTTTTCTCTCTCTTCTTTTCTCTCTCTGTCCCTTCCTCTTTCACTCCCTGGCGATAAGAAAGGGGGAGGAAAGGAAAAGGGAGAGAGGGGAAGAGAGGAGAGAAAAGAGAGAATAATGTTTTGGAGGTGAGTGGGGAAAAGGGAGGGTAAGGAGGTGGGAGGGATGGATGGATGGAAGGAGGGCGGGAGGGAGGGATGTTTTTGTTTCCTGTTTGCCATCAAAGAGGGAGGGGCTTGGCAAAGCAAGCTAGCTAGCTTAGACATCATGCTAACCTTAACCTCTAACCCCAACCCTTAACCCCTGACCCTAACTGTCTGTCAGACCCCCTATGATCATTGACCCCACATCATTACAAATAACAGTCATGTCGAGGTTCCGTCTGCTGTGGTGTTGTGTTGTGTTGTGGTATGGTGTTGTGGTGCTATGATGTGTATGTGCACTTGGACTAGGTGAATTTCCATATGATGGAGTGTGCCTGAGCCTGTGGCCTGTGTGTGTTTTATATCCACCCCTGGTCTCAGTAAGGGTAGGTCTGTCTGAGCTCCAGAGATCCAGGGTGTAAGGGGGGCTCACATAGAGCTCTCCCCAGGATCAGTGCCTCAATTTGGGCTACATATGGCTCTGGCTCAGTCTCTGGCTCTGGAGCTGTGGGATTGAGAGAGGAATGAAGAGCTAGAGGAGGAGGAAGATGAGATGAGGACAGGGTTGAAGAGGAAAAAGCCTATGTGTGTGGCTGCAAACATCAACAGAAGGCATTTTGGGAAGGAGAGATCTGATTGGTTGAAGTTGAACCCATAGATATTAAAACCAGTAGATATTGATAGCGCTGACGTCATCCACATATTCCTGTGGAAAACTCCCGATGTCACATGAAGCCGAAAGTATTTGAAGTGCACCATATTGCTGTATGGGGCTGAATGGCACGAAATAATCGCTAAGGATCATGGTGAAAGTGGTTGTAACTAGCAAAGGATCATGGTCGATGTAGATTGGTTTCATCCTGCCTAAGAGAGTCAACCCAATGCTGCTGGGTGCACGTGCAAAGAGCGTGCATGAGGGCGTGAGCCTCCTCGTAGCCTTCCGGCCCGTGATTGGTCTGTTGCAGCACGTGGTCCTGTGTGACTACAAATATAGTTGTCAGAATGGATCACTATTTAATTAAATATCTTGATTTGTAGTGAACTTTAAAAGAATTCACAGTGGGGATTGAACTTGATCATAATAAACACATTTTAGAGCCCAAAGCAGCCGTCCTGTTTGGCCGTCCTGGCGATCGTAATTTACATAGGCTTTCTAGGGCAGACCAGGGCTTTTGGCACTGCTAGGTTGCTACTCAGTAGCCGAACAGCAGAGCTCGTGACTTCCCTCTCCAGACCGGACACTGGGGGCCTGGTCGAACCTAGTTAGTTCAGATGACAATGTGATAGTAGTTGACGGTTCTTTTAAGTATGGTGTATGTGTTTGAACGCTGTAGTTTCCTGTGATGTTTTTAACAGAGTGGCGCTGTAGCTGCAAATTCTTTCTCTGTCAGTCTCTCCCTGGGCTGGCCTTAGTGTTAGCGTTAGCAGCTACGTGGCAGTAGCTGTGTGTGTGTGGCTGGGCAGGGGGCCAGGAGGCAGTAAACCCACAGCAGAAGTCCTGATGGCCCAGCCCCACACACACACACACATACACACACACACACACACATACACACACACATACACACACACATCCAGCTACAAGAGGAGGAGGAGGAGGAGGAGGAGGAGGAGGAGGAGGAGGAGGAGGAGGAGGAGTAGGGAGGGAGTGCTCTCTGGAAGACAAGCATCTGCTCAGCCAATGGATTGGTAATTTAATGCTAACACTGCTGCTTCTTTATGCTAATATGTGTGTGTGTGTGTAATGAAAATGGTTAGACTTAGGCTTTGTGGGCTAACACAGTTTTGTGGCACACAGGGTTTCAAATCCAGTAGGTAACTCTCCTCTCTTCTCTCTCCTCCTCTCCTCATCTCTCCCCTGTGTGTGTGTGTGTGTGTGTGTGTGTGTGTGTGTGTGTGTGTGTGTGTGTGTGTGTGTGTGTGTGTGTGTGTGTGAGTGAGGGAGTTGTCCTTGCCTGGCGGTGTGAGTGTTATCTTAGTCCAGGCGGTGTGTGTTATATAACTCAGTCTGGCCATGGGAATACACTGCTGTTTCACTTCTCTTCCTCCTCGTTCTAACTCTGTCACAGCCTATCAGAGAGCAGAGGCCTATTTCAGCCAATCAAACGCCTTGTGTCAGAGTTGTCTCTGAACCCAGAGAGATTGAGGAGAGAGAGAACTCAGAGAGATTAACAGGAGAGAGAGAACTCAGAGAGATTAAGAGGAGAGAGAGAACTCAGAGAGATTAAGAGGAGAGAGAACTCAGAGAGATTAAGAAGAGAGAGAGAACTCAGAGAGATTAAGAGGAGAGAGAGAACTCAGAGAGATTAAGAGGAGAGAGAGAACCCAGAGAGATTAAGAGGAGAGAGAGAACTCAGAGAGATTAAGAAGAGAGAGAACTCAGAGAGATTAAGAGGAGAGAGAGAACTCAGAGAGATTAAGAGGAGAGAGAGAACTCAGAGAGATTAAGAGGAGAGAGAGAACCCAGAGAGATTAAGAGGAGAGAGAGAACTCAGAGAGTTTAACAGGAGAGAGGGAACTCAGAGAGATTAAGAGGAGAGAGAGAACTCAGAGAGATTAACAGGAGAGCGAGAACTCAGAGAGATTGAGAGGAGAGAGAGGGAGAAAGATGTCGGAGAGACGGTGAGAGGAGAGAAAGAGTACATAATGAAAGAGGAGGAAATAGGAGAGATAGAAAGAGGAGTGAAGGAAAGAGGGAGAGATTATAGAAAAAAAATAAAAGGAGAGAGAGAGAAGTGCTGATCCTGTCTTTTCCTGGGCCAAGTACTGACACGTCTGAAGTCAGCACATTCTGAACCATCCACACACACACACACCGTCTACTGAATCACCTACAGAATGACTTGTATTCACAGGGAGTAGGAGCAAGATGGGAGAGGGAGAGAGAGCCTGGTTCCTCTCTAGGTTTCTTCCTAGGTTCCGGCCTTCTAGGGAGATTTACCTGGATATCGTCAACCTAGTAACATGTAACAGTCTGTCTGGTCTAGGGCTGGGTGGAATACTGTATTTTACTATATACTGGTATTGATGTACAGACCGGTTTGGGTTTTTGCTTTACCTTCTGTAACGGTATTTCAATGTTTGGTTTGTTACATGTGATTCGCCACTGCGCCGTGTGTAACGTCTGTTTTTAGAGTTGTCTCTCTCCCTAGGCATGGGCGGTAGTATACGGTATATACAGTATAATGTATACCGGGGTATTTGTAAATAGCCACGGGATGGTTTTTCAATACCGTCAATACCGTTGAAAGTTTGAAGTTTTTAAAAATATATTTGAACATTTGTAGCTACTTTTTAAGGAAATACCTGCAGTCAACTTGTGCAATATGTAAGGAGATAAAGAAGATTGAGTTCTTAATTTCACCTGTCACATAATTTTTCATTAAGAAGCTTACCGGTAGTCCCCAGTCACGTGATAATAATAATTAGTCATTTAGCAGACGCTCTTATCCAGAGCGACTTACAGGAGCAATTAGGGTTAAGTGCCTTGCTCAAGGGCACAGCGACAGATTTTTCACCTAGTCGGTTCGGGGATTAGAACCAGCGACCTTTCGGTTACAGGTACAACGCTCTTAACCACTAAGCTACCTGCCGTGATGTTTGTTTACAAGCACACAACCACGAGAGACCAGAGCCTTGTGAGTCACTCACTGTTGTGCAGCGTACGCCAGTTGATCTAGTTACAGTATGGAATTCACAACTAAATGTTTTTCAGCTAGATATCTTCTAACTATTAAGTAAACTGTCTAAAATGTGCTAAATGCTATGCAGTTATGCATTTGGTTTGCTAATTTAGTAGCTAGTTAGCTATCTAGCTAAGTGGTTAGCTTCTACCAAAATCAAGCTTCGCTTGGTAACAGCAGAGAATCCCCTCCTGGATCAAGAGCCTTGCTGTCTAATATTTGTTTTGTGGGCGCAGCAAACTGTGAGTAGCATTTTTTAATTACTAGAATAACTGTGTAATGTCTGCTTTTATAGTTTACTCCGCAAACTGTGAGTAGCATTTTTTTATTACTAGAATAACTTTATGAGCTGGGATGTCTGTCCTGAAAATAGTTTAGGTCAGAGACTGTATAAAATGTTTGCAATGCACTCATTAGCATTTAGTTAGCATTCTCTATTGGATTCTACATGTGCTTGTTAGCATTGCTAACCTTCGGGTTACAAAGCTCAGTGGGGTTTGAAAATAGCGCCCCTTGTGTTCAGTGTCAGTATTACCGAATATCCCAGTGTGGCACAAGGTCAGTATGAAGGTATGACAATCTGGATACCGCCCAAGCCTATCTCTCCCTCTCTCTCACCAAGCCCCATCCCCTGTCACTCAAGGAGCGCAGTTGTTGCTCGACCACGCAGTGTTTCCAATTTAGTGACTTTGCCGCTATAATTAGCGAGTTTTCAGACCCCTCCAGTGATTTGTATTGGTAAAAGAGACAAATTCAGCTACTTGTCAGGCTGCCTTTGGCAGTTCTGCCACCGAGAGTTTCTATGGTTTTGATACCATTTAGTGACTTTTCCCACTAAATTCTGTGGCAAACTAGAGTGGGAAAAGCTGTCTGTGCAACAGAAGTCACAGCAAGGGTGCACCCAGGCAGAGAAGCACATGGGGAGGGGGTGTGTGGCGGGAGAGGAGGTTGAAGTTTTTTGGGTTGAAGTTTGATTGAACAGTATAAAACAACAATCAGAATGGAGAAAGACCCATTGAAATCACGTAGAATGTATGTGTTGCCACCCTAGGGTCACGCACTACTCATAAAGCAAATGTAGAACTTTTATTATTCCAAAAAAGAATACTGTCAAATACCGCCATACCGTAAACAATTAGAAAAATATTGTGATAGGATATTTAGTCCATATCGCGCTAGTCCGGTCACCGTGGTACTGTCTGTTTATACAACTTCCTGCAGTTGTAATGAGTGTGTGTGCGTGCGAACCTTCGTGTATGTATGCCCTTGGATTTCCTTCCTCAGGTGTTAAATTAAAGATCTCTCAAAATGGCTACCCCCAAGGCCTCAGCTCTCACAGTGTACATAGAGACCTGTTTAAACATGTGTTTGTGTGTGTGTGTGTGTGTGTGTGTGGAGGCATTCCACCCCACCCGTGCTGAGTTCCTCTCTGTGGATGACATATCATTACTGCAATTACAGGGCAGAGTAACTACAACTACAACACACACAGCCTCTCTCTCTTTCTTGTAGGGATAGGGACGGCATACTCTGTTATGAGCGAGTACGCACATACGCACGTACACACACACTGCACATGTGGCAGAAAGCTGGCAGGCCAGGGAATCCTGGGAGAGTCCCGTCTCGTATAAAGAGCCTCTCTGTCTCTGAGTGTGTGTGTTCCCCTCAAAGTTAACACAAGCCCAACATTCTTACCCCCTTCTCTCTCCCCTCCCCCCTCCTCATATCTCCTCCCCACCTCTCTACACTCTCTCACAAAGGTACTCCTGTGTGTGTGTGTGTGTGTTCTCCTGGTCTGAATACCTTTTGTAGGGGCAGAACAGTTGAATGGGACAGTTTCCCACCATGTGTAGAGTAGTAGTAGATCCTACTCTGCATAAAACACTCTTTCAAGCTGTTTACCTAATACCTCCATAATAACCATCCCTTAAAGGATACAAGGAAAAGGCTGCAAGAAGTTTGATGTCACCCTTTGTGTCTAAGTGATGATTGTGCGTTTCTCTAGCTATTGACCTGTAGTTGGCTGAAGTGTTGTTGTCATTGATAATGTCTGGAGCCTGGAGTTTTCCCTGGGCAGGTCACATGGTGTGAGGGATGAGAGGAACGTTTCACTTGTTAGTGTTAATGGTCTAGGAAAAACTCCAGGCCCTAGTGAAATCCAGGCTCTGTCGCAGCCGGCCGCGACCGGGAGACTCATGGGCGGCGCACAATTGGCCCAGCGTCGTCCAGGGTAGGGGAGGGAATGGCTGGCAGGGATGTAGCTCAGTTGATAGAGCATTGTGTTTGTAACGCCAGGGTTGTGGGTTCAATTCCCACGGGGGGCCAGTATAAAAAAATAAATGTATTCACTAACTGTAAGTCGCTCTGGATAAGAGCGTCTGCTAAATGACGTAAATGTAAATGTAAATGTAATGTCATCTTACACGGTCTGCAGGCATTTGGCTCCTCTCTCTACTGTAAACACACACGCATACACATGCCGGAGGAAACAGCTAGCAGTATGCATGCCTGCAGGTAGAGCTCATGTCTCCTTTCATATTTTCCAATCCTTCATTTCTTCTTTCACCTCGTGTAGCACTGCACTCTGTCCTTTCCCCTTCTCTCTCTCTCTCTCGCTCTCGCTCTCGCTCTCGCTCTCGCTCTCGCTCTCTCTGTCTCGCTCTCTCTCTCTCTCTCTCTCTCTCTCTCTCTCTCTCTCTCTCTCTCTCTCGCTCTCGCTCTCGCTCTCTCTCTCGCTCTCGCTCTCTCGCTCTCCGTCTCTCTCTCTGTCATGTGGGGAGACTTGATGTGGGTCAGACAGTCTGTTAGGTGGATGTGAAGCCTCAGGTCAGGAGTGACAAGCTGACGTGTGTGTGTGTATAAGTGATGACTGTGGCATGTTGAGGTCAGGTTGAAAATGACTATGTTCTCTTTATCTGTGGTGTAGTGTGTGTGGGTATGACACCTTAGTGTCTTGTGTTCTAATGTTAAATTTGAGAGGAGCACTTACACAGGACTCTCTGTCTAACGGCAGACACACACAGACAAGTGGATGATTGTGTTCCTGTGGAATTTTTCAGACTTTTTATCGTCTCTGGAAATCAATACCTTCCCTTATACTGTACACTAGGAAAGGAATGATGTGTGTGTGTGTTTCCGTGTGTGTGTGTGTTTCCATGTGTGTGTGTGTGAAACGCTGCGTCAGTATAGGGTCATCAGTTCTGTCCAATTCACCCACAGTACTTTAGCAGGCAGTGCACCGTCCCTCCCTCTCACTCCCTTTGTTCCTCTTTCTCTACCGCTCTCCCTCTGTGGTGTGTGTGTGTGTGTGTGTGTGTGTGTGTGTGTGTGTGTGTGTGTGTGTGTGTGTGTGTGTGTGTGTTGTTAGGGCTAGGCGATATATCAAATTAATTTGATTAATTCGAATGTATGTTTTTGCGCGATATTCCAAATGCCTTTATCACAAGAATGATGTTTTTTGGTTGTTGTTGTTTTTATGTCCGCTTGTCTCCTTCATTCCTTCTGTGCTGTGTGCGCCTTCCCATTTACACCAGAGATCTGTATATAATGATGAGATGCTCATGTCTCCGCCCTAACAATGGGAGTCATTGTTCCAAAGGCGGGAAGGCAGGCGATAAGCTTAGGTCCAAAATATGCCCCATAGAAACGATTTAGGCTTATTTTGGACAGAGTTCGCTTCGCCTCTTCCTCTCTGTTTACACACACACACACCAAGCCCCTCCCCCTGCCACTCACAACAACAAAGATGAGAGATCACCTGTTCCTCTCTGACAAGTGGTTTCAACTCGCTCATATGGACACGGAAACGCATTGAGACATGATTTTACTGTAATAGAGGTAGAAGTGAACCTTTCTTACGATACCCTTTTTATGTCTCAACTCCTCAAATTGCGTGAAGAGCAGACACTACTAAACAGGAGTATCAATGAACATTGATTCTGGAAAACGTATGCACAGTTTGTCGCGCGATGCATTTAGTTTAGTTTAATAATTCAACCATTAAAAAAAAAAAAAACACATAAAACTAAAAAAAATAAACAATACATAAAAAAATAGCAATACATGTAAAATCATTGAGGATAACACACAATAAAGTCTGGGACCTATTTCCATTGTGGTCCTCAGTACCATGTACCGCTAGCAGCATTTTAACCAAAGACAAATACTAGCTGTCTTGTCTGTGTTTTATAAATGTGCAATAAGCATAAAACACAATTAGGAATTGGCAACTCATTTTTATTCAGAGAAATAAGGTTGCCCACTTGATTTCAAAATCTGAACAAAGTTGACAGGCTAGCATGCTGTTCAAACAGTTGGAGACGGACAGAAGAGTGTGTTCATAACAATTCAACTGTTCTGCCTTCTTAGCTAGCAAATAAATCCAAGTTGGCTAAACTTGAAATATAACGATTAGTTGGCTACTCACTAGCACGATGGCTTGTGCTTGAGAGATTGTTTATGAGACCTGTGTTCATTTTCTAAAATGCCTGCTACAAGAAGTTAGTCATTATTAGTGAATGTGCATTATGCATGGTTTTGGTTAAAATGTGTAACAAAGGGGGCAGACTTGAAAGCCAGATCAGTGATTATTGCAAAAAAAGCATGTTAAACTATTTTGATAAAATAATTACATTATTAGTGGTTGGTTGTGGAAGGTATAATTTCACAAGCCCAGAATTCATTAGATTATTGCTGACTGTTTGAAAGGCAGTGTATTTGACCATTAATTGTACAACAAAGCTTATTTAGAGAAAACTTTAAAAAATGGATATATATATTGTGAATTGCCCATAAGTTTGAAAACATTGAGATATGATTATTTTTTTCTCAATGTTGTTGTTTTTTATTTAACCTTTATTTAACTAGGCAAGTCAGTTAAGAACAAATTCTTATTTACAATGACGGCCTACACCGGCCAAACCCGGACGACGCTGGGCCAATGGTGCGCCGCCCTATGGGACTCCCAATCACGGCCGGTTGTGATACAGCCTGGAATCGAACCAGGGGGTCTGTAGTGACGCCTCAAGCACTGAGATGTAGTGCCTTAGACCACTGCGCCACTCGGGAGCCTGTGTGTGTGCGTGCGTGCGTGCGTGCGTGAACAGCAGCATTGCTCCTATAGTCATAAGTCAGCAGCTCTTTAGTAGTGATATCACTCAGCAGCCCCCAATTACAACACCTACCTCACCTGCCTCCAGAGAGCGGTGTGTGTGTGTGTGTGTGTGGGGGTAATGTAGGTAATGTAGCATTTAACGCTTGCTCTCTCTCTCTCCTTCCCTCGGTCTCGCTCTCGCTCGGACTCACTCTCGCTCTCGCTCTCGCTCTCGCTCTCGCTCTCTCTCTCTCTCTCTCTCTCTCTCTCTCTCTCTCTCGGTAGGCCAGGCCAGTGTGTGTATGTAAAGTAGTATTTAACTGTCTCTCTCTTTCTCCCTGAAGGTAGGCCAGGCCAGTGTGTGTATGTAATGTAGTATTTAACTCTCCCTTTCTCTCTCTCTCCCTCCCTAAAGGTAGGCCAGGCCAGTGTGTGTATGTAATGTAGTATTTAACTCTCTCTCCCTCCCTAAAGGTAGGCCAGGCCAGTGTGTGTATGTAATGTAGTATTTAACTCTCTCTCTCCCTCCCTAAAGGTAGGCCAGGCCAGTGTGTGTATGTAATGTAGTATTTCTCTCTCTCTCCCTCCCTAAAGGTAGGCCAGGCCAGTGTGTGTATGTAATGTAGTATTTAACTGTCTCTCCCTCCCTAAAGGTAGGCCAGGCCAGTGTGTGTATGTAATGTAGTATTTAACTCTCTCTCCCTCCCTGAAGGTAGGCCAGGCCAGTGTGTGTATGTAATGTAGTATTTAACTCTCTCTCTCCCTCCCTAAAGGTAGGCCAGGCCAGTGTGTGTATGTAATGTAGTATTTAACTCTCTCTCCCTCCCTAAAGGTAGGCCAGGCCAGTGTGTGTATGTAATGTAGTATTTAACTCTCTCTCCCTCCCTAAAGGTAGGCCAGGCCAGTGTGTGTATGTAATGTAGTATTTAACTCTCTCTCCCTCCCTAAAGGTAGGCCAGGCCAGTGTGTGTATGTAATGTAGTATTTAACTGTCTCTCCCTCCCTAAAGGTAGGCCAGGCCAGTGTGTGTATGTAATGTAGTATTTAACTCTCTCTCCCTCCCTAAAGGTAGGCCAGGCCAGTGTGTGTATGTAATGTAGTATTTAACTCTCTCTCCCTCCCTAAAGGTAGGCCAGGCCAGTGTGTGTATGTAATGTAGTATTTAACTCTCTCTCCCTCCCTAAAGGTAGGCCAGGCCAGTGTGTGTATGTAATGTAGTATTTCTCTCTCTCTCCCTCCCTAAAGGTAGGCCAGGCCAGTGTGTGTATGTAATGTAGTATTTAACTCTCTCTCCCTCCCTAAAGGTAGGCCAGGCCAGTGTGTGTATCCATGAATGTACGTCACTATGATGATGACCGACCAGCTGATGGACTTAGCTCCGCCTCCGCTGCTGAACGGGGAGCTGCCGCTGATGCAACACATGGTTAATGGAGACGCAGCGCAACAGGTTGGTAACGCACATACGCACACACACACACAACGTGCCAAATGCAGTTCTGGTTGTGTGAAGGAGGTGTCACCCTCAAGCCCTTCCCTGAGGGAAATCCTTAAGGAGTGTTTTGATTGAAACACCCAATATAGAAGGTTCCTACTAGAGATCAGAGTGGACTGTCAGACAGGCTGGTCAGATGACTATCTGCAGAGGACGCAGACACAGAGACGGGATGTGTGTGTGTTGTCTACCTGCAGAGGAAAAAGCCCTCAGATAAGAATTGAAGACATAACACATGAACAAACAGGCTATTTTGTGAGCATGTATTTGTTCATTGATGTAGTACTGTATTAGTACAAAACTTGTGTGTATGTATCTATGTGTGTGATGGGGCCTTGTCTCTTCTCTGTAAACCTGGGTAGCCCTCTAGTACGCTCCATGGTTCCCATAGCAACAGCAGCAGCAGACAATGCAGGAAGTGTATGTCTGTGTGAGGGAAAGGGAGAGCTGAGCTTAACGTCGCAATGGGAAGATGCAGAATGAACAGGAGGGGATATGAACGCACTGGGAAGAAGACACACCTGTAGCACGTATAGTGTGTGTTTGCGTGGTTTGTGTGTGTGTGTGGTGGGTTTGCGTGGTTTGTGTGTGTGTGTGGTGGGTTTGCGTGGTTTGTGTGTGTGCGGGGTGTATGAATGTGCCATGGCAGGACATGTGTTCCATGTCTACAGCCACTTGTTCAATCTCAACAACCTCTACACGGACAACATGACGGTAAGATACTTCACACACAAACAGCCCCTACAGATGTGCAGTAGTCTTGAGTGTTTGAAGCCTGGGGGCTGTCAGGGAGGGAGTGTGTTTGTTGGTGTGAAGTCCTGACTGAGCTTGAGTAACGTCTTCGTTTCCCTCTCCTGTATGTCTGTGATCCATATGTTGTGTCTGAACCGGTCTGTGATTGTTGTGTTTTGTCTGATCGGTCTCTCTGGTCTCGGTAGGTGATCTTGGTACAGGTGAATCCAGGGGAGACCTTCACCATCAGAGCAGAGGACGGCTCGCTGCAATGCATCCAGGGTAGGTCGCACGCTTATGACATCCCAACTCTGAGCCCCAGTTACGCCTGTCTCGTTTTGATGACCTCATCCCTTTTCTCTGTTGACATCACAACACTGTGCCACGGTGACTGTGCTTAGCTAGGTGTGTGTGATATTCGATGGCTTGTGTTGTACATTAAACATACTGCTATATAACAAGCTATTATAGACCAGTGGGATTCCTGTAACTCCAAGGGTGTGTGTCTCACTCTGATGACATCACAACAGAGTGAGATGTAAATCCCCTTCCCTGAATAGGGCCTTTGTCTCTCCCTCTCTCTCTCTCTCTCTCTCTCTCTCTCCCCCCCCCCCACTCTCTGATGAAAGGTCTCTTTCAGACAGTCTTGGCTCATACAGCCCCCCTCCCCTCCCCCTCTATGTTATTCTAGCTAATTACCCCACCCCTCATCCCCCCACCCCGTGTGTAATTCAATTAGGTCTCAGAGCTTTTGCTGGAGGCCAAATAGACAGACAGACAGACAGACAGACAGACAGACAGGCAGGCAGGCAGGCAGGCAGGCAGGCAGGCAGGCAGGCAGGCAGGCAGGCAGGCAGGCAGGCAGGGAGGGAGGGAGGGAGGGAGGGAGGGAGGGAGGGAGGGAGGGAGGGAGGGAGAGGGAGGGAGAAGATTTAGTTGTACTGCTAGAGTCTCTGAGTGGGTAGGATAGATTTCCAACCATCCTTCCACCATTAATGGAATGACCCGGTTTCAGGTACAGGTTGGCCCAGACAGTGTATGGGTTAAGGCACCTGCAGACTAGGTTCTGTTTGCTCCTAGCAGAATTTGACTAGGCGAAAGCAAACGTCTGTGCTCGCATACTCCATTAATGAATAACCTTTTACTGTAGTGGGCTAAATCAGGGTCATTCAGAGTGCTCCTCAGAGTGGCTAAAAAACAGAAGACATCTGTACCATGTCAGATATGGAGTTGAAATGTATTACATTTTGAGTTTGCATTCCAATATTACACTTTATATACATCACAGAAGACTGAAATATACTACATGACCAAAGGTATGTGGACACCTGCTCGTCGAACATCTCATTCCAAAATCATGGGCATTAATATGGAGTTGGTCCCCCCTTTGCTGCTATAACAGCCTCCACTCTTCTGGGAAGGCTTTCCACTAGATGTTAGAACATTGCTGCAGGGACTTGCTTCCATTTAGCCACAAGAGCGTAAGTGAGGTCGGGCACTGATGTTGGGCGATTAGGCCTGGCTCGCTGTCAGCGTTCCAATTCATCCCAAAGGTGTTTAATGGGGTTGAAGTCAGGGCTCTGTGCAGGCCTGTCAAGTTCTTCCACACCAATCTCGACAAACCATTTTGCTTTGTGCACGGGGGCATTGTCATGCTGAAACAGGAAAGGGCCTTCCCCAAACTGTTGCCACAAAGTTGGAAGCACAGAATCGTCTAGAATGTCATTGTATGGTGTAGCATTAAGTTTCCCTTCACTGGAACTAAGGGGCCTAGCCCGAACCATGAAAAACAGCCCCAGACCGTTATTCCTCCTCCACCACCAAACTTTACAGTTGGCACTATGCATTGGGGCAGGTAGAGTTCTCCTGGCATCCACCAAACCCAGATCAGTCCGTCAGACTGCCAGATGGTGAAGCGTGATTCATCACTCCAGAGAACGCGTTTCCACTTCTCCAGACTCCAATGGCGGTGAGCTTTACACCATTCCAGCCGACGCTTGGCATTGCGCATGGTGATCTTAGGCTGCTCGGCCATGGAAACCCATTTCATTAAGCTCTCGATGAACAGTTCTTGTGCTGACGTTGCTTCCAGAGGTAGTTTGGATCTCGGTAGTGAGTGTTGCAACCGAGGACAGACAAGCGTTCTGTGAGCTTGTGTGGCCTACCACTTCGCGGCTGAGCCGTTGTTGCTCCTAGATGTTTCCACTTTACAATAACAGCACTTACAGTTGACCGGGGCAGCTCTAGAAGGGCAGACATTTTACGAACTGACTTGTTGGAAAGGTGGCATCTTGTGACAGTGCCTCGTTGAAAGTCACTGAGCTCTTCAGTAAGGCCATTCTACTGTCAATGTTTGTCTATGGAGATTGCATGGCTGTGTGCTCAGTTTTATACACCTGTCAGCAACTGAAATAGCTGAATCCACTAATTTGAAGGGTTGTCCACATACTTTTTAATATATAGTGTATAACAAAACCATTTGACATAGCGACACATTAATTTTCACTGTGTTTTTTTAAATAATGTTGATTAATTATGAAATAATAAAAAAAGTAATAACATTCCACTAGACGGCGATTTGGTCATAAAATACCTTTGCTTGAAAATACAATACTATTGTTTGTCCCTCATGAGACACTGTAGCAACAACATAGCCAGTAACACTTCCTCAAAATAGTCAGAATTAATCTAAGATAAATCAAGAATGTTTTTACCGAGGAGGTCTTCTTCATGCAATTTTACATCTAGCTAAGACGTTTGGTGCAGTATTTCACAAGTGACAAAATGTGCATGAAAACTAGTCTTCTCGCGTTAAATGACAACAAACACATCATTGAAGAATCCCGTCCATAGTTCCCATCCTTACTGTTGACCAATCACCGACAAAGGGGTGTAGAATTCGGGCAGCCGGAAAAAAACTGCGGAACACCAAAACGATTAAAAACGTCACAAAACCTCATCATAGTATATGCGCGAACCGTTTCGACTAGATAGCATGCGACAGGCTTTAGGGTTAGACAGTGTGTATGGGGGGTGTTACTATGCCCGCTCAGGAAGCAGACAGGAGAGGTCACTGGAACAGACCCCCCACTACGACCACACACACACGCTCAGGTCACTGGGTTTATTGAGAGGTGGGGTGAAGCAGTGTATTTGAGGACCAGTTGAGCTGTTCTTTACAGAGTGTGATTACTGAGACCTCAGAGCTGTGTGTGTGTGTGTGTGTGTGTGTGTGTGTGTGTGTGTGTGTGTGTGTGTGTGTGTGTGTGTGTGTGTGTGTGTGTGTGTGTATGTGTGTGTGTGTGTGTGTGTGTGTGTGTGTGTGTGTGTGCATGCCTGCCTATTACAGAGGCTGGAGTTTTATATAAAGTAACCTCTGTTTAACTGGAGTACCGCGGTACACACACTGCTCTGACTGCACCAGCCAATATACTGCACTTTCCAAAGACAGATTCTTCAAGATGGAGCCTCTCTCTCCTGCTCCCTTTTCCCCTCTGTCTAGGGTTTAATACCGGTGACCGGTATCCCGGGACTTCCCAACCAAGCTCTTTCCCGTTTTTCCGAGAAAAATTATGACGGGTCCCGTGGACCAATAATATATTAAATGTTATGCCGCACTAATGCAAAAATACAAAATATGCACATGCGAATAACTGCATGAACATATCAACTCTCTGGCTTCATTCATACATTAGACCAGTCATCACAACGCTAGCAGCCTACCATATTTAGCCTACTCAACGTGAAGTCTGCAATAGAAAACATCACTTCATTACATTACTTCTATTGATTGCGACCTATCATGTGTAGGCTATACGCGACCTCTCATGTGTAGGCTATATGTGACCTATCATGTGTAGGCTATATGTGACCTATCATGTGTAGGCTATATGTGACCTATCATGTGTAGGCTATACGTGACCTATCATGTGTAGGCTATACGTGACCTATCATGTGTAGACTATACGCGACCTCTCATGTGTAGGCTATATGTGACCTATCATGTGTAGGCTATATGTGACCTATCATGTGTAGGCTATATGTGACCTATCATGTGTAGGCTATACGTGACCTATCATGTGTAGGCTATACGCGACCTCTCATGTGTAGGCTATATGTGACCTATCATGTGTAGGCTATACGTGACCTATCATGGGTTCTACCTGAGTGGCGCAGTGGTCTAAGGCACTGCATCGCAGTGCTAACTGTGCCACTAGAGATCCTGGTTCGAATCCAGGCTCTGTCGCAGCCGGCCGCAACCGGGAGACTCATGGGCGGCGCACAATTGGCCCAGCGTCGTCCAGGGTAGGGGAGGGAATGGCCGGCAGGGATGTAGCTCAGTTGATAGAGCATGGCGTTTGCAACGCCAGGGTTGCGGGTTCGATTCCCATGGGGGGGCAGTATAAAAAATAAAAATAAATAAAATATTTATTCACTAACTGTAAGTCGCTCTGGATAAGAGCGTTTGCTAAATGACTAAAATGTAAAATGTAAATGTAGGCTATACGTGACCTCTCATGTGTAGGCTATACGCGACCTGTCATGTGTAGGCTATATGTGACCTCTCATGTGTAGGCTATACGTGACCTCTCATGTGTAGGCTATACGCCACCTGTCATGTGTAGGCTATATGTGACCTATCATGTGTAGGCTATATGTGACCTCTCATGTGTAGGCTATACGCCACCTGTCATGTGTAGGCTATATGTGACCTATCATGTGTAGGCTATATGTGACCTCTCATGTGTAGGCTATACGTGACCTCTCATGTGTAGGCTATACGTGATCTCTCATGTGTAGGCTATATGTGACCTCTCATGTGTAGGCTATACATAACCTCTCATGTGTAGGCTATACATAACCTCTCATGTGTAGGCTATACATAACCTCTCATGTGTAGGCTATACGCGACCTCATCAACTGCGGCTCTATCCATGGTGCTGAGTTTCTGCTACTAGGTCTATCTGCTTGTCTGTTTGTTTAGCAGAGAATCACATATGTTCCCTGTGACAAAGTCACCACAATAAACGGGTTATGATGAAGTAAAAAACAGACACAACCTTCCTAAATTCCCCTGCTAGCCAGGTGCACAGGGAGAGAAAAGAGGCAACAAGCTGGCTGACATCTTTCAGTCAAAGGTAAGCTAAAAGAAATGTCATTTTCACTAGGCTGTAGGCTAATGAACTCAGAATATTTTAGGCCTACATTTAAACTAGGCTACATCGAAATAGTGTGGGGAGTGACTTTGACAGAACATTGAGTTGATTTAATTGAAACAAATACAGCAAGAAACCGTTAGATTCGTGTCCATATTTCTCCATTGACAGTGGTAGAATCATGTCAGATTTGTTTTGCTGGTATTATTTTTTTATTTTATTTTTTTAATAGCATTTCCGGTTTGAATGGGAACATTTGTAGATTTTCGGGAAAATATTCAACCTAGTCTTTCCTCCTCTCTCTCTCTCGCTCCTCAGTCTGTGGAAACCAGGGTGTTGTGCTAGCTTAGCTTAGCTTAGCATTGCTTGCTTTGTTGTTGTGGTTTGTTTTCATAATAATGACTTTTAGTGATGTTTTAAGTCATGCATTGATTATTTCTTATTTTCTGCCTCATTCTGTAAAAATACATTTTCTGAAAAGTACATTTTCAGACCCATCTGAAAAATAGGTTACATTCTTTTTTGTTGTTGCTTGGGGTTAGCTTGGGGTTGGGGGCCACTAGTTTTTGATTCGCTTAACTATTTTCCCTTACCTTCTCTCCCCTCCCCTCTCTCCCCTATCACTCTCTCCCCTCTCCCTCTCTCCCTCCCTGAACGTTCCCACACTCACATCAAAGGCAGTGACTATAGAGTGTGTGTGAAAGAACCATGCTCTGGAATTTGTGTGTGTGCGCGTGTGTGCTTTTGCCACAGTCATCCTAGAGCTGGCAGGATAATAGATTTATGTGTGTGACTTCTGTAGGCTTTTGCTGTAGGATTGCTTTTACAGGTATGGGTAATGTAGTTTAAAGTATTTACTGAGCAGGGCGGCTGTTGCAGTGTGGGTAATGTAATTTAATGTATTTCCTGAGCAGAGTGGCTGTTGCAGTATGGGTAATGTAGTTTAATGTATTTGCTAAGCAGGGCGGCTGTTGCAGTGTGGGTGTGTTGTTTAATGTACAGTATTTCCTGAGCAGGGCGATTGTTGCAGTGTGGGAAATGTAATTGAATGTATTTGCTGAGCAGGGCAGCTGTTGCAGTGTGGTTATAGTTTAATGTATTTCCTGAGCAAGGCGACTGTTGTGGCCCCTTCCACTGGCCCCATTGATGTGGTCTCTTTTCCAGTTGTGTGTGTGTGTGTGTGTGTGTGTGTGTGTGTGTGTGTGTGTGTGTGTGTGTGTGTGTGTGTGTGTGCGCGTGCGTGTGTGTGCGTGTCATCTGCTCAAAGCCAAGAGAATCTCTCTCTCACCTACACGTGGGACCTTTCCCATCTCTCTCTTTCTCTCTCTTTCTATATCCTTCTCTATCTTTCTCTCTCTTTCTATATCCTTCTCTATCTCTCTTTATCTATCTCTCTCTCTTTCTCTGTCTTTCTCTAAACCAGTTGTATGTAACATATAGTATGTTGTACTGTAATTACCCTGCATGCAAAACTGGTTGCAGTCAATGAATCAGGTTGTATTCTGGTTGTAAAAGGAAGTTTTGTCCATATCTTTTTAGCAACCAGAAAAATACATCTTTATCTGATTTAAATGACCAGATATGTTAAAGATGACATCATAGGCATGATGTTGTCATGTTGTCTTTACCTGGTTTAGTTGTAATATGGTTCTATGTCAACTTCTCATCCAGGAAACACATTTACACCCAGGGAGCTTGGGTAGGCTTAGTGTTGGGTAGGCTTAGTGTTGGGTAGGCTTAGTGTTGGGTAGGCTTAGTCTTTGGTAGACTTAGTCTTTGGTAGGCTTAGTGTTGGGTAGGCTTAGTCTTTGGTAGGCTTAGTCTTTGGTAGGCTTAGTCTTTGGTAGGCTTAGTGTTGGGTAGGCTTAGTGTTGGGTAGGCTTAGTCTTTGGTAGGCTTAGTCTTGGGTAGGCTTAGTGTTGGGTAGGCTTAGTCTTTGGTAGGCTTAGTGTTGGGTAGGCTTAGTGTTGGGTAGGCTTAGTCTTTGGTAGGCTTAGTCTTTGGTAGGCTTAGTCTTGGGTAGGCTTAGTGTTGGGTAGGCTTAGTGTTGGGTAGGCTTAGTGTTGGGTAGGCTTAGTCTTTGGTAGGCTTAGTGTTGGGTAGGCTTAGTGTTGGGTAGGCTTAGTGTTGGGTAGGCTTAGTCTTTGGTAGGCTTAGTGTTGGGTAGGCTTAGTGTTGGGTAGGCTTAGTCTTTGGTAGGCTTAGTCTTTGGTAGGCTTAGTGTGCAACTGTGTGTGTGTGTGCTTTTGTGTGTGTGTGCTTGTGTGTGCGTGTGCGTATAGTGCGTTGGGTTCCACTAGGTTTTGGAAAGCTGTCACCATGAGAATGAAAAACCTCTCCAGGTGGTGTGTAATGGAATTTGGGCCCACGGGGCATGGAGTGTGTGTGTGAGTGTGTGTGTGTCTGTGTGCATGATGTTTGGAGACATCCTCCCTCAGCTCAGAAAAGTGAGTGAGAGCGAGAGAGAGAGAGACAACATTCCGGGTGAACCCACTTCCTCTCTCTGACCCTTGCGTCCCCCGTCCTGTACAGTTGGTTTGGTCTGCCAGTCCACTGAAGCCTGACTCACCCTTCGGACTCTACCACTTCAGGCAAAACGGGGGGGAAACAAACCTTTCCTCTGTGTGTGTGTGTGTGTTTACTACTGAGTGCTTTTCCAGGTTTGGAATTCTTGGCTCCCTGGAAGCTCAGGGATCAACTGGAGCAGTCCTCCCTCCCTCCATCCCTCTCTTCTCGCTCTCGCTTTTCTTTCTCTCTTCCTCCATCCCTCCATCTGTCTCTGTCTGTCTGAAAACGTTATCTCACTTTCCTTCTCTTTTCTCTATCTCTTGCTGTCCCACTCTCTCATCCTATATCTTGTACTTTTCCCTTCAACATCAGCTGCTTATGCTTCTTTGTCTTCCCTTTCTTTCATTCCTTCTCTCTGGCTTGTATTTGTATCAGTTCCAGGGGAAAGCCCCTTTCCTTCCGCTCAGCTGTGATAGGCTTAGAGATGAAAGAGACAGCTGTGATAGGTTTAGAGATGAAAGAGACAGCTGTGATAGGTTTAGAGATGAAAGAGACAGCTGTGATAGGTTTAGAGATGAAAGAGACAGATGTGATAGGCTCAGAGATGAAAGAGACAGCTGTGATAGGCTCAGAGATGAAAGAGACAGCTGTGATAGGCTCAGAGATGAAAGAGACAGGAAGTCAGCGTCTGGGGTGGGGCTTAGCCTTGGGGAGCGAGGGGTGAGAGGAGAGACTGGAAAGAAAAGAAAAGGAGAGGAAGAGAGAGATATAGAGATAGATAGAACATGGGTAAATGCAATGTAATGTCTTGCATTCTCTCTCCTTCTTCCTCTCTCCTTCCCTTTTCCACGTCTCTACTTTTTGTCTGATAAGCCAACAGCCCCGGGACAGAACACATGCACACACACACACACACACACACACACACACACACACACACACACACACACACACAAACACACACACACACACACTAGAATGTTGAGTGGGGAAAGTCCCTGCTAATCTACCAGTATTTTTTCCACTGACATTCTAAAGAACCCTCCCTCCTTCTCTCCCTCCTTCATCTCTCCCTCCTTCCCTCGGTCTCTCTCTCTCTCTCTCTCTCTCTCTCTCTCTCTCTCTCTCTCTCTCTCTCTCTTTCTCTCTCTCTCTCCCGCTCTCTCTCTCTGTCTGTCTCTCTGTGATGGACACAAACACCCTGCTGTTCAGACCGTGACTCACACAGCAGGAATTTCCCAGATGAACATGTGGAGAGAGAGAGGAGGAAGAGAGAGAGAGAGAGAGAGAAAGAGAGAGGAGGGAGGAAGAGTCTGCTAACATCTAAGAGAGAGAGAAAGCGTTCCAAATGACCTTTATTGAACACCAACTAATTTCTTCACTGAAGGATATCAGGTGAGACAGGGCTTCAGTTTGGGGAGAGGGAGAGAAAGAATGGTGGAGGGAGAGAGAGAGAGAGAGAGAGAGAGAGGGGGAACGAAAGTGGGACAGAAAGAAAGAGAGATGGAGGGAGGATGGGAGGAGAGCAGGAAATGGTTATGAGACTCCCAGTCTGTTTACACACCAACAGCTGTTGCACCTCTTCACTCTCTCGCTGTGTGTGTGTGTGTGTGTGTGTGTGTGTGTATTCATACATTGGGAACAGTGAGTCATCAGGATCTGGGTTATTAGATCGAGACGGCTTCCCTTCCTCCCTCCCTGCCTCCCTCCCTACCCCTCTTCCGCTCTCTCTCTCTCTCTCTCTCTCTCTCTCTCTCTCTCTCTCTCTCTCTCTCTCTCTCTCTCTCTGTCTCTCTCTCTCTCTCTCTCTCTGTCTCTCTCTCTCTCTCTCTCTCTCTCTCTCTCTCTCTCTCTCTCTCTCTCTCTCTCTCTTTCTCTCTTTCTCTCTCCTAGTCCATATTTCCAGACATTTTCAGAGGAAATCAGTTTAGAAAACACATACACTGATTTGCTCGTGTGTATGTGTGGGTGTCAGTGTGTGTCGGTGTGTGTGAGTCACAGGAGGCTGCTGAGGGGAGGACGGCTCATAATAATGTCTGGAACGGAGCTAATGGAATGGCATTGAACACATGGATGCATGGACATGTATTTGAAACCATTCCACTCCAGCCATTACCACAAGCCCATCCTCCCCAATTAAGGTTCCACCAACCTCCTGTAGTGTGAGTGTTATGATATTGGTAATTTATCCTTGCTCCAGACATGACGTTAGCATGGTTGGATCACACCCAGCAGCAGAACTAGGCCACCCCAGCAAACACAGCCCTGGGAGAGGCAGAGGAGAGCAGAGGGTAGTCAGGAAGTCTGGCTAAGCTAACGCTAGGCTATTTCTATGCATGCTTTGCTAATGCTAGGCTAAGGGTAGGTTAATGCTACATTAACAAGAGGAGAGGAGATTACTCAAGAGATTACTTGATATCATAATATATATCATAACAGTAACATAGCCTGGTACAGATACTTGTGAGTAGTGTTGCTACTCTAAATGCGCTGGTGGAATTGAGAGAAACTGAGGTTTTGTGTTTGAACCTGAACACATAATACTCTCTCTCTGTCACTGTCTTTAGAGCCCTGGTCTGTAATTATTCAGCTGACTGCTGACTTGCTCTGGAATGTCAATCATAAGTTAGGATGCTGCGTTTGTAGTTGAAGTACTTTGTGTGTTGCTGCTGAGCGCAAGGTGATACAGGAAGCCTAACTTCCTCCTGCTTCACTGATCCTCACATCCCTCATTCATCATGGCTACCAGACTTGAGAGAGAGAGGGGTAAGGTTTAGTTGTGTGTGTGCCTGCGTGTGTGTGGCATCAGATTTGGCTCTCCACCCCAGACTGTCTGGTCTCAGCTATTTCAGATGTGCTGTCTCCCACAGTTCCTGCATTGTCTCTCTCTCTCTCTCTCTCTCTCTCTCTCTCTCTCTCTCTCTCTCTCTCTCTCTCTCTCTCTCTCTCTCTCTCTCTCTCTCTCTCTCTCTCTCTCTCTCTCTCTCTCTCTCTCTCTCTCTCTCTCTCTCTCTCTCCCTCCCCTCTCTCTGTCTCTCTCTCTCTCTCTCTCTCTCTCTCTCTCTCTCTCTCCCTCTCTCTGTCTCTCTCTCTCTCTCCCTCGCTCTCTCTCTCTCTCGCTCTCACTCTCTCTCGCTCTCTCTCTCTCTCTCTCTCTCTCATTGTAAAACATTCTGCACATTGTTCCTGTTATTTACTTAGATTTTGGGAACTGTTAAGGTGTGTGCTGGACTTAATGTTGTGTGTGTGGGGGGCTTCAGGCAGAGGAAACTGTAGTGGGAGTGTCTGTTCTCAGAGCTCTGGAGAGATAGCATTACCTCGGTAACACACACACACCCTGCTAAGCATCACGTAATATCCAGGCAGTGCCACATCATTACTGACCCAGACACACACACACACACACACTTACACTAGAAATCCCATCAGAGCCCCTAGAAGCAGCTGCCGGATCTGGACGGTTTGTGTGTGTGTATGTGCAAGTGTTTGTGTGTGTTATGGTTGGGTGGTATACCGTATATAACGTATCCCGGGGTATTTCAAAATACCTCCAGTATGATTTTCCAAATACTATCAATATACAGTATCTCACAAAAGTGAGTACACCCCTCACATGTTTGTAAATATTTGAGTATATATTTTCATGTGACAACACTGAAGAAATGACACTTTGCTACAATGTAAAGTAGTGAGTATACAGCTTGTATAACAGTGTAAATTTGCTGTCCCCTCAAAATAACACATCACACAGCCATTAATGTCTAAACCGCTGGCAACAAAAGTGAGTACACCCCTAAGTGAAAATGTCCAAATTGGCCCCAAAGTGTCAATATTTTGTGTGGCCACCATCATTTTCCAGCACTGCCTTAACCCTCTTGGGCATGGAGTTCACCAGAGCTTCACAGGTTGCCACTGGAGTCCTCTTCCACTCCTCCATGACGACATCACAGAGCTGGTGGATGTTAGAGACCTTGCACTCCTCACCTTCCGTTTGAGGATGCCCCACAGATGCTCAATAGGGTTTAGGTCTGGAGACATGCTTGGCCAGTCCATCACCTTTACCCTCAGCTTCTTTAGCAAGGCAGTGGTCATCTTGGAGGTGTGTTTGGGGTTGTTATCATGTTGGAATACTGCCCTGCGGCCCAGTCTCCGAAGGGAGGGGTTCATGCTCTGCTTCAGTATGTCACAGTACATGTTGGCATTCATGGTTCCCTCAATGAACTGTAGCTCCCCAGTGCCGGCAGCACTCATGCAGCCCCAGACCATGACACTCCCACCACCATGCTTGACTGTAGGCAAGACACACTTGTCTTTGTACTCCTCACCTGGTTGCCGCCACACACGCGTGACACAATCTGAACCGAATAAGTTTATCTAGGTCTCATCAGACCACAGGACATGGTTCCAGTAATCCATGTCCTTAGTCTGCTTGTCTTCAGCAAACTGTTTGCGGGCTTTCTTGTGCATCATCTTTAGAAGAGGCTTCCTTCTGGGACGACAGCCATGCAGTCCAATTTGATGCAGTGTGCGGCGTATGGTCTGAGTACTGACAGGCTGACCCCCCACCCCTTCAACCTCTGCAGCAATGCTGGCAGCACTCATACGTCTATTTCCCAAAGACAACCTCTGGATATGACGCTGCGCACGTGCACTCAACTTCTTTGGTCGACCATGGCGAGGCCTGTTCTGAGTGGAACCTGTCCTGGTCTTGGCCACCGTGCTGCAGCTCAGTTTCAGGGTCTTGGCAATCTTCTTATAGCCCAGGCCATCTTTACGTAGAGCAACAATTCTTTTTTTCAGATCCTCAGAGAGTTCTTTGCCATGAGGTGACATGTTGAACTTCCAGTGACCAGTATGAGGGAGTTTGAGAGCGATGACACCAAATTTAACACACCTACTCCCCATTCACACCTGAGACCTTGTAACACTAACGAGTCAAATGACACCGGGGAGGGAAAATGGCTAATTGGGCCCAATTTGGACATTTTCACTTAGGGGTGTACTCACTTTTGTTGCCAGCGGTTTAGATATTAATGGCTGTGTGTTGAGTTATTTTGAGGGGACAGCAAATGTACACTGTTATACAAGCTGTACACTCACTACTTTCCATTGTAGCAATGTCATTTCTTCAGTGTTGTCACATGAAAAGATATACTTAAATATTTACAAACATGTGAGGGGTGTATATATATGTTTAAATCAATTAGAATATTAGTACTTTTTAAATAAATACCTGCAGTCAACTTGTGCACTAGATAATAGATAGAGCAGATCATGTTTCGCCTGTTAGATTATTTTTAATTATGAAGCTTACCGGTACTAGCTTATCAAAACAGCTGTTTGAGCCAGTCATGTGTGTTTGTTTACAAAGAAGGACAACAAGCAAAACGGGATCTTTGTGAGGTGAGTCACTCCTGCAGCGCAACTTAATAAGTGAGGTGATAAAGTTACACTTGTATGAAATTAATATTTGCCAGAAAGTATTCAGAACCCTTGACTTTTTCCACATTTTGTTATGTTTCAGCCTTATTCAAAAATTGATTAAAAAACACACAATACCCCATAATGATAAAGCAAAAACAGTTTTTTAGAAATTATTGCTAATTTATTACAAATTAAAAACGGAAATATTACATTTACATAAGTATTCAGACCCTTTACTCAGTACTTGGTCGAAGCACCTTTGGCAGCGATTACAGCCTTGAGTATTCTTGGGTATGACACTACAAGCTTGGCACACCTGTATTTGGGGAGTTTCTCCCATTCTTCTCTGCAGATCCTCTCAAGCTCTGTCAGGTTGGATGGGGAGCGTTGCTTCACAGCTATTTTCAGGTCTCTCCAGAGATGTTAGATCGGGTTCAAGTCCGGGCTCTGGCTGGGCCACTGAAGGACATTCAGAGACTTGTCCCAAAGCCACTCCTGCGTTGTCTTGGTTGCGTGCTTAGGGTCGTTGTCCTGTTGGAAGTTGAACCTTCGACCTTGTCTGAGATCCTGAGCGCTCTGGAGCAGGTTTTCATCAAGGAGCTCTCTGTACTTTGCTCCGTTCGTCTTTCCCTCGATCCTGACTAGTCTCCCAGTCCCTGCCGCTGAAAAACATCCCCACAGCATGATGCTGCCACCACCATGCTTCACCGTAGGGATGGTGCCAGGTTTCCTCCAGACGTGACGCTTGGCATTAAGGCCAAAGAGTTCAATCTTGGTTTCATCAGACCAGAGAATCTTGTTTCTCATGATCTGAGAGTCTTTAGGTGCCTTTTGGCAAACTCCAAGCGGGCTGTCATGTCGATTTTACTGAGGAGTGGCTTCTGTCTGGCCACTCTACCATAAGGGCCTGATTAGTGGAATGCTGCAGAGATGGTTGTCCTTCTGGAAGGTGCTCCCATCTCCACAGATGAGCTCTGTCAGAGTGACCATCGGGTTCTTGGTCACCTCCCTGACCAAGGCCCTTCTCCCCCGATTGCTCAGTTTGGCCAGCTCTAGGAAGAGTTTGGTGGTTCCAAACTTCTTCCATTTAAGAATGAGTGAGGCGACTGTGTTCTTGGGGACCTTCAATGCTGCAGACATTTTTTGGTACCCTTCCACAGATCTGTGCCTTGACACAATCCTGTCTTGGAGTTCTACGGACAATTCCTTCTATCTCATGTGTTTGGTTTTTGCTCTGACATGCACTGTCAACTGTGGGACCTTATATAGACTCATGTCCAATGAAGTTATAGAAACATCTCAAGGATGATAAATGGAAACAGGATGCACCTGACCTCAATTTCGTGTCTCAAAGCAAAGGGTCTGAATACTTATGTAAATAAGGTATTTCAGTTTTTTATTTTTAATAAATGTGCGAACATTTACAAAAAAAACTGTTTTCGCTTTGTCATTATGGGGTATTGTGTGTAGATTGCTGAGGTTTAAAAAAAAGGAATCCATTTTAGAATAAGGCTGTAATGTAACAAAATGTGGAAAAAGTCAAGGGGTCTGAATACTTTCCAAAGGCACTGATGTATCATATAACTGTTAAGTTAACTATCTAAGATGTGCCAAATAAATCTTTCCAGAGCTCTGAGAACAGACACTCCCACTCTGTTCGCATGCGCTCGTTAGCATTTACCTAGCATCCGCTATGGGAGTTCCTTAGTACTTGTTAGCATTTTGCTAGCATTCTGGTAACTGACGTTTTTGGGGCTTTTTTTACGTTTGAAAATTAAATATTGCCCCTTGTGTGCACTGCCGGTAATATCATACAGTGGGGGAAAAAAGTATTTAGTCAGCCACCAATTGTGCAAGTTCTCCCACTTAAAAAGATGAGAGAGGCCTGTAATTTTCATCATAGGTACACGTCAACTATGACAGACACATTGAGAAAATAAATTCCAGAAAATCACATTGTAGGATTTTTAATGAATTTATTTGCAAATTATGGTGGAAAATAAGTATTTGGTCAATAACAAAAGTTTCTCAATACTTTGTTATATACCCTTTGTTGGCAATGACACAGGTCAAACGTTTTCTGTAAGTCTTCACAAGGTTTTCACACACTGTTGCTGGTATTTTGGCCCATTCCTCCATGCAGATCTCCTCTAGAGCAGTGATGTTTTGGGGTTGTCGCTGGGCAACACAGACTTTCAACTCCCTCCAAAGATTTTCTATGGGGTTGAGATCTGGAGACTGGCTAGGCCACTCCAGGACCTTGAAATGCTTCTTACGAAGCCACTCCTTCGTTGCCCGGGCGGTGTGTTTGGGACCATTGTCATGCTGAAAGACCCAGCCACGTTTCATCTTCAATGCCCTTGCTGATGGAAGGAGGTTTTCACTCAAAATCTCACGATACATGGCCCCATTCATTCTTTCCTTTACACGGATCAGTCGTCCTGGTCCCTTTGCAGAAAAACAGCCCCAAAGCATGATGTTTCCACCCCCATGCTTCACAGTAGGTATGGTGTTCTTTGGATGCAACTCAGCATTCTTTGTCCTCCAAACACGACGAGTTGAGTTTTTACCAAAAAGTTCTATTTTGGTTTCATCTGACCATATGACATTCTCCCAATCCTCTTCTGGATCATCCAAATGCACTCTAGCAAACTTCAGACGGGCCTGGACATGTACTGGCTTAAGCAGGGGGACACGTCTAGCACTGCAGGATTTGAGTCCCTGGCGGCATAGTGTGTTACTGATGGTAGGCTTTGTTACTTTGGTCCCAGCTCTCTGCAGGTCATTCACTAGGTCCCCCGTGTGGTTCTGGGATTTTTGCTCACCGTTCTTGTGATCATTTTGACCCCACGGGGTGAGATCTTGCATGGAGCCCCAGATCGAGGGAGATTATCAGTGGTCTTGTATGTCTTCCATTTCCTAATAATTGCTCCCACAGTTGATTTCTTCAAACCAAGCTGCTTACCTATTGCAGATTCAGTCTTCCCAGCCTGGTGCAGGTCTACAATTTTGTTTCTGGTGTCCTTTGACAGCTCTTTGGTCTTGGCCATAGTGGAGTTTGGAGTGTGACTATTTGAGGTTGTGGACAGGTGTCTTTTATACTGATAACAAGTTCAAACAGGTGCCATTAATACAGGTAACGAGTGGAGGACAGAGGAGCCTCTTAAAGAAGAAGTTACAGGTCTGTGAGAGCCAGAAATCTTGCTTGTTTGTAGGTGACCAAATAGTTATTTTCCACTATAATTTGCAAATAAAATCATTAAAAATCCTACAATGTGATTTTCTGGAATATTTTTTCTCAATGTGTCTGTCATAGTTGACGTGTACCTATGATGAAAATTACAGGCCTCTCTCATCTTTTTAAGTGGGAGAACTTGCACAATTGGTGGCTGACTAAATACTTTTTTTCCCCACTGTATATCCCGGGATGGCACAGACACGGTATGAAGGTATGGAAATCTGGATACCGCCCAACCCTAGTGTGTGTGTGTGTGTGTGTGTGTGTTTGGGATTTCCATCTGTGCCTAGTTGGCTGTATGTAGGTCATCTTACAAACAGACTCCTTTCGTCTGAAAGCGCCGCCCCACACACACACACATACATACATACATACACACAAACACATACACATACACACAAACACATATACACAAACACATATACACAGATACACTCTTTCCCAGGAGGGTCTGCGTTTCCTCTCAATATGGTAACCACATGTGCAAGAGAGTGAGAGAGAGCAAGAGAGAGAGAGAGAGGGAGACAGGGAGGGGGAGAGGGAGAGAGAAAGTGTTTTCCACATCTGTTCCTAAACGTTTTATTCTCCACTGAGTTATTGTGTTTAAAGGATTACAACATACAAGAGCATGTTGTGTCTCAACCAATGGTGGGCACAACACCAAAAAAAATAGGGTATAAGCTACATATGCGAATATGAAAAAAATCGTAGATAATTGACGTTTAAAGGGTAGGAAGCATGAGTTTTTACTCACCAAAGTAACAACACAGTGTGGTCAAAGACTTAGTAACTTAGTTGTAGTTAGGGGTGTAAAGGTTCACAAAACCCACTGTTCGGTACGTATTGCAGTTTTGGGGTCACGGTTTGGTTAGGGATGAATGATAATTAGGTGGCCATGATGGTATGAGGGCCAGATTGGGAATTTAGCCAGGACACTGGGGTTACCACCCCTACTCTTACAATAAGTGCCATGGGATTTTAGTGACCACAGAGAGTCAGGACACCCTTTTAACGTCCCATCCGAAAGACGGCACCCTACATAGGGCAATGTCCCCAATCACTGCCCTGGGTCATTGGGATATATTTTTTTAGACCAGAGGAAAGAGTGCCTCCTACTGGCCCTCCAACACCATTGTCTGTTGTGACAGGATTGTTATGTTGGGCCTCAAGTTTCCACTCTGATGCTGCGTTTGTAACCATGTGGGAGGTGGGAATTTACCAGTTGTGAAGTCGTAAATACCAGTTACATTCATGTCATTTGAACTCGTTGAGAAACGCAGGTTACCTAATGGCCAACAAGCTTTGTCAACCATACATTAAAAGTACAGATGACATGCTTGTAAACAAATTATAGAGTTCAAAAACCACATTAATAGATTGCTTTTTCTAAATAATGTATTGTTGCATTTAATTGCTGAAAATGCTGTTATAGAGGCCATTTCTTTAGTAGGTGACATCAGAGGTCACCATGTGTGAGAAGTAGGTGCTCAGGATGATAGAAAGGGTTCCCACTAGTAATTACCAGTTTGAGGTCCATTCAAGTGTATTTTTCCCAGTTGTATGTGGTAAATGACCACTTCCATCTTGGTTACGAACGCACCATGACACTGCCTCCTTCAGTGCCAGATGCACACTTGTGACTCTCATAAAGGGGGCGTGTCTGTATCATGGTACATCTCCCACTCCGGGGTAATGTGATGGGCTGTCACTGTTAAGTAAGTGCAACACAGGGTGCATTGGCCAATTCATTGAAAACATCAGCTTTAGCTTATTTATATAGCGCGGGTACTACCTGTTTGCTGAAATGGGTGCAAGAGGGAAGTTTAAATGATGATGGAGGATCCTCCAATTCTAGTTTATCAACCCCACCACTCGCCATTGTACAGAACTAGTTCCCGGCTGCGATTTGAATTTTGATTACAACGTGTGCATAGGCTCTAGTTGTTTTAACGGAATAGCCTGAAATGTTTTTTCAGCTCAGATTTATTAAAGAGGCACTACAACGCAGCATAGACATAGCCTATAGGCCTAGTGTTTTTATTTAGTAAAACATTTTATTTGATGTATTCATTTGGGTTCACAGTGCGGACCGAACCGAGGTCCCCGTACCGAACGGTTCGGTACAAATACGTGTACCGTTACACCCCTAGTTGTAGTCAAGATCTGGTTACCTATACCTACAAACATAGTTATGCTTTAGGGTTTTTAACATATTTATTCACTTATTTCCGGATATCTTCTAAACTACCAACAATGCCTCTGGAATATATATTATTTGGATTTATCTCACTATATCGCTATTGGATTAGCTGACTCTCCCTCGGCCGGTGAAATGGCCTCTCCTTCTGAAATGCCTTTTCTTGGCTGTTCTTTGGTAGCTAACTCAGCCGTAAATCGGTAAGTCTCCGCTCTCTCTACTTTATATTTGCTGGCTTTCTTTTGTGTTCTGTGGGTTCCTGCCTGTGCTAGACTAGTTGGTGTTGTTTGCTGGCTTACTATGTCGACCGTGGTAGTTGGCTAGCTAGGCTAGTTAGCTGGCTAGGCTAGCTAGCAGGCTAAAATAACTAACTTTAGCTGGCTGGCTTGCTGGCTAAGATAACTGCATATACCGGTAAACTTAATGGATAACTGTTTCGATGCCGTTATGTTTTTTCAAAATGTTGGTTTACTTTAATGTAGCTGTAAGCTAGGTGTTGATAGCAACTGGCTGACTCATGCAGTCACGTAACGTTAGCTGGCTGATAGGGCTACTAGGACTAACGTTAGCATGCTAGTTGGCTAGCAATGTTGCAAGCTGATTTGTAACAATAAATACATAAAGTATTTGCTTGTAAGTTGGTTGAACATTTTATTGAAACCAGTAGTCACGAGTGCAAACAATTTGGTTTAATTTAAAGTTATGCATTTGAAGTTATTTCTGTCAGAGTTTACATTATAGAGCAGGAATCATGAACTAGATTCAGCTGCGGCCGATTTTTTTCTTGAGCGGATGGTCGAGGGGCTGGACCATATTTAATAATTATTTGTAGACTGCAAATTGACTGCAAGAAAAAATAATATTTTTTTTCACTTAGTCAGCTCAGGGATTCAAACCAGCAACCTTTTGATTACTGGCCCAACACGCTTAACCGCTAGGCTACTTGCCAACCCAAGCCAGCTACCTGCTATACATGCTATACGTGCTAAAAGTCCAACCTCAAACATAAATGGAACAACCAAAATCTGTAACATAGGGAATATGCTGGCTTGCCGGGTCCTCCATATTATGTCACACGCAGCAGAAACATTTTCCGGTATTCTTTGGAATTCTGATCGGTTTTATGTAATAACTTGAGAAATAGCAAAGTGAGGTGTAACTTTGCATTGGGACTGTTGATGCGTATACTAATGCAAATCCATATGTCACATGTGGTTACGTTTATGTTACCTAACCTTTAAGGTTAAACGTACATATATATATATATATATATATATATATATATATATATGAAATAGTTTGACAACCCTTTTTGTAAGCTTTTAAATGACATCAATCTCAACCGTTTATCTTTTCCAGTGATGAAGACATGGATGTCTCATGGTATGGTGGGGTATGCAAAATAGGTCAACTTTGAGCACCTTTATATCTTCAATGCTTTGACATTCAGTCAAAAAGTGACTTTCTGAGCACTTCTACCATGGGAAAATATGTATGGAAGGTTTCGTTCAAATCAAAAGGGGTGCTGTCAAAAAGGGATTGAATTCTAATGGATTAACCCTGACACAAAGCCACACACATCCTTTAAGATCCCAACTACTGTAGTTGCCAATATGGGATGATTGCTGTTTGTTTGCTTGTTTTAAAAGACACTTCGAGTTTGATTGAAATGGCCTAACTCTTAACAGGACAAAGCAATCAATCACCTATCACCAAGATTAGGCATAGCATAACACAGCATCACAACAACACTAAACGCAAAAATGGAACACAGTTAATTACAGTGTGTGTGTGTGTGCATGTGTGTGTGTGCACCTCTGGGGCCCTGCAGCAGCTGTTCCAGACAGCTGTATTGTGAGAAACATCTGATGAAATGTTGCATCATCTCCTGTTGTTGTGTGTGAGAGTGTGTCCTACAGTTTTGAGTGTATTCCATGTGGTAATGGGGAAAGGATGATGCTTAATTATTTTGAAGATGAGATTCTGTTTAATTAGTCTATGGACACGGAGAGAACCAATCTCCTGTAGTGTGTGTTTGTGTGTGTCTGTGTCTGTGTGTGTGGGGGTTCTCTGTATTCTGTCATTCTGTGTGTTGCTCCAAGCCAGATGATGTAACGGTTGCTATGTGGTTTCTAGGGGAAACACTTGAATGTAGAGGTGACAGATTGTATTCTACATCACATCTTCCTGTCTGGGTGGTGATGCCATATACTTGAGACAGGAAATTACCTCATCTCTTGACATCTGACGGAGGAGAGGAGAGAAAGGGAGTGAGCAGTTAATGCTAGTACATATCTGACACCAACTGATCATAATATATTTGAGAATTAACACTACCAACTCAATTGTTACTTTGAATTGATCATTTTTGCTTTTGCTTTTAACCATTTAAAGGGATAATGCACTCAACAGAGTGAAAGGTAACTGCCAAAAAGAATCGAAACACTTGAGGAAATGAGGGATACTAGGTATACTGAACAAAAATATAAACGCAACAATTTAGCAGTACGTCCAAGTGGCCTCACAACCGCAGACCACGTGTATGGCGTTGTGTGGCGTTGTGTGGGTGAGCGGTTTGCTGATGTCAACATTGTGAACAGAATGTACTATGGTGGCGGTGGGGTTATGGTATGGGTAGGCATAAACTACGGACAAAGAACACAATTGCATTTTATCGATGGCTATTTGAATGCACAGAGATACCGTGACGAGATCCTGAGGCCTTGTTGTGCCATTCATCCACGGACATCACATCATGTTTCAGCATGATAATGCACGGCCCTATGTCGCAAGGATCTGTACACAATTCCTGGAAGCTGAAAATGTCTCAGTTCTTACATGGCCTGTATACTCACCAGACATGTAATTAATTGAGCATGTTTGGGATGCTCTGGATCAACATGTACGACAGCGTGTTCCAGTTCCTGCCAATATCCAGCAACTTCGCACAGCCATTGAAGAGGAGTGGGACAACATTCTGCAGGCCACAATCAACAGCCTGATCAACTCTATGCGAAGGAGATGTGTCACACTGCATGAGGAAAATGGTGGTCACACCAGATACTGACTGGTTTTCAGATCCACGCCCCTACTTAAAAAAAATAAAAGTATCTGTGACCAACAGTTGCATATCTGTATTCCCAGTCATGTGAAATCCATAGATCAGGGCCTAATGAATTAATTTCAATTGACTGATTTCCTTATATGAACTGTAACTCAGTAAAAACGTTGAAATTGTTGCATGTTGCGTTTATATTTTTGTTCAGTATATATTGAAAGCATGTGCTTCCACATAGGTGTGGTTCCTGAGTTAATTAAGCAATTAACATCCCATCATGCTTAGGGTCATGTATAAAAATGCTGGGCAGGCCCTTATTTTAGCCATTATTCTGGCTACAATGGCTGTGGCCCCACAGGATGACAATGCCTCCATCCACAGGGCACGAGTGGTCACTGAATGGTTTGATGAGCATGAAAATGATGTAAACCATATGCCATGGCCGTCTCAGTCACCAGATCTCAACCCAATTGAACACTTATGGGAGATTCTGGAGCGGCGCCTTAGACAGAGCTTTCCACCATCATCAACAAAACCCCAAATGATGGAATTTCTCATGGAAGAATGGTGTCGCATCCCTCCAATAGAGTTCCAGACACTTGTAGAATCTATGCCAAGGTGCATTGAAGCTGTTCTGGCTTGTGGTGGCCCACTTTATGTTGGTGTTTCCTGTATTTTGGCAGTTACCTGTATATGCTTGCTTCTACCTTTAGCTTGGCTGTTGTAGATTTTGAACTTCACATGTGGGTTATTTAGTTCATTACAGACCTAAAATAAATAGGAACTTGTTCTCAGGGTTACTCCAAAAATATTGCACACTAAAGAGCCATGTTCTACCCTCTATGTGCGTGTGTGTGGTTGTGTGTGTGTGTGTGTGTGTGTGTGTAGGGGGTTGGGGGGACAAAGAGCGTCTTGTTTTTTGGGGGGGCTTTTGGCCTGTTGGGTCCAGTCTAGGGGGCCATGGATGGGAACACTCTGTTCTGTGTGTGTGTTTAAGTGGTGGAAAGCTGCTGTTTGCTGAGCGAAGAGCACAGATGCTGCAGAGACTGTCTAAACACACGTCTGTTTGCCAAGTGTGCGTGCAATTTATGTGTGTGCGTGAAAATGTGTGTGAATGCGTTTGTGTGTGTGTGTTGGTGTGTGAGTGTATGTTTGTGTTTTCATATGTTATGCTCAATGAACAGCTTCATATCCCCCAGAAAAGAAGAGGGGGAGGAGGGAGGTCAGAGAGGGGGCAAAAAGAGGTCTCTCACTGTGTACTTCTCACCTACTGTGTGTGTTTGTATTTGTGTGTGTGTGGGTTTGTTTGTATGTGTTTGTGTGTGTGTGTGTGTGTGTTTAGTATGATTAACACTGAACCCAGACCTTCCTACAGCAGTCTCTACGGGATACCAATGACTTTACCAGAGAGGGGGGGGGGGGGGGGGATTGAAGAGAGAGAGAGAGAGAGAGAGAGAGAGAGAGAGAGAGAGAGAGAGAGAGAGAGAGAGAGAGAGAGAGAGAGAGAGAGAGAGAGAGAGAGAGAGAGAGAGAGAGAGAGAGAGAGAGAGAGAGAGAGAGAGAGAGAGAGAGAGAGAGAGAGAGAGAGAGAGAGAGAGAGAGAGAGAGAGAGAGAGAGATAGATCACATTAGAAAATTAAACACAAAAATATGTGGATTTTCCTCCATAAGGTTTTTACCTGCTGTTGTTTTGGTGTTTGTGTGTCTGTGACCGAATCCAGGTCTCCTGCTTTATACAAGACCGTGTTAGCCTATGCGCTGCCTTGTCATTACTGCGTGTGTGTGTGTTACAGTGACTGACAGTGTGTATCTTTCGTGCAGGTCCTGCTGAGGTCCCAATGATGTCTCCCAACGGATCAATCCCCCCTATCCACGTCCCCCCAGGATACATCTCCCAGGTAAGCTGTGTTTGTGTGTGATACACTTGCTCTCAACTGAAGCCGCCCAGAGCAGAAAGGAATGTGTTGATTATTTCAGGGTACGTTGTTGGGGGGGGGTGATAGCAGCGAGGCCATTGACTGTGTGTGTTGGGGGGAGGCCACTGACTCTGTTTTGGTTGGGGGAGGCCACTGAGCCAACTGAGAGCGGGAAAAAGTGTCACCCTTGGATAAACACCCACATAGAGAGAGGGGGATGGAAGGAGAGAGAGGGGGATCCTCTGCCAACTAGTTTCTGGTGGGACTTTGGCCTTGTTGTCACATAAACATGTCTGTTTTTCACGTATGGTAAGTTTGTTTTGTATAGAGGATGTGGAGGTCGGATGGGGGAGTCAGGGAGAGTGGCCTGCTATCTTTTCTCCTCTCTCTCTCTCGCTGCCTGCATGTGTGTGTATGTGTGTGTATGTGTGTGTGTGTGTATGTGTGTATGTGTGGTGTGTGTGTATGTGTGTATGTGTGGTGTATGTGTGCATGTGTGTGTGTGTGTGTGTGTGTGTGTGTGTGTGTGTGTGTGTGTGTGTGTGTGTGTGTGTGTGTGTGTGTGTGTGTGTGCGTGTGTGTGTGTGTATATGTGTGAATGTGTATGTGTGTATGTGTGTGTGTGTGTGTGTGTGTGAATGTGTGTGAATGTGTGTGTATGTGTGTGTGTGAATGTGTGTGTATGTGTGTGTGTGTGTGGTGTTTTGTGTCTTATTGTGCTGCTGCAGCACTTGGAAGCGACTCTCACGGGGGAGTGTGTGTTTGCTTACTGATTGGAATGTGTGTGAATGGAATGGAATGTGTGTGTGAGAGAGTGTCTGAATGGGTGGAATTTGTGTGTGTGTCTTAAACTGGATCAAACCCATAGCAATTTGATATAGTGTCTTGGTTTACAAGCTACTGCCCCCCACACACTGCTCTTAATCTGTCAACTGTAGTTACCTGTAAGGGGAATCTACTACCTGGTGATGGTGGTGGTGGGTTTTACAAAACCTGCCATGTTATTTGACCATGGGGAGACCTGCTGTGTGAATACTCCAATGTGGGTTGGATTTAATTGAGTCCAGTGTTTGTGGAGCGGTATTAGATGTGTTCTATTGTGGAATTCTCCAGTAATTATAAGAATTCCTCTCCTCTCCTTCCCCTCCCTCCCCCTCTCCCCCCAACCCAACCCTCCCCTCATCCCATCCCCCTCTCCCCTCCTCTCCTCTCCTCTCCTTCCCCTCTCCTCCCCTTCCCCTCTCCTCCCTCCTCCTCTCCCCTCCACCCCTCCCCTCTTCCATCCCCCTCTCCCCTCTCCTCCCCTTCCCCTCCACCCCTCCCCTCTCCCATCCCCCTCTCCCCCCCTCTCCTCCCCTTCCCCTCTCCTCCCTCTCCCCTCCACCCCTCCCCTCTACCATCCCTCTCCTCCCCTCTCCCATCCCCCTCTCTTCCCCCTAGGTGTTAGAAGACAACACAGGAGTGCGTCGGGTGGTCGTCACCCCCCAGTCTCCTGAATGTTATCCCCCCTCGTACTCCCCCGCTCTCTCCCCCACGCACCACCTCCCTCCCTACCTCACCCATCCCCACTTTATCCCCAACTCTCACTCCTTCTATCCCCCTGTGAGTCCTGGAGACCTTCCCCCGCACCAGTACTACCAACACCATCTCCCACCCATATATGGAGAAGGTAAGATACTCACACCACTGTCTAAGGCATGTCTATGGGCATATGAGATACTGTAGCCTATACTAGAGATATATACCGTGCTTTCGAAAAGTATTCCAACCCCTTGACTTTTTCCACATTTTGTTACGTCACAGCCTTATTCCCCTCATCAATCTACACACAATACCCCATAATGACAAAGCAAAAACAGGTTTTTATAAATTTTAGCAAAGTTATTAAAAATAAAAAGCTGAAATATCACATTTACATAAGTATTCAGACCCTTTACTCAGTACTTTGTTGAAGCACCTTTGGCAGCGATTACAGCCTTGAGTCTTCTTGGGTATGATGCTACAAGCTTGGCACGTCTGTATTTGGGGAGTTTCTCCCATTCTTCTCTGCAGATCCTCTCAAGCTCTGTCAGGTTGGATGGGGAGCGTTGCTGCACAGCTATTTTCAGTTCTCTCTAGAGATGTTCAATCGGGTTCAAGTCCGGACTCTGGCTGGGCCACTCAAGGACATTCAGAGTCTTGTCCCAAAGCCACTCCTGGATTGTCTTGGCTGTGTGCTTAGGGTCGTTTTCCTGTTGGAAGGTGAACCTTCGCCCCAGTCTGAGGTCCTGAGCGCTCTGGAGCAGGTTTACATCAAGGATCTCTCTGTACTTTGCTCCGTTCATCTTTCCCTCGATCCTGACTAGTCTCCTAGGCCCTGCCGCTGAAAAACATCCCCACAGCATGATGCTGCCACCACCATGCTTCACCGTAGGGATGGTGCCTGGTTTCCTCCAGACGTGATGCTTGGCATTCAGGCATCTTGGTTTCATCAGACCAGGCACCATCCCTACAGTGAAGCATGGTGGTGGCAGCATCATGCTGTGGGGATGTTTTTCAGCGGCAAACTCCAAGCGGGCTGTCGTGCCTTTTACTTAGGAGTGGCTTCCGTCTGGCCACTCTACCATAAAGGCCTGATTGGGGGATGCTGCAGAGATGGTTGTCCTTCTGGAAGGTTCTCCCATCTCCACAGAGAAACTCTTGAGCTCTGTCAGAGTGACCATCGTGTGCTTGGTCACCTCCCTGACCAAAGCCCTTCTCCCCCGATTGCTCAGTTTGGCCGGGCGGCCAGCTCTAGGAAGAGTCTTGGTGGTTCCAAACTTCTTCCATTTAAGAATGATGGAGGCCACTGTGTTCTTGAGGACCTTCAATGCTGCAGATATTTTTTGGTACCCTTCCCCAGATCTGTGCCTCGACACAATCCTGTCTTGGAGCTCTACGGACAATTCCTTTGACCTCATGGCTTGGTTTTGTCCACTCAGTGTATATATATACACCTAAACGATATAGCTAACTCCCTCTCTCGTCTTCCTTCTCCTCTCCCTCTCTATTCTCCTCTCCTCCCCCCACCCCCTCCCTCTCTCCATCTCCCAGAGATAATCCCAGTCTATGGTATGTCCAGCTACATTGGTAGAGAGGAGAGCTACAGCAAGCCCCAGCCTAAGAAGATAAAGGAACAGAGACAATTGGAACGACAGAACAGACTCAACTCTCCTCCCTCCTCCCTGTACAAGTCTCTGGGCTCTAGCCACAATGGATACAGGTCAGAGAATAGTCCTGGAGTTAGAGACTAGTTTGACTAGTTAGAGACTACAGATGTACTATCTTCATTTGATCACTCTGTTGTGGCAGAGAATGTTCGTGTATTCACGGTTTAAAAAGGCTTCTAACGTTTGTAATTTTCACTTTAAAATGTCAGACTTTATTTGCCCTAACGAAAAATGTGTCAACCGCGACAATAATGTTCATGAATTATAATCCACATAATCATTCACATTTCCTGTTGCTGTAGGATTGTTTTCCTGCTGTGAGAAACTGGTCAAATTAAGATTGCAGATCTGTAGTTACAGTACTACTTAAACACTAAAGCAATACTAGTTAGAGACTAGAGACTAGTTACTGACTATCTCTACAAGTGTGAAGAGACTAGCCTTATAATTACAGACAAGTTACAGACTAGTTATAGACTAGTTAATAGTTTAGACTAGTTACTAGTTTTACTAGTGATCAACTTGATCTACAAGTCTGAGATCTATAGCCATAATGCATACAGAAGAAACACTATAGACAAGTTACAGACTTTGACCAGACATTGTTTTCCTATGGAAGTTACAGACTTTGACCAGACATTGTTTTCATATGGAAGTTACAGACTTTGACCAGACATTGTTTTCCTATGGAAGTTACAGACTTTGACCAGACATTGTTTTCCTATGGAAGTTACAGACTTTGACCAGACATTGTTTTCCTATGGAAGTTAAAAACTTTGACCAGACATTGTTTTCCTATGGAAGTTACAGACTTTGACCAGACATTGTTTTCCTATGGAAGTTACAAACTTTGACCAGACATTGTTTTCCTATGGAAGTTACAGACTTTGACCAGACATTGTTTTCCTATGGAAGTTACAGACTTTGACCAGACATTGTTTTCCTATGGAAGTTACAGACTTTGACCAGACATTGTTTTCCTATGGAAGTTACAGACTTTGACCAGACATTGTTTTCCTATGGAAGTTACAGACTTTGACCAGACATTGTTTTCCTATGGAAGTTACAGACTTTGACCAGACATTGTTTTCCTATGGAAGTTACAGACTTTGACCAGACATGGTTTTCCTATGGAAGTTACAGACTTTGACCAGACATTGTTTTCCTATGGAAGGATGAAGTTGTCGAAAACACATGCAAACTATTTGAATCTGTATTTTAAGAGTGTTGGGTCTATTTTCATTGTAAAATTCTACTGAGATGCTTTCCATGCAGTTTTTGTCAATAAAGTTTGGTTGTATTTGATTGGTTACAGCGGGAAGAGCCACGTCCCTACGCTGGGGTCGTTGGGGTCAATGGGCGGAGCTAACAGTCCGGGAGGGAAGAAGCCGGAACGACGACAGCTACGGAGCAGCCCAAGGAGCAACGAGCCAGACACACACACACACTCACCGCAAGGTAAACACACACACGCACATGCACACACACACACACACACACACACACACACACACACACACACACACACACACACACACACACAGAGATAAGTGAATACTCTTCAGATGTCTCTCCCTCTTTTCTTCTCAATGAAAGAGAGAAAAAGAGGAATGGATGAATGGTGCCTTACTGAGGTGGAGAGGAGAGGTGGAAAGGGAGGGAGGGGGGAGAGAGGGGGTTGTCTAGGTAACCACATAGCTGAGTCTGTTCCGAGACCTATCGGTTTCTCCCTCTACAATACTGGCCTTGTCTGGGAGAGGGGGGGGTGTAGGATAGGAGAGAGGAGAGGAGAGGTAGTGAGGAGAGGAGTGGAGGTGAGGGGAGTAAGGGGGAGAGAGGGAGGAGAGGGAAGAGGGGTGAGGTACAGTACATATCTGTTGAGTCCTGTTCTCCATGAAGGAACCCTTTGAGCTCTCTTTCACACACACACATCTCTATCTCGCTGGCCTGTGTGCAGAGGTGTTGACAGACAAGCCTGCTGAGAGACACCAGAGTTAATCCCAAAGAAACAGGCCAAACCACCTCTCAGACCCCCGTTTCAGCGCTGGACCAGTCTGGCTGTACAGTCCGGGGTCAGGGGAATGTTCCATTGAGGCCAGGTGTAAGGGGGTTTGTTTGGCTGGATGGTGACATCATGGAAAGAGAGAGAGCCTGATGAGCTTTGATCAACTCAGTATCTTCACACACACACACACACACGTACAGTACATGTCAGTGTATGTCTAGGGGTATCTGTGTCTCTCTGATGGTCTAGCAGGGTCTCAGTTCTGGACTGGAGATCAGGCTGACTCCGCTACAACTAACATACACCTCGTGACAGGGCTTCCTCTAAAACAATCAGAGCATGAGAGAGGGAGAAAGAGAGAGGAGAGTATGATAGATGGACAGGGAAATTAAAAGTGAGAAAAGAGAATATGAGAGCGATTGAAAAGCTAGGAGGTAGACTTAGTGGAGAGAAAGAAAGTAGGGAGAGTGAGAGGGGGATGAGAGACAAAGGAAAGAGAAAATAGATATATAAAAGAATGAGAGAGAACATTCCATCTGTCTAATCTACTGCTTGGCCCTCTGCTTTCAACCAGGAGGATCACACACACACACACACACTGTCTGGAACACCAGACAGGGTTCACACTCACACACAAACACACACCCACGCTGTAGACTTTGCTCTGTGCCCTGCTGGATGTGTGTGTTTGTGTGTCTATTGGCTAATGTCCTCTATTCCAGTAATGTGCTTGGCTACCAGTCAGTCAAGACAGTCAGTAAAGCCCACCGCTCTAAACACAATCAGATGTGCCTCTGTCCTCCATGATGGTTCTACGTCAGCGGTGCAGTTTATCTGTAGAGAACAGCGATTTCAGGAAACTGATGTCCCATGGTAGAGCAATGCCAGCATTGCGGTTTCTCAGTAGAGCTGAGATTTCAGCTGATGTGTCTTTGTCCGCCATGTTGGTTCTACGTCATCAGAACTACAGCACCTTTCTGTAGTTCTAGTGGTGCTTTCAAGACAACTGGGAACTCAGAAAAAAAACGAGGTAAAATCATGAAGTCAGTGGTCTTCAGGTCGGAAAGTTGGAGCTCTAGAAAGATGTCCAAGTTTCCGACTTGGAATTCCAAGTTGGATGACCGTTTTCCCCGAGTTCACAGTTGTCTTGAACGTACTGAAGTCCGAAGTCGGAGAGTTCTGAGTTCACAGTTGTTTTGAACGCGGCATAATTTCTCTGTATAGATTAGTAATTTTATGTAACTGACGTGGCCAGTCCATGTTGTTTAAACTGTAGAATGTGTACGGAGAGGAGAGGAGGAAAGGGAGAGGAGAGGAGAGGAGAGGAGAGGAGAGGAGAGGAGAGGAGAGGAGAGGAGAGGAGAGGAGAGGAGAGGAGAGGAGAGGAGAGGAGAGGAGTTACTTGAAAAAGCGTAAGACTGTGATGTAAGATGATGTCATCCCCTACGAGAGAGAGAGAGTGTGTGCTGTAAGTGCTCGTTTAGTTCATTAACAGATCCGACCCCTGACCTTAGCATGACTCAGGCCTTTTAAAATAAACCGCGTTGTCATAGTGACCCTCAGTAAGTGTGTAAGCTCTCCCACCCTCCATGTTTTTGCTTGTGTTGCCATGGTAATAGGTCCCCCCCACCCCACCACCCTACACCCTAATAAGGGCCTGTTGCCTGCCTGTCTGTCTGTGTCAGCTAGTCCTCTGTGTCAGCTGGTTCAAGGAGTCCAAGTCCAGTCCGACTCAGTCTTATTCTTACAAGTCTCTCTTACACACATCTGCACAATGTTAGCTAGTGCAGAGCCAGATCATCAGGTTATCATTACAGTCAGATTTAGTCAGCTGCTTCACAATGGGAGATATGAATCTTAGCTAGATGAATTAGTGATCTTAGGAACAGTGATCTTAACACCTTTCCTGGGTCGACTGGGTTGAAACGGTACTTCTACCATCTGAGTTCCCAACGCTTCAGCCAACACACACACACACACACACACACACACACACACACACACACACACACACACACACACACACACACACAGGGTTGAAACGGTACTTCTACCATCTGAGTTCCCAACGCTTCAGCCAACACACACACACACACACACACACACACACACACACACACACACACACACACACTGTTGCCTTCCAGGAAGAGTGGCAGAATTGCTGTGTCCCTTGGCACCTCAGTCGTACATCTCTCCTCTATGAAAGTATGGTTGGAGACACACACACACATACTAATCCTCTCTGTAAACCATGGTCTCTGTCCATGAGAACCAAACTTTCACCATGACTACAAACCTTCTCAGACAGGTCTCAACAAGTGTGTGTGTGTGTGTGTGTGTGTGTGTGTGTGTGTGTGGTGTTTACAATTAGGGTTAGAATTAGGATTAGGGTTAGGGGTTAAGGTTAGGGTTAAGGTTAGGGTTATGGGTTAGGGAAAATAGGATTTTGAATGGAAATACATTTTAGGTCCCCACGAGGATAGAAAAACAGGTGTGTGTGTGTGTGTGTTAAGGGGGCCAGCTGTTGAGCAGATGGAATGCTCACTATGCATAGATGAAAACGCTGTGGAACCCTGCAGGCTTCTTCTTCTTCTTCTCTCGCTCTCTCTCTCGTTCTCCTTTTTCTCTCTTTGTCTTTTATCTCTTTCACCCTCTCTACGGTGCCGTGAAAAAGTATTTGCCCCCTTTCACATTTGTTCTACTTTTGCATATTTTTGATACTGAATGTTATCAGATCTTCAACCAAAACCTAGTAGGGAACCTGAGTGAACACATAACACAACAATTACATACTTATTTAATTTATTTCATAAACAAAGTTATGCAACACCCAATGCCCCTGTGTGAAAAAGTAATTGCCTCCTTACACTCAATAACTGGTTGTGCCACCTTTAGCTGCAATGACCCCAACCAAACGCTTCCTGTAGTTGTTGATTGGTCTCTCACGTCGCTGTGGAGGAATTTTGGCCCACTCTTCCATGCAGTAACTGTAACGTAGTGACATTTGTGGGTTTTCAAGTATGAACTGCTTGTTTCAAGTCCTGCCACAAAATCTCAATTGGGATTAGGACTTTGACTAGGCCATTCCAAAACTTCTAATTTGTTGCTTTTTAGCCATTTTCATGTAGGATTGATTTTGTGTTTTGGATCATTGTCTTGCTGCATCACCCAGCTGCGCTTCAGCTTCAGCTCACAGACGGATGGCCTGACATTCTCCTGAGTGTGAGAGGGCAATTACTTTTTCACATGGGGGAATTGGGTGTTGCATAACTTTGTAAATTAAATAAATAAAATAAGTATCGTTTTTTTTTTGTTATTTGTAAACTCAGGTTCCCTTTATCTAATATTAGGTTTTGGTGGAAGATCTGATAACATTCAGTATCAAAAATATGCAAAAATCAGAAAGGGGGCAGATACTTTTTCACAGCACTGTACCTCTCTTTCTTTCTCTCTATATCTCACTCTCTCCTCCATTCCTTCAGTTCATTGTTTCTAGTTTCTAAAAGTCTATTTTTTAATACACACAGACACACTTAGACATATTCACGCAGTCTGACAAGCCCCTTCCCCTGCATCTGCTGCGCCTGCTGATGATGTCACAGAACTGGAACGCTTACAATTAGTGCATTCATCTTAAGATAGCTAGGTGAGACAACAACACATCACGATCGTAAGTACATTTTCCCCCAACAAAGTATTTATCAGCAAAGTCAGTGCTAGTGGGAAAAGAGAAGTGCCTTTATTTTATTTTAGGGGTGGGTGGGCCAAGAGACCAGAGGTGGCGGAACGGAGTGCTCTGGTTGGGATCTAGGGTTTGAGCAGAGCCTTAAGGTAGGGAGGGGCGGTTCCCCTTGCTGCTCAGTAGGCCAGCACCAGGGTCTTGAAGATAACCCCTCATATCCCCTTGCTCTGTACTCCTCCTCTCTGCTTTCCTCACTTTTCTCTCCATCCTGATGAAAATCAATTTTTCTCTTCTCCTCCGCTCCTCTTCTGTGGCCTCATCCCTCTCTCCTCTCCTTCTCTCCTCTGCGTGTGTTTTTGAAATGTTCCTCTCTCTCCTTTCTTTCTGTCTTACTCAGCTTTGGCTTAGACCACTGTCTCTTCTCCCTCCCCCCTCGTCATCCTTCTCTTCCTCCTGTCCTCTGTTGCTCTGTCGTTCTTGGTCTGTCTGTCCTCCGTTATCAAACAAACACATCCAGACAGACAGAGACAGGAGATGTGGTCAGGAGAGATTTCACCTGATGCTACTCTCTCTCTCTCTCTCTCTCTCTCTCTCTCTCTCTCTCTCTCTCTCTCTCTCTCTCTCTCTCTCTCTCTCTCTCTCTCTCTCTCTCTCTCTCTCTCTCTCTCTCTCTGAAACAAAAACAATTTCTGGGTGATTTTGTGAACTCTGCTCTGATGCAGAAAGCAGCTCTGCTCCTGTCTGAAGCAACTCTGGTATAGGGATTACACACACACACACATTACACACTCTGGGGATAAACTTCCATTACACACACACCCCAGCGCTAACCCCGACCCACTCCTAAATCACCCCTAGACATGCTCTGCCACTGGACCTGTGTGTGTTTGTGTGTGTGTGTGTGTGTGTGTGTGTTACTGGAGCCGGCCCGTTTTATGAGCAGACAACAGAACGTAGGGTAGACTGAGGCAGTAATCCAGGTTGGGGTCTGTACATACTGTACATAGTGTATATGACACAGCTCAGCCTGCCCTCTGGTGGTGCTTAGCTGTAATAACACCTTCTCACATAAGAACAGAAACACACACTATTTGGTAATGTTGTGTCTGTTCTCACTCCTCAGATCACGACTCAGAGGCAAAGAGAGTTCAGGAAGTGCTCTCCGCCATCGACAAACCACAGGTCAGTCACACACACACACACACACACACACCTGTACCTAAAGGCTTCTTCCTCCCAGAGCAGTATGTCCTTTGGAGCCCAGAACACCTGCAGTCCCCAACCTGACCACATTGGGGCAGTATTGTATCACTTCATCACACAGGACTAGGGTTGCAAAGCTACTGTTAATTTACCAAAGTTACTGGAAACTTCAGTAATTTTGGTAATTAACAAATCTATGGCAATCTATCGAAACTTCGGTAATTTATACATGAATAACTTTTAAAATATATATATTCATATATAGTATTCATTTTTTATATCTGTGTCCATATTGTCCATGAGTTTCTAGTAGATGGACCATATGGTTCAAGAGAAAATAGCCTAATTAATGAAAAAGCATCTAATTAACAATTGCCTTATTTTCTACTACCTCTGCAACTCTTCCAACTATTGACTATGTTCACAACCGCCACCAGTTTGATGCAAAAACATTGACAACAAATGAAAGTGTGTTAAAAAAATGTAAAGGTTATTTCATGCTGAAACCCTCATATTAAACACCAATGGTATTCACTAAGTTGATGGTTTATATTTAGTATAATGTTTTACAGAGTTGATGGTTTATATTTAGTTTAATGTTTTACAGCTTTATTTTATTTTAGAATCATCTTATTTAATTATTTAATATATTTTACATGTGATAAGGCCACACAGAGACAGAGATAATTACAGACACCTGTGATAATCTGAAGTACCCAAAAGGGACACTAGATATCTTGTGATAGATTACATCAAATCCAGTAATCCATAAAAGTTTCCAGTAACATACCCTCCCTTTGCAACCCTACACAGGATTCTCATGGGTCTCCTGTACAGTATTCATAAAGAACACACTAGTGGAAGAAGTATGAGAGAGAGAGAAGAGAGAGAGTGAGGGGGGAGGGACGGAGGGATGGACGTACGTCATATGTGGCATTCTTCAGTATGTATCTCTGGGATGTGGTTTGTCCCCAGGGCTGATTGGGTATTCAGTGGATGTGGTTTGTCCCTAGGGCAGATTGGGTATTCAGTGGATGTGGTTTGTCCCAGGGCAGATTGGGTATTCAGTGGATGTGGTTTGTCCCCAGGGCAGATTGGGTATTCAGTGGATGTGGTTTGTCCCCAGGGCAGATTGGGTATTCAGTGGATGTGGTTTGTCCCCAGGGCAGATTGGTTATTCAGTGGATGTGGTTTGTCCCCAGGGCAGATTGGGTATTCAGTGGATGTGGTTTGTGCCTAGGGCTGATTGGGTATTCAGTGGATGTGGTTTGTCCCCAGGGCAGATTGGTTATTCAGTGGATGTGGTTTGTCCCTAGGGCTGATTGGGTATTCAGTGGATGTGGTTTGTCCCCAGGGCAGAATGGTTATTCAGTGGATGTGGTTTGTCCCCAGGGCAGATTGGGTATTCAGTGGATGTGGTTTGTCCCCAGGGCAGATTGGGTATTCAGTGGATGTGGTTTGTCCCCAGGGCAGATTGGGTATTCAGTGGATGTGGTTTGTCCCCAGGGCAGATTGGGTATTCAGTGGATATGGTTTGTCCCCAGGGCAGATTGGGTATTCAGTGGATGTGGTTTGTCCCCAGGGCAGATTGGTTATTCAGTGGATGTGGTTTGTCCCCAGGGCAGATTGGGTATTCAGTGGATGTGGTTTGTCCCCAGGGCAGATTGGGTATTCAGTGGATGTGGTTTGTCCCCAGGGCAGATTGGGTATTCAGTGGATGTGGTTTGTCCCAAGGGCAGATTGTTAGGTTGGATGGTGGACTCAGGTGCAGAGACGGACACACGGACAAAGAGAGTAAAATTAGGATGTAGTTTATTCAACGTGTATTGGCAGAGAGAAGTAGTCAGGGTGGAATAGCTTCAGGCTGGGGTAGGAGCTGAGTGGAGTGGAGAGCCAGTAGTCCTGAGAGCTGGATAACGAGGATATCAGGCAACAGAGGAGCAGGTAGCGGCGTGGGAATGGCAGGCAGGCAGGCAGGCAAGCAGGCAGCAGGAACAGACGAGATCACTGGAAGTGTAGGAACGAACTGGCGCTGGAGAGGTGTCCAGCCCGGGTAGATATCTGCTGCTTGATTGGTGCCAATGAGCTGCAGCTTGATGTAACTGCTCTGGTGATAGAATGGCCACGCCCGCTGACCTAGAACCTCTGACTGCACAGCAGGGGGAGACAGACACAAACAACACACACAGGGGAGAAAAGGGAAAGGAACACCAACAGGAACAGGACCAACAGAGCCGGACCGTAACAGTACCCCCCCCTCAACGGGCGCCACCCGGCGACCCACCCGGCTTGTCAGGGTGGTCCCTATGGAAGTCATTCACTAGCTGAGGATCCAGAATAAAACGTCTGGGAATCCAGGACCTCTCCTCGGGACCGTATCCCTCCCAGTCCACCAGGTACTGAAGCCCTCTACCACGCCTTCGGACGTCCAGCAGTCTCCGAACCGTGTAGGCTGGATGGTCGTCAATAATGCGCGGTGGCGGAGGGGGATCCACCGGCGGACACAAAGGACTGGAGGAGACCATCTTCAGCTGGGACACGTGAAATGTAGGATGGACTCTCATGGCCTGGGGAAGCTTCAACCGAACAGCCGAAGGGTTGATGATGGATTCGACCTCAAAAGGACCCAAATACCGGGGCGACAGTTTACGGGAGTCAGTGCGCAGGGGGATGTTGCTGGAGGAGAGCCAGACTCGCTGACCAGGCTGGAACTGGGGAGCGACTACCCTGTGCCTGTCCGCCACTCTCTTGTTGCGCTCTGCTGTCCGTAGAAGGGCCTCACGGGTGTCCACCCACACCTTGCGGCAGCGACGAAGGTTATCCTGAACTGACGGGACGGTTAACTCCTTTTCCTGAGACGGGAACAATGGCGGTTGGTACCCCAAAGCCGCCTCAAATGGTGAGAGGCCCGTGGCAGATGAGGTGAGGGAATTGTGGGCATATTCGACCCACGGGAGATGTTTGGCCCAGGTGGACGGGTTCTGGGATGTCACACAGCGTAGAGCAGCCTCCAGGTCCTGGTTGGTCCTCTCAGTCTGGCCATTGGACTGGGGATGGAACCCTGATGAGAGACTGACAGAGGCACCCAGAGCAGAACAAAACTCCTTCCATACCCGAGAAATGAACTGTGGACCTCTATCGGACACTATGTCCACAGGTATTCCATGGGGACGGAATACATGTAGGACAAAGAGGTCGGCCGTCTCACTGGCAGACGGTAATTTTGGTAATGCAACAAAATGGGCAGATTTAGAGAATCTGTCCACGATGGTGAGTATGGTGTCATTACCCTCAGACATAGGAAGTCCAGTGACGAAGTCCAAGGCCACGTGAGACCAAGGACGACTCGGGACTGGGAGAGGCCGCAGCAGGCCCGAAGGAGCCCGGTGGGAAGCCTTATTTTGGGCACAGATGGAGCAGACCGCCACGTACTCCCGGACGTCAGTCTCGACGGATGGCCACCAAAAGTGCCTCTTCAGTAGCGACAGTGTACGGTTCATACCAGGGTGGCAGGAGAAGCGCGAGGTGTGGATCCAGTTGAGCACTTGCGGCCGCACTGCTGCGGGAACATAGAGAAGGTCGGGGGGGCCATCTGCCGGTCCAGGTTCCGACTCTTGTGCCGATCGGACGAGGGACTCGATTTCCCAGTGAACCGCCGCCACCAAACAGGAAGCGGGCAGAACAGGTTCAGGATTGCTGGAGTCTTCATTGTCTGTAAACTCAGCCAGGTCCAAGTACTCCTCAGGGACTGAAGAGAGGTCTGGGGTTTTGACAGGGGAAGCAGGGGAACCTACCGAGGGCGGAATAGCCGACCCAAGGCAAGCAGAATGGCAGTGAGTGCTCCAACTGTGTATCTTGTGGTTTTGCCAGTCAATATGGGGGTTGTGAAGGCTAAGCCAAGGGAAACCGAGGATAAGGGGGGAGGCCGAGGAGGAGACTACTTTAAACTGGATGGTTTCTTTGTGATTGCCGGACAGCATGAGAGAAACGGGGACAGTTTGGTGGGTGATGTTGGCAAACTGACGGCCGTCTATAGCGGTTACTGTTATAGGCTTAGGCAGGGGCTTAACAGGGATCTCAGCCTGAGTGACCAGGTTAACGTCAACAAAATTATCCTCAGCACCAGAGTCAATGAGAGCAGCTAATGGGAGAGACAGATTCCTGAACTGGACTGTAGCTGGGATAACTAGACGGGGTGCTGTGGGCATTGAGTCAGGTGTAGCACTCGCAAGTACGCCCACTTTTACCCGCGAGCTTTGTCTTTTTGGGCGAACCGGACAGTTAATCAGGAAATGAGTGCGGTCCCCACAGTACATGCACTCACCAACCCGCATGCGCCGTTCCTTTTCGGCAGGGGACAGACGAGCACGGCCCAGCTGCATGGGCTCGTCTAGTTCCGTGGAGGGATCCGCTGAGGTGTGTGGTCGGTGTCCGAGTGGTGGTGTAGCTCGGACTGCAGAAAGCGAGGGAGCCCCGTTAGAGGTGTGGACCCGACCGCCCCGACCGCCCCTCTCCTGTCTCCTCTCCCGTAGCCTGTTGTCTATTCGTGTAGCAAGGGAAACGAGAACATGAAGGTTAGCAGGCTCATCACGAACAGCTAGTTCATCCTTAATTGTGTCACTTAGACCGTTAACAAACGCTCCCTGAAGAGCTTCGTCGTTCCACTTGGAATCGGCTGCCAAGGTCCAAAAATCAATGGCGTATTCCGCCACGCTACCCGTGCCCTGTCGTAGCTTCAATAGTCTCTTTGTGGCGGTTCCGGCATAGTCCGGGTGATCAAACACAACTTTCAATTGAGAGGAAAAATCGTCAAACGACAGGCTGGTAATCTGCTGAGTAGAACAAGCCGCTTCTGCCCACATCAAAGCTTTGCCCCTCATTAACCCCAGTGCGTAATGTACCTTTGAGGATTCCGTGGCGAAAGACAGGGGCTTCTGTTGGAACACCAAGCGGCACTGAAGCAGGAACCCACGGCATTTGTTCAAATCCCCGGTGAAAGGTTCGGGTGCAGTTGTAGGGGGTTCCCGAAGGACAGGAGCGGAAGCCGAGCCTGGAGCCACTGTAGGAGGAACAGGCGGAGGAGAAGCAGAGGGAGAAAGGGTCGTGAGTGTTACCAGGTTAGTTACCTGAGAGGTGAGATGAGATACTTGATCCAACAACTGCTGGTTGTTATCCAATAGAGTCCGGATGAGTTGGTCGTGTTGTCCCAATAGTACTCCTTGTGAATGGAGGGCGTGTTGTACGCCATCACCCGTTGTTTCATGTGGCATCTCTGCTGAGTCCATGTTGGGCCAGTTCGTTCTGTTAGGTTGGATGGTGGACTCAGGTGCAGAGACGGACACACGGACAAAGAGAGTAAAATTAGGATGTAGTTTATTCAACGTGTATTGGCAGAGAGAAGTAGTCAGGGTGGAATAGCTTCAGGCTGGGGTAGGAGCTGAGTGGAGTGGAGAGCCAGTAGTCCTGAGAGCTGGATAACGAGGATATCAGGCAACAGAGGAGCAGGTAGCGGCGTGGGAATGGCAGGCAGGCAGGCAGGCAAGCAGGCAGCAGGAACAGACGAGATCACTGGAAGTGTAGGAACGAACTGGCGCTGGAGAGGTGTCCAGCCCGGGTAGATATCTGCTGCTTGATTGGTGCCAATGAGCTGCAGCTTGATGTAACTGCTCTGGTGATAGAATGGCCACGCCCGCTGACCTAGAACCTCTGACTGCACAGCAGGGGGAGACAGACACAAACAACACACACAGGGGAGAAAAGGGAAAGGAACACCAACAGGAACAGGACCAACAGAGCCGGACCGTAACACAGATTGGTTATTCAGTGGATGTGGTTTGTCCCCAGGGCAGATTGGGTATTCAGTGGATGTGGTTTGTCCCCAGGGCAGATTGGGTATTCAGTGGATGTGGTTTGTCCCCAGGGCAGATTGGGTATTCAGTGGATGTGGTTTGTCCCCAGGGCAGATTGGATATTCAGTGGATGTGGTTTGTCCCCAGGGCAGATTGGGTATTCAGTGGATGTGGTTTGTCCCCAGGGCAGATTGGTTATTCAGTGGATGTGGTTTGTCCCCAGGGCAGATTGGGTATTCAGTGGATGTGGTTTGTCCCCAGGGCAGATTGGGTATTCAGTGGATGTGGTTTGTCCCCAAGGCAGATTGGTTATTCAGTGGATGTGGTTTGTCCCCAGGGCAGATTGGTTGGTTATTCAGTGGATGTGGTTTGTCCCCAGGGCAGATTGGTTATTCAGTGGATGTGGTTTGTCCCCAGGGCAGATTGGGATTTCAGTTGATGTGGTTTGTCCCCAGGGCAGATTGGGTATTCAGTGGATGTGGTTTGTCCCCAGGGCAGATTGGGATTTCAGTTGATGTGGTTTGTCCCCAGGGCAGATTGGGTATTCAGTGGATGTGGTTTGTCCCCAGGGCAGATTGGGTATTCAGTGGATGTGGTTTGTCCCCAGGGCAGATTGGGATTTCAGTTGATGTGGTTTGTCCCCAGGGCAGATTGGGATTTCAGTTGATGTGGTTTGTCCCCAGGGCAGATTGGGTATTCAGTGGATGTGGTTTGTCCCCAGGGCAGATTGGGTATTCAGTGGATGTGGTTTGTCCCCAGGGCAGATTGGGTATTCAGTGGATGTGGTTTGTCCCCAGGGCAGATTGGGATTTCAGTTGATGTGGTTTGTCCCCAGGGCAGATTGGGTATTCAGTTGATGTGGTTTGTCCCCAGGGCAGATTGGGTATTCAGTGGATGTGGTTTGTCCCCAGGGCAGATTGGGTATTCAGTGGATGTGGTTTGTCCCCAGGGCAGATTGGGTATTCAGTGGATGTGGTTTGTCCCCAGGGCAGATTGGGTATTCAGTGGATGTGGTTTGTCCCCAGGGCAGATTGGGTATTCAGTGGATGTGGTTTGTCCCCAGGGCAGATTGGGTATTCAGTGGATGTGGTTTGTCTGGATGAACGACAGCCGGTGTTAAATCACTCCGCTGTGTGTGTGTGTACAAGTGTGTCTTTCTCTGTTGTCTGGGGTTTGGGTAAATGTTTTTGTGTGTCTATTTCTGTGTGTGCGCTTGTGTGTGTGTGTCTGTGTGTGTGTGTGTAGAGACAGTGGTTGATGGGGTGATTGTTTAAGTGCCCAGGGTGTGGGTAAATGTGTCTTCTCCTACTCAGACTGTCATTTCATCAGCACAGCATCCGTGACGGGAATGCACCGGAACATAAACTGATAGGAACTTTGTGTGTGTGTGTTATCTAACGTGTGTGTGTGTGTTATCTAACGTGTGTGTGTGTCCAGGTGTCCAACGTGCACGCGCGGGGTGCTAGGTTGTCCTGGGCTCCCCCGGTTGGGCTGGTGAACCGGTTCAGCAACAGCCAGTCTCTCACATACGAGGTCTCTCTGTCCGACAAGGGACGGGACGGCAAATACAGGCTTATATACAGGTAAAACTCACCTAACTCTGAGCCTGACTAGCAGGTAAAACTCACCTAACTCTGAGCCTGACTAGCAGGTAAAACTCACCTAACTCTGAGCCTGACTAGCAGGTAAAACTCACCTAACTCTGAGCCTGACTAGCAGGTAAAACTCACCTAACTCTGAGCCTGACTAGCAGGTAAAACTCACCTAACTCTGAGCCTGACTTGCACACGTGTGTGTATGATGTGTGTATGAACGTTCCAGACTTTGAAGAACAACTGACGCAAACATAAACATAATAATATGCCATTTAGCAGACGCTTTTATCCAAAGCGACTTACAGTTATGTGTGCATACATTTTTACGAATGGGTGGTCCCAGGGATTGAACCCACTACACTGGCGTTACAAGCGCCATGCTCTACCAATTGAGCTACAGAGGACCACATCTCCCTTTCATCTCAAGTGTAAATAACGTGTGTGTGTGTGTGTGTGTGTGTGTGTGTGTGTCTGTGTGTGTGTGTGTGTGTGTGTGTGTGTGTGTGTGTGTGTGTGTGTGTGTGTGTGTGTGTGTGTGTGTAGTGGAGAGGAGTTGGAGTGTCATCTAAAAGACCTGAGGCCAGCTTCAGACTACCACGTACGGTAAGAACACACACCTTCCGTCAGCAACACACACACACACACACTTTGCACCACTTCTTTACTATTGTGTTAATAAATGTGACTATTAATGTTTCGTGTGTATGTGTGTGTGTGTTTCAGAGTCAGCACGGTGTGTAACTCTAACTTGAGGGGTGTGTGTTCGGAGACGGGGTCGTTCACAACACACAACTGCCCCCCCGACCTGCCCTTTCCCCCCAAACTGTCCCATCGCACCAAGAGCACCCTCACACTGCAGTGGAAGGTACACACACACACACACACACACACACACACACACACACACACACACACACACACACACACACACACACACTTTTAGTTCCTTTCATTGGACGTTCTGATTGTTTAAGCTTGTTCCAAAAGTGTCCACTCATTCCCACCCATCCAGTCTATTTTAGATCCATCAGGGCGAGTGAATGAGTGCACACTTCAGAGACAAGGGGTGAATGAGTGCACACTTCAGAGAGAAGGGGGGTGAATGAGTGCACACTTCAGGGAGGAGGACAGAGAATCAGGGTTCTATTTTGCTCTCAGGGAAGATCTGCTTCCTGGTGTCACTGTCCAATCCTTCTCTATGTCATTCTGAGATGGGGTTCGTCAGGATAGATTGCACCCTCACCCTCACCTCTATATAGATATATTTTTTATGATATTCTGTCTTGGTTGCTGTCACGGCGTAAGGGCAGCGTGGAGAGTGACATCACTCACTCAGACAGGATATGAGGTCACACTAATGAAAACACACAGGTCATTTCCTCTCTGTGACAGCCCCAGTTCATCCTCCTCTCCTCATTACACATAGACGTAGCGCGCACACGCACCATACGCATACACAAACACACACACACACACACACACACACACACACGCTCCAGACAGTCCTATTTATTCCTCTCTTCTCTCTCCAGCCTCCGATTGACAACGGATCCAAAATCACAAACTACCTTCTGGAGTGGGACGAGGTACTATACACACTCCTATTGGATAATATACCATCTATTTCAAACGTACATGAAATACATAAAATACTCTCTCTCTCTTTCTCTCCTCTCTCTCTCTCTCTCTCTCTCTCTCTCTCTCTCTCTCTCTCTCCTCTCTCTCCTCTCTCTCCTCTCTCTCCTCTCTCTCTCTCTCTCCTCTCCCCTCTCTCTCTCTCTAAATGAATATGAAAAGGCAGTCTTCATATGGCTCTGTTCAAGATTTGTATTATTAGATCATGATGTCAAGTTGGTGTGTCCTTGGCTTCCCAGAACAGCGCCTGACAAATAAATTATATTACTATTGTTATTATTATTATTATTATTATTGTTATTATTGCAGTCTCTCTCCCTCCTCCTCCCCTCTCATCCACATCTCCTCTCCTCCATAGGGAAAGAAGAACAGTGTATTTAGAGAATGTTACTTTGGGAGCCAGAGACACTGTAAGCTGACCAGACTGTGTCCTGCTGTGGGCTACACCTTCAGAGTGGCTGCTCACAACGACATAGGCACCAGGTAGGTGTTATAATGCTACATATACATGACAGAACACTATATAGGCACCAGGTAGGTGTTATAATGCTACTTGTAAACTGGGTGGTTCGAGCCCTGAATGCTGATTGGCTTAAAGCTGTGGTATCAGACAGTATGCCATGGGTATGACAAAACAGCTCTAATTACGTTGGTAACCAGTTTATAATAGCAATAAGTCACCTCGGGGGTTTGTGATATATGGCCAATAAACCACGGCTAAGGGCTGTATCCAGGGACTCTGCGTTGCGTCGTGCATAAGAACAGCCCTTAGCCGTGGTATATTGGCCATATACCACACCCCCTCGGGCCTTATTGCTTAAATATACGTGACATAACACTACATAGGCACCAGGTATGGGTGTTATAGCACTACATATGCATGGCATAACACTACATTGCACAAGGTAGGTGACATCTTCCACTTTCCCTCTCTCTGTTTCTATCATTCTGTCTATATCTATCTTTCTCGTTGTCTCGATCTCTCTTCTCCTGGCTCTCTCAGTCTCTTTCCTCCTCTATATCTTTCTATGTCTCTATCAATCTCTCTGTCGTTCTCTCTCTATCTATCTCCAACCCTCTCTTCCACCTGGCTTCTGCTCTGTTACTCTCTGTCATCCTCTCTGTCATTTTGACCTTCACTCTTCCCATCTGTTGCACCCTCACCATCTATCTCTCTCTGTCGCTCTGTCTCTCTCTGTCTCTCTTTCTCTCTCTCTCTGTCTCGCTCTCTCTTGCTCTCTCTCTTGCTCTCTCTGTCTCTTTCTCCCTTTCTTTCTTTCTCTCTCTCTCTCTTTCTCCCTTTCTTTCTTTCTTTCTTTCTTTCTTTCTTTCTTTCTTTCTTTCTTTCTTTCTTTCTTTCTTTCTTTCTTTCTTTCTCTCTCTCTCTCTCTCTCTCTCTCTCTCTCTCTCTCTCTCTCTCTCTCTCTCTCTCTCTCTCTCTCTCTCTCTCTCTCTCTCTCTCTCAATTCAATACAATTCAGTTTGCTTTATTGACATGACGTAACAATGTACATATTGCCAAAGCTTACTTTGGATATTTACAATATTAACATAATTAAATTAATAATAATCAATATTGTCAACGGGACAACAGTAACAACAATAACCAAGGGTCAAAATAACCATTGAACAATAACAATATAGAGGACAAGTGCAGGTTGGTTGGTCTCTCAGACATTGTCCCACAGATCTCTGCGTCCTCCCCCAACAGGACGGGTAGCCTATTTTCATCAGAGAGGTCTTTGAAACCTTGAAAAACTGTTTCAAATTTGGGGAAATTACACTCTCTAATTGTTTTATATTTTTGACATTTTGTCAGCAAATGCAGCTGTCTCAGGTTCTACTGTGGTGCAGTGGTTGCACAGCCTTTCCTCTATAGGGAGCCAGGTTTTCCTTTGTTTACCCTTCTCAATGGCAAGGCTGTGCTCACTGAGCCTGTCTCTCTCTCACTCTGTCTCTCTTTGTCTCTCTCACACACCCTCTGGTTGATGTACAGCTGTGTTGAGGTTAGTTGTCTGGTTGATGTATATCTGTGTTGAGGTTAGTTGTCTGGTTGATGTATATCTGTGTTGAGGTTAGTTGTCTGGTTGATGTATATCTGTGTTGAGGTTAGTTGTCTGGTTGATGTAGATCTGTGTTGAGGTTAGTTGTCTGGTTGATGTAGATCTGTGTTGAGGTTAGTTGTCTGGTTGATGTATATCTGTGTTGAGGTTAGTTGTCTGGTTGATGTAGATCTGTGTTGAGGTTAGTTGTCTGGTTGATGTATATCTGTGTTGAGGTTAGTTGTCTGGTTGATGTATATCTGTGTTGAGGTTAGTTGTCTGGTTGATGTAGATCTGTGTTGAGGTTAGTTGTCTGGTTGATGTATATCTGTGTTGAGGTTAGTTGTCTGGTTGATGTAGATCTGTGTTGAGGTTAGTTGTCTGGTTGATGTAGATCTGTGTTGAGGTTAGTTGTCTGGTTGATGTAGATCTGTGTTGAGGTTAGTTGTCTGGTTGATGTATATCTGTGTTGAGGTTAGTTGTCTGGTTGATGTAGATCTATGTTGAGGTTAGTTGTCTGGTTGATGTATATCTGTGTTGAGGTTAGTTGTCTGGTTGATGTAGATCTGTGTTGAGGTTAGTTGTCTGGTTGATGTATATCTGTGTTGAGGTTAGTTGTCTGGTTGATGTATATCTGTGTTGAGGTTAGTTGTCTGGTTGATGTATATCTGTGTTGAGGTTAGTTGTCTGGTTGATGTAGATCTGTGTTGAGGTTAGTTGTCTGGTTGATGTAGATCTATGTTGAGGTTAGTTGTCTGGTTGATGTATAGCTGTGTTGAGGTTAGTTGTCTGGTTGATGTATAGCTGTGTTGAGGTTAGTTGTCTGGTTGATGAGTCTTATCACTCTGAATGAGTCTCTCTCTATTTTCTTGTTGCCGCGCTCCTCTTGTTCTCGCATCATTGCCGTTGGGGGCAGATTCCCCTGCGGCCGGTCGTTACAGTGAGAGAAAAGAGGAGGGAGATGGAGGGAGGTAATGGAGGGAGAGATGGAAAGAGATAAAGCATGGTGCAGAAGAGATGAAGGAGATGAGCTCTGCTTTGTGTGTGTCTAAACTCTTGTCCCTCCCTCCCTCCCTCCACAGTGGTTTCAGTGCGGAGGTTGTATTCTACACTACAGGTACGTTACCCTCGTGCCCCCTGGCACCGCGGCTGCTGCGGGCGGGCGTCTCCTGGGTCACCCTGGAGTGGGGCCGGCCCGAGGGCAGCGCCAATGAAGAACTGCTCACATACACACTCGAGATCCAGGAGGACAATACCGTGAGTCACACACACAGATATAATGACGCACACACACATACAGTTGAAGTCGGAAGTTTACATACACCTTAGCCAAATACATTTAAACTCAGTTTTTCACAATTCCTGACATTTAATCCTAGTAAAAATTCCCTGACTTAGGTCAGTTAGGATCACCACTTTATTTTAAGAATGTGAAATGTCAGAATAATAGTAGAGAGAATGATTTATTTCAGCTTTTATTTCTTTCATCACATTCCCAGTGGGTCAGAAGTTTACATACACTCAATTAGTATTTGGTAGCATTGCCTTTAAATTGTTTAACTTGGGTCAAATGTTTTGGGTAGCCTTCCACAAGCTCCCCACAATAAGTTGGGTGAATTCTGGCCCATGAATTGTGGCCCATTCCTCCTGACAGAGTTGGTGTAACTGAGTCAGGTTTGTAGGTTCGCACACGCTTTTTCAGTTCTGCCCCCAAATTTTCTATAGGATTGAGGTCAGGGCTTTGTGATGGCCACTCCAATACCTTGACTTTGTTGTCCTTAAGCCATTTTGCCACAACTTTGGAAGTATGCTTGGGGTCATTGTCCATTTGGAAGACCCATTTGCGACCAAGCTTTAACTTCCTGACTGATGTCTTGAGATGTTGCTTCAATATATCCACATCATTTTCCTTCCTCATGATGCCATCTATTTTGTGAAGTGCCCCAGGCCCTCCTGCAGCAAAGCACCCCCACAGCATGATGCTGCCACCCCCGTGCTTCACGGTTGGGATGGTGTTCTTCGGCTTGCAAGGCGCCCCCTTTTTCCTCCAAACATAACGATGGACATTATGGCCAAACAGTTCTATTTTTGTTTCATCAGACCAGAGGACATTTCACCAAAAAGTATGGTCTTTGTCCCCATGTGCAGTTGCAAACCGTAGTCTGGCTTTTTTATGGCAGTTTTGGAGCAGTGGCTTCTTCCTTGCTGAGCGGCCTTTCAGGTTATGTCGATATAGGACTCGTTTTACTGTGGATATAGATCCTTTTGTACCTGTTTCCTCCAGCATCTTCACAAGGTCCTTTGCTGTTGTTCTGGGATTGATTTGCACTTTTCGCACCAAAGTACGTTAATCTCTAGGAGACAGAATGCGTCTCCTTCCTGAGCGGTATGACGGCTGCGTGGTCCCATGGTGTTTATACTTGCGTACTATTGTTTGTACAGATGAACGTGGTACCTTCAGGCGTTTGGAAATTGCTCCCAAGGATGAACCAGACTTGTGGAGGTCTACAATTTTTTTTTTCTGAGGTCATGGCTGATTTCTTTTGATTTTCCCATGATGTCAAGCAAAGAGGCACTGAGGTTGAAGGTACAGTGAGGGAAAAAAGTATTTGATCCCCTGCTGATTTTGTACGTTTGCCCACTGACAAAGACAAGATCAGTCTATAATTTTAATGGTAGGTTTATTTGAACAGTGAGAGACAGAATAACAACAAAGAAATCCAGGAAAACGCATGTCAAAAATGTTATTAATTGATTTGCATTTTAATGATAAGTATTTGACCCCTCTGCAAAACATAACTTAGTACTTGGTGGCAAAACCCTTGTTGGCAATCACAGAGGTCAGATGTTTCTTGTTGTTGGCCACCAGGTTTGCACACATCTCAGGAGGGATTTTGTCCCACTCCTCTTTGCAGATCTTCTCCTTCTCATTAAGGTTTCGAGGCTGACGTTTGGCAACTCGAACCTTCAGCTCCCTCCACAGATTTTCTATGGGATTAAGGTCTGGAGACTGGCTAGGCCACTCCAGGACCTTAATGTGCTTCTTCTTGAGCCACTCCTTTATTGCCTTGGCTTTGTGTTTTGGGTCATTGTCATGCTGGAATACCCATCCACGACCCATTTTCAATATCCTGGCTGAGGGAAGGAGGTTCTCACCCAAGATTTGACGGTACATGGCCCCGTCCATCGTCCCTTTGATGCGGTGAAGTTGTCCTGTGCCCTTAGCAGAAAAACACCCCCAAAGCATAATGTTTCCACCTCCATGTTTGACGGTGGGGATGGTGTTCTTGGGGTCATAGGCAGCATTCCTCCTCCTCCAAACACGGCAAGTTGAGTTGATGCCAAAGAGCTCGATTTTGGTCTCATCTGACCACAACATTTTCACCCTGTTCTCCTCTGAATCATTCAGATGTTCATTGGCAAACTTCAGACGGGCATGTATATGTGCTTTCTTGAGCAGGGGGACCTTGCGGCCGCTGCAGGATTTCAGTCCTACACAGCGTAGTGTGTTACCAATTGTTTTCTTGGTGACTATGGTCCCAGCTGCCTTGAGATCATTGACAAGATCCTCCCGTGTAGTTCTGGGCTGATTCCTCACCGTTCTCATGATCATTGCAACTCCACGAGGTGAGATCTTGCATGGAGCCCCAGGCCGAGGGAGATTGACAGTTATTTTGTGTTTCTTCCATTTGCGAATAATCGCACCAACTGTTGTCACCTTCTCACCAAGCTGCTTGGCAATGGTCTTGTAGCCCATTCCAGCCTTGTGTAGATCTACAATCCTGTCCCTGACATCCTTGGAGAGCTCTTTGGTCTTGGCCATAGTGGAGAGTTTGGAATCTGATTGATTGATTGCTTCTGTGGACAGGTGTCTTTTATACAGGTAACAAACTGAGATTAGGAGCACTCCCTTTAAGAGTGTGCTCCTAATCTCAGCTCGTTACCTGTATAAAAGACACCTGGGAGCCAGAAATCTTTCTGATTGAGAGGGGGTCAAATACTTATTTCCCTCATTAAAATGCAAATCAATTTATAACATTTTTGACATGCGTTTTTCTGGATTTTTTTGTTGTTATTCTGTCTCACACTGTTCAAATAAACCTACCATTAAAATTATAGACTGATAATTTCTTTGTCAGTGGGCAAACGTACAAAATCAGCAGGGGATCAAATACTTTTTCCCCTCACTGTATGCCTTGAAATACATCCACAGGTACACCTCAAATTGACTCAAATTATGTCACTTAGCCTATCTGACGCTTCTAAAGCCATGACATCATTTTCTGGAATTTTCCAAGCTGTTTAAAGGCACAGTCAACTTAGTGTATGTAAACTTCTGACCCACTGGAATTGTGATACAGTGAATTATAAGTGAAATAATCTGTCTGTAAACAATTGTTGGAAAAAATACTTGTGTCATGCACAAAGTAGATGTCCTAACCGACTTGCCAAAACTATAGTTTGTTAACAAGAAATGTGTGGAGTGGTTGAAAAACGAGTTTCAATGACTCCAACCTAAGTGTATGTAAACTTCCGACTTCAACTGTACACACCCAAGTACAGCAAAACATCAGTTTAAAGGTTAATTGAGAACGTTTCACCTTCCAGGGAACAGACTTTCATCCAAAATACACTGGAGACAACCTAACCTGCACAGTGCAAGGCCTGAAGAGGAGCACACAGTACAAATTCAGGGTAAGAGTGTGTGTGTCTGTCTGGGAGGTTTTATGGTGGTGAAATGGCGTCTGATTGTGTGTTACCGTGGAAACTGAAAAAGGCTTTTATTCTGCTAGAAAGACACAATGATTGGTGTCAACATGTGCACGAGGACACACGCACTACACAATGAACCACCATTTAGAAGCCGTACAACCACCATCAGTCTATCCTCTGTAGAAATACCTGCAATTTACTGCTATTTATAAACGTGCGTGCGTGCGTGCACGTGTATGGAGCATATTTGTGTACCTACGTGTGTGTGTGTGTGTGTGATCTGTCTGTATGGGACAAATCATCACAAAAAAATGGTGAACAGTTTTATTCCAAAAAGCTATATATCCATTTTCAGAAATGTTGGTAAATTAGCTTTTATTGTTTAAAGACATTATGAAAGAGATTGGTGTGTTTTTTCACTATCTAATCATGGCATGGGGTTGTTCAATGACAGACATGTATTTGTTTAAAATCTATCACTTGATGGTTTCATTTCAGAGAGACAAATAAAGTTTTTTGCTAAATGCTATATATCCAGGTCACTCTCAGAGAAATAAGTAGTACTGCTAGGTTTTAAACAGTCAAATGGAATAAATAACATGTTTGTTTTTTTATAAAGAACTGTAGAAATAATACATTTGTGATGTCAATATTATGATTATATATATTCGTTTTTTCATACAGTAGTATGAGATCTGTATGTAAAACATTTACATTTGACATTTTAGTCATTTAGCAGATACTCTTATCCAGAGTGACTTACAGTAAGTGCATTCATCTTAAGGTAGCTAGGTGAGACAACCACATATCACAATCAAATATATAGGATACGAACATTCCATTCCAGCAAAACAATGGATATATAGTGTTTTGCAAAGAGACACATTTTCATAAACATCTAAAATATATTAATAAAACATCTTAGATCAGTAATATTTTACACTCACATGAAGGTACCAATAAGCAATCATTTCTGATGAAAAAACACAAATGTGAAAATTGGCGTTTTGGAAATGTCTATATTTATGTCACAGTGTTGAAGTAGTGACTCGTTGATTAGAGAGTGGTCTAGAACATCCCTCTCTTCTCCCCTCCAGTCATCCCTCTCTCTCTCTCTCTGTAGTGTCCATTAGTTGAGGGAAGTATTCAGACCCCTTGACTTTTTCCACATTTTGGTAGGTTACAGCCTTATTCTAAAACTGATTAAATAGTTTTTTTCCCTCATCATTCTACACACAATACCACATAATGACAAAGCAAAAACAGGATTTTAGAAATGTTTGCTAATTTATAATAATAATTTTAAAAAAAAACTTAAACGTCACATTTACAAAAGTATTCAGACCCTTTACTCAGTACTTTGTTGAAGCACCTTTGGCAACGATTACAGCCCTGAGTCTTCTTGGGTATGACTCTACAAGCTTGGCACACCTGTATTTGGGGAGTTTCTCCCATTCTTCTCTGCAGATCCTCTCAAGCTCTGTCAGGTTGGATGGGGAGCGTTGCTGCACAGCTATTTTCAGGTCTCTCCAGAGATGTTCAGTCGGGTTCAAGTCCGGGCTCTGGCTGGGCCACTCAAGGGCATTCAGAGACTTGTCCCAAAGCCACTACTGCGTTGTCTTGGCTGTGTGCTTAAGGTCGTTGTCCTGTTGGAAGTTGAACCTTCACCCCAGTCTGAGGTCATGAGCGCTCTGGAGCAGGTTTTCATCAAGGATCTCTCTGTACTTTGCTCCGTTCATCTTTGCCTCAATCCTGACTAGTCTCCCAGTCCCTGCCGCTGAAAAAAATCCCCATAGCATGATGCTGCCACCACCATGCTTCACCGTAGGGATGGTGCCAGGTTTCCTCCAGAAGTGACGCTTGGCATTCAGTCAATCTTGGTTTCATCAGACCAGAGAATCTTGTTTCTCATGGTCTGAGACTCCTTTAGGTGCCTTTTGGCAAACTCCAAGCGGGCTTTCATGTGCCTTTTACTGAGGAGGGGCTTCCGTCTGGCCACTCTACTATAAAGGCCTGATTGGTGGAATGCTGCAGAGATAGTTGTCCTTCTGGAAGGTTCTCCCATCTCCACAGAGGAACTCTGGAGCTCTGTCAGAGTGACCATCGGGTTCTCGGTCACCTCCCTGACAAAGGCCCTTCTCCCCCGATAGCTCAGTTTGGCCGGGCCGCCAGCTCTAGGAAGAGTCTTGGTGGTTCCAAACTTCTTCCATTTTTGGTACCCTTCCCCAGATCTGTGCCTCGACACAATCCTGTCTCGGAGCTCTACAGACAATTCCTTCGACCTTTTGCTCTGACATGCACTGTCAACTGTGGGACCTTATATAGACAGGTGTGTGCCTTTCCAAATCATGTCCAATCAATTGAATTTACCAAAGGTGGACTCCAATCAAGTTGTAGAAACATCTCAAGGAGGATCAATGGAAACAGGATGCACCTGAGCTCTATTTTGAGCAAAGGGTCTGAATATTTATGTAAATAAGTTATTTCTGTTTATTATTATTTTAATTTGTTTGTCATTATGGGGTATTGTGTGTAGAGTCTAGAGATGAGGAGTCTTAATTTTTTTTCATATGTGTTATTTCATAGTTTTGATGTCTTCATTATTATTCTACAGTGTAGAAAATAGTACAAAATAAATAAGACCCCTTAAATGAGTAGGTGTGTCCAAACCTTCTGTATATATATATATATATATATAGAGAGAGAGAGAGAGAGAGAGAGAGAGAGAGAGAGAGAGAGAGAGAGAGAGAGAGAGAGAGAGAGAGAGAGAGAGAGAGAGAGAGAGAGAGAGAGAGAGAGAGAGCTGTATATAGACATAATATGACATTTGAAATGTCTCTATTATTTTGGAACTTGTGTGAGTGTAATATTTACTGTTCATTTTTATTGTTTGTTTCACTTTTGTTTATCCATTTCACTTGCTTTGGCAATGTAAACATATGTTTCCCATGCCCTTGAATTGAATTGAATTGAGAGAGATTAAGGGAGGTGAATATAGAGGAGGTGAATAGAGAGGAGTGGGTGTTTTGTTTTGTACAATGTGCTTTTCTTTGTTGTGTGTTCTCTGAATGACAGATTGAATTAAAGTTATCCAGTCTACACAGCAAGGCAGACATTTACATCACACAAAAGAGCACAGACAATGCCAATAGCCGATAGCACAGATCTGTGCAACACATATTCAGTACAGTACAACTCATTATAATCAGCAGTGCGATTTATTTGGAAACTTTCTTTAGAACTATGACTTTTATAAAGAGGTGATCATTTATAGCAGTTTATTGGATAATATGCCATCTATTTCAAATGTACAATCAATACATAAAATAAAATCGCCCCTCTCTCTCTCTCTCTCTCTCTCTCTCTCTCTCCCCCCCCCCTCTCTCTCTCTCTCTCTCTCTCTCTCTCTCTCTCTCTCTCCCCCTCTCTCTCTCACTCTCTGCAGCTGATAGCGTCTAACGTGGAGGGTGGCAGTAAACCCAGTGAAGTGTTGGTGTGTACTACCAGTCCTGATAAACCTGGACCCCCTTCTCCCCCCCGAGTAGCTAGCGCTACACCTTATGGCTTCACCATCACCTGGGGTAAACACACAAACACACGTGTGCATGTTTTCAGTGTGATTTTGCTGTATCAATGGAGTTGTAAAACATAATGAACAAACATAAAGTAAGTACTATTTTGTCTTGTTTTAACCTAACTATAAACCAAAATGCAATAACTATTTCTGTCTGACTGCCTGTCTCTTCTCTCTCTCTCTCTCTCTCTCTCTCTCTCTCTCTCTCTCCTCTCTCTCTCTCTCTCTCTCTCTCTCTCTCTTACTCTCTCTCCCCCTCTCTCTCTCACTTTCTCTCTCTCTCTCTCTCTCTCTCTCTCTCTCTCTCTCTCTCTCTCTCTCTCTCTCTCTCTCTGTCTCTCTCTCTCCCTTTCACTCTCTCTCTCCTTTTCTCTCTCTCTCTCCCTCTCTCTCTCTCTCGCTCTCTCTCTTTTTCTTTCTCTCTCTCTCTCTCTGTCTCCTTTGTTCTTCCTCCAGATCCTCCCCAGGATAATGGAGGTTCAGAAGTTCTGACATATCTGCTGGAGATTTCAGAAGGCAGCTCTGATGGTACAACACTCTGTACTGCTACAGAAACACCAGCAATTTACTGCTATATAAACACCAACAATTTACTGTTATATAAACACCAGCAATTTACTGCTATATAAACACCAGCAATTTACTGCAATATAAACACCAGCAATTTACTGCTATATAAACACCAACAATTTACTGCTATATAAACACCAACAATTTACTGTTATATAAACACCAGCAATTTACTGCTATATAAACACCAGCAATTTACTGCAATATAAACACCAGCAATTTACTGCTATATAAACACCAATAATTTACTGTTATATAAACACAAGCAATTTACTGCTATATAAACAGCAGCAATTTACTGCTATATAAACACCAACAATTTACTGTTATATAAACACCAGCAATTTACTGCTATATAAACAGCAGCAATTTACTGCTATATAAACACCAGCAATTTACTGCTATATAAACAGCAGCAATTTACTGCTATATAAACACCAACAATTTACTGTTATATAAACACCAGCAATTTACTGCTATATAAACACCAACAATTTACTGCTATATAAACACCAGCAATTTACTGCTATATAAACAGCAGCAATTTACTGCTATATAAACACCAACAATTTACTGTTATATAAACACCAGCAATTTACTGCTATATAAACAGCAGCAATTTACTGCTATATAAACACCAACAATTTACTGTTATATAAACACCAGCAATTTACTGCTATATAAACAGCAGCAATTTACTGCTATATAAACACCAACAATTTACTGTTATATAAACACCAGCAATTTACTGTTATATAAACACCAACAATTTACTGTTATATAAACACCAGCAATTTACTGCTATATAAACAGCAGCAATTTACTGCTATATAAACACCAACAATTTACTGTTATATAAACACCAGCAATTTACTGCTATATAAACAGCAGCAATTTACTGCTATATAAACACCAACAATTTACTGTTATATAAACACCAGCAATTTACTGCTAAATAAACACCAGCAATTTACTTATTGCTTTGACGTTTTCCGTAATATTCCTCCGTTCTTTTTCTCTCCCTCTTTTTTTCGTCCTTCCCTGTCAGTTTGAGTGCTTTTTACTAAGTCCATAACCCCTGTGGGCTACATAATAGTGAACAGGAGTGGGAGTGTGTCAGCTCTTCAGAACACACTGATTTGCCTGTAATTGGTCATATTCAGTTTGGTCATCGTTTATCATCCCAACGTGTCCCTATTGTAATTCTGAAAGGGCCTACTTCCTTCCACGTTTTCTCCCTCTCTCCCTCCTTCTCTCTACCGACCCACCCACTCCTCTTTTCCTTCCCCCCTTTCCCCTCTATATCCTTCCCCTTCCTCACCCCACTTCACCTCCCTCTCTCTCAATTCAATTCAATTTCAATTTAAGGGCTTTATTGGCATGGGAAACGTATGTTAACATTGCCAAAGCAAGTGAAGTAGATAGTAAACAAAAGTGAAATAAACAATAAATATTAACAGTAAACATTACACTCAGAAGTTCCAAAAGAATAAAGACATTTCAAATGTCATATTATGTATATATACAGTGTTGTAACAATGTGCAAATAGTTAAAGTACAAATGGGAAAATAAATGAACATAAATATGGGTTGTATTTACAATGGTGTTTGTTCTTCACTGGTTGCCCTTTTCTTGTGGCAACAGGTCACACATCTTGCAGCTGTGATGGCACACTGTGGTTTTTCACCCAGTAGATAAGGGAGTTTATCAAAATTGGATTTGTTTTCGAATTCTTTGTGGATCGCTGTAATCTGAGGGAAATATGTGTCTCTAATATGGTCATACATTTGGCAGGAGGTTAGGAAGTGCAGCTCAGTTTCCACCTCATTTTGTGGGCAGTGTGCACATAGCCTGTCTTCTCTTGAGAGCCAGGTCTGCCTACGGCGGCCTTTCTCAATAGCAAGGCTATGCTCACTGAGTCTGTACATAGTCAAAGCTTTCCTTAAGTTTGGGTCAGTCACTCTCTCTCTCTCTCTCTCTCTCTCTCTCTCTCTCTCTCTTCTAGAGTAAAGTGTCATTGAAACTGAACTGATATAGGTTGAAACATAGTTCTCTCACTGTGTTGTCTATGACTAACGCCAGAAATGAATAGACGTAGTACCTTGTTGAACTGCATATAAACCTCTACACGTACATGTTCACATAGACACAAACACTCATCTGCTGTTTGTCTTGTACAGCGGGCCAGTGGGAGGTAGCATACAGCGGCCCTGCTACAGGGTGTGTGTGTGAACGACTGACGCCCGGCACCGTTTACCGCCTGCGAGTGTGTAGCATCAGCACCGGTGGACACAGCCAGGTAAAACACAACCGCACACACACACACCGCATGTCACATGGATCAATAATCCATTTAATTACACAATTCATCAATTTACCTTCCCATGATCTTCTGTGTTCTGCCAGTGTTCCTTCAGTGTTCCGGTTCGGACGTTGAGCGTCGCCCCCGGACCCTGCCAACCGCCCAGGATCGTGGGTAAAGCCAAACACAAGGAAGTGCAGTTAGAATGGGGTAAATACACACACACACACAAACACACAGTGGCTTTTACTGTCTGGAAGGTCAAATCAACCTTTGACTGTTCCCTGCCCTTCACTGTGCCAAACCTAATACACCCTGATTACAACCTTGTTACAACACACACACACTGTGTGCACCAACTCTAGGAAACCTAATTCACTTTAATTCAGCTTTATTGCGACTCTAATGCAGCCTATCTAAACCTTAATGTAGCCTAATGTAGTCTAATTCAGCTGCATTCTATGTGATTAAAGTAGTTAGAATCTGTCAGGCCTCAATGTAATAGGGCAAATGTTCCTTCATTAAAATGTGTGTGTGTTTACGTCCGTGCGCGTGTGGGAGACTAACACTCGCTATTAAAAAACAAGCTAAAGGACAATTGAGTAGACCGTGTTCTCTTTCTCGTTTTCAATCTCACTCCCTCTTTCCCCCCTTTATTAGCTTTCTGTCTTTACGTCACACCATAAAGCTGGTTTAAACACATAGAGAACACTAATGAGTGGATAAAAAAACTGTTAGTTCAGACTCTCCTTCTGTTATGCTGTGTTTGACTAGGTGCTGCAGCATGTTATACTAGATTAAAATGTTTGTCCTCTCTCTCTCTCTACCCCTCTCTCGCTCTCTTTCTCTCTCTCTCGCTCTCGCTCTCTCGCTCTCTCTCTCTCTCTCTCTCTCTCTCTCTCTCTCTCTCTCTCTCTCTCTCTCTCTCTCTCTCTCTCTCTCACTACCCCTCAATCTCTCTCTTTATCTCTCTTTTTCTCTCTCTCACTACCCCCTCTCTCTATTTCTCTCCCTCTACCTCTCTCTCTTTCTCTCTACCTCTTTCTCTCTACCTCTCTCTCTCTCTACCTCTCTCTACCTCTCTCTCTTTCTCTCTCTCTCTACCTCTCTCTACCTCTCTCTCTCTACCTCTCTCTACCTCTCTCTACCTCTCTCTCTTTCTCTCTACCTCTCTACCTCTCTCTCTCTACCTCTCTCTCTCTCCCCTTCTCTCTCCCTTTCTACTTTTCTCCCCCACTCTTTCTCTCTTTCCCCTCTCACCCTCCCCTTCCTCTTCCAGACGTCCCAACATCAGAGGGTGTGTGTGAGGAGTGTGTGTTCAGTCTGGAGATGACATCATCAGAGGGTGACGCTGAGCCCAGTGAGGTGTACAATGGGAAAGAGCTGCAGTGCAGTGTGGGTAGTCTGCTGCCGGGGGCAACCTACAACTTCAGACTGAGGGCTGCCAACGAGGCTGGGGTGAGACACACACACCCTAATGAACGCTGACCAGAAGCAGGCAGACAAACACTCTCTAATCTAATTGATGTGATCAGTCCATCCCTGAGTGCTATTCAGACTTAGTTCAAGAGGTACTCAAACACACTTACACACTTACGCACACACACACACACACACACACACACACACTCACACATTGTCTGAACAAAGTAGCAAACTGAGAAGTGCTCATCAAAAACGACGACATACAGAGGAACAAACAGAAACTCGACTGGAGACCGATTCTCCCAGCAGCTAGTATTTAGTCCAATCAGACAGTCCTCTTCAGTTCACTGCTCTGATCAACCATCTGCTGCATCCACTATCTTTTCTACAGCCATGTCAAGGCACTCTGCCCCATTTAGCAATCATATAAATTATTTGAATGCAGGAATAGTCATGCTCGAAAAGTCATGTTTGATTGATTAAAGTTTCATATCCGCCCAATCTGAGCTGTGCCTAAATCTAATTTAACGGTTGATCAAACAGACTTTATCATTTGTGAGCCTGCTACTAGATTTGTTTAGATTTTTCCTATAATCTTACTTGTGTGTTTCCTGTCATGTGACCTGTGTGTTTCCTGTCATGTGACCTGTGTGTTTCCTGCCATGTGACCTGTATGCTTCCTGTCATGTGACCTGAATGCTTCCTGTCATGTGACCTGTGTGTTTCCTGTCATGTGACCTGTGTGTTTCCTGGCATGTGACCTGTATGTTTCCTGTCATGTGACCTGTATGTTTCCTGTCACATGACCAGTGTGTTTCCTGTTTACTTCCTGTAGTTTGGAGAGTACTCTGAGGCGGCGGAGGTGACGACAGCAGCGGGTCCTCCAGGCCAGTGTGTGGCGCCACTCATCACTCTGAACAACACCACCTGTCTAACAGTCAGCTGGGAGGTACTGCCTGTCTATCTATCTACTTTACACTCTGTCTACACTTACATCTAGAACAGAGACAGTATGCACTTCAGTCTGCCTCCAAATAACGAGAGAGAGGTAGAGAGAGAGAGAGAGAGAGAGAGAGAGAGAGAGAGAGATGTGTTTGTATAGAGGACAGAGAAGGACACAGAAAATAAATGAGTCAAAATAAACAGCTAATCTCTGCCTCGCTATTTTCTCCACCCTCTTGAAACCAACTCTGATATTGAAACGCTCAGAAGTCCCAGACCCTGAGTGAAGTGTTCAGGGGAAAGCTTTGATGGTGACTGTTGTACAGGATATTGATTATAGTGCAGTCTAGCCGTCTTAACAGTCCTGTCTGGCTGGCTCTGATGAGATGTAGCCATCCTTCTAGAAGACATCACTGATCTGACTATGTTTGATCATCATACGGTGAAAAACAGACAGATCAGTTAATACCTCAAGGAAGGGAGGAGGGAGGGAGGGGGAGTGAAAGGGAACAAAGGAAGGAAGTCATTTTAAAAGAATTCCCGGAGAGCTTACATGGGTCTAGTGTCTGATTGGATGTTTGGTTCCTTCCTGTTCTGTGTGTTTCTCCTGTGTTCTAATCTGTTGTGTGTTCTAAGACGTTCTGCGTTGTGTGTTCTGTGTTCTGTGTGTGTTGTAGAGTCCTGAGGGATCAGGCTCTGACATCTCAGAGTATCGTCTGGAGTGGTCCAGGGAAGACGAGCCTATGGAGCTCATCTACTGTGGACCAGAGACCCAGTGTGAAATATCAGACCTGACCCCCGCCACACACTACTGCTGTAGACTACAGGTACACACACACACACACACACACTTACATCCTCTAACAACGTCTTATAATAAGATGATTGGGCTCTAGAGCTGACTGTCAAACTGTCTATGAAGGTCAAGGAAAGGTTGAGCTTGATAGATTGTAGTTTATGCAGCCCGCTCTCTCTGTTGTGGAGGACGCACACACACGTACCCACACACACACAAACGCACGTAGTCACACACACTGCCCTGTTGTAGGACTTCTGATTTATTTTCTAGTTTATTTTTTTGGCTGATTTCTTTAGGAGCTCATCTATATGGTTTATATCGCAGGACGAGAGAGGTCGCATAGGACAATAACAACATTGGCAGTGTGTGTGTTTGTAAGGGCAGTTAATGATAGGTATTTATTTGTGAGTAAGGTAATAGGCCATTTAAAAAGCAAACACTACAGCTACAGTGGGGAAAAAAGTATTTAGTCAGCCACCAATTGTGCAAGTTCTCCCACTTAAAAAGATGAGAGAGGCCTGTAATTTTCATCATAGGTACACGTCAACTATGACACACAAATTGAGAGAAAATAAATCCAGAAAACCACATTGTAGGATTTTTTATGAATTTATTTGCAAATTATGGTGGAAAATAAGTATTTGGTCACCTACAAACAAGCAAGATTTCTGGCTCTCACAGACCTGTAACTTCTTCTTTAAGAGGCTCCTCTGTCCTCCACTCGTTACCTATATTAATGGCACCTGTTTGAACTTGTTATCAGTATAAAATACACCTGTCCACAACCTCAAACAGTCACACTCCAAACTCCACTATGGCCAAGACCAAAGCGCTGTCAAAGGACACCAGAAACAAAATTGTAGACCTGCACCAAGCTGGGAAGACTGAATCTGCAATAGGTAAGCAGCTTGGTTTGAAGAAATCAACTGTGGGAGCAATTATTAGGAAATGGAAGACATACAAGAGCACTGATAATCTCCCTCGATCTGGGGCTCCACTCAAGATCTCACCCCGTGGGGTCAAAATGATCACAAGAACGGTGAGCAAAAATCCCAGAACCACACGGGGGGACCTAGTGAATGACCTGCAGAGAGCTGGGACCAAAGTAACAAAGCCTACCATCAGTAACACACTACGCCGCCAGGGACTCAAATCCTGCAGTGCCAGACATGTCCCCCTGCTTAAGCCAGTACATGTCCAGGCCCGTCTGAAGTTTGCTAGAGTGCATTTGGATGATCCAGAAGAGGATTGGGAGAATGTCATATGGTCAGATGAAACCAAAATAGAACTTTTTGGTAAAAACTCAACTCGTCGTGTTTGGAGGACAAAGAATGCTGAGTTGCATCCAAAGAACACCATACCTACTGTGAAGCATGGGGGTGGAAACATCATGCTTTGGGGCTGTTTTTCTGCAAAGGGACCAGGACGACTGATCCGTGTAAAGGAAAGAATGAATGGGGCCATGTATCGTGAGATTTTGAGTGAAAACCTCCTTCCATCAGCAAGGGCATTGAAGATGAAACGTGGCTGGGTCTTTCAGCATGACAATGATCCCAAACACACCGCCCGGGCAACGAAGGAGTGGCTTCGTAAGAAGCATTTCAAGGTCCTGGAGTGGCCTAGCCAGTCTCCAGATCTCAACCCCATAGAAAATCTTTGGAGGGAGTTGAAAGTCCGTGTTGCCCAGCGACAGCCCCAAAACATCACTGCTCTAGAGGAGATCTGCATGGAGGAATGGCCCAAAATACCAGCAACAGTGTGTGAAAACCTTGTGAAGACTTACAGAAAACGTTTGACCTGTGTCATTGCCAACAAAGGGTATATAACAAATTATTGAGAAACTTTTGTTATTGACCAAATACTTATTTTCCACCATAATTTGCAAATAAATTCATTAAAAATCCTACAATGTGATTTTCTGGATTTCTTTTCCTAATTTTGTTTGTCATAGTTGACGTGTACCTATGATGAAAATTACAGGCCTCTCTCATCTTTTTAAGTGGGAGAACTTGCACAATTGGTGTCTGACTAAATACTTTTTTTTCCCCACTGTACAAAAAAAAGAAGCCTCTCTCTGTTTCTCTCACTCTCTCTTTCTCTCTCTCTTTACCTCTCCAGGCGGTGAACCAAGCGGGGGCGGGGCCTTATAGTGAACAGATGAGCTTCCAGACTCCAGCGACTAATCCCGACGCAGTCTCTTCTTTCTTCCTGCTTGACCAGCTCCAATCAGATCAGTCCCCCTCCACCTGCCTCTTCTTGAAGTGGGAGGAGCCTAACTGTAATGGGGCGGATATAACGTCTTACATCATCATTCTGGATGATCAGCTCATTACCGTGGAAACAGGAACCAGTCACCTGATCACTGACCTGCAGCCAGACAGCCAGTACAGGTACACACACACAAACACACACACACACACACAC
>NC_140022.1:8539587-8747075 GCF_964263955.1 Coregonus lavaretus | reverse complement strand
GTGTGTTTGTCATATTAACTTTATAGAAGAATACAGTATATATATGCATAAACATTGTACTGTATAGTACATCTATACTGTAGTAATACTGGATGTATTCTGTTCCCTGTACAGAAACAACTGGAAGATTATCTGAACAAGCTGCTAAGGATGGCCATATACAGGAAATACTACCACACTGTGAGTACTATAATATAATAATATAATATGCCATTCAGCAGACGCTTTTATCCAAAGCGACTTACAGTCATACGTGCATACATTTTTACGTATGGGTGGTCAGGGAGTTGGTCAACCATGTTTTGCCAGTGCTGTGATAATATATTGTGTCAAATAGCGAATTTGAAGAATTTATCTGCACTGTATGTGTTAGCTAGCCAGACAGTTTTAGAGGAATGATTCCATTAATTTTTCAAATTAACTACCAATATGCCAACATTCCATTCAAACAATGCAGTCAATCCACAGCCATACACTGGCTCAAATCAGTTGATGATAGGACTTAGACAAGTTGTAAATGCAACAAGTACTGCTATTGTATCATATAACAGCACTCTCAGCTTTCCAAGAAAACTAAATCTGAGACATGTATGGTCTGTTTACATATATTTAGAGGCTATTTATACAGAAAATGTGTATATAACCTGTATAAACTGTATTTATAATTATATTACAATATTTTAGGTTGACTATAATTCCATTACACAATTAAGCAATAAGGCCCGAGGGGGTGTGGTATATGGCCAATATACCACGGCTAAGGGCTGTTCTTATGTACATACGACGCAACGCGGAGTGCTAGGACACAGCCCTTAGCCGTGGTATATTGGCCATATATCACAAACCCCCGAGGTGACTTATTGCTATTATAAACTGGTTACCAACGTAATTAGAGCTGTTTTGTCATACCCATGGTATACGGTCTGATATACCACAGCTTTCAGCCAATCAGCATTCAGGGCTCGAACCACCCAGTTTATAATTTCTGATATATCACATGACTTACTTTTATTTTCCTGCATAAGTAAAAGCAGGGAATGCATCACCTATGCCTCTACTGACATTCATTCCAGTTAAACTGGTTTTGGATTTCTCCCTGAACAAGATGGCTGCCATTTTTTGGGGGTTTCTCCCTGAACAAGATGGCTGCCATTTAGGCCCCATTATGGAACTTTGAGGGTTTATGACATAGCCCCTCTAGTAATATAATAGGATCTCTATGGTACTACTAAACTAGACTAGACTATACTATAGGCGACCGGAACTGGAACTACTACGACTACTGCTTCTCTCTTTATCTAATACCCATTAATAGTGTTTCTCTCTCTCAGATGGAGTTCATAGACGTCAGCCAGATGTCCTTCATCCATGACCTGGGACCTAAAGGACTGTGAGGAACATCAGATTTATTTACAGATGCTGTCTTTATGACTGTGGCATCATGCCCATTGTTATTGAAAATATATTCGTTATATTTTGTGTATGGATTATTTAAACGTGTTTCAGGGAGGGGATGATACATAAGCGTTCTGGAGGTCATCGTATCCCAGGCTTGAACTGCTGTGGTCACAGTGAAGTCTGCTACCGCTGGTCTAAACGGTTAGTACTCACACATACAGTGCCTTGCAAAAGTATTCATCCTCCTTGGCGTTTTTCCTATTTTGTTGCATTACAACCTGTAATTTAAATAGATTTTTATTTGGATTTCATGTAATGGACATACACAAAATAGTCCAAATTGGTGAAGTGAAATGAAAAAAATAACTTGTTTCAAAAAATTCGCAAAAATAAATAACGGAAAAGTGGTGCGTGCATATGTAGTCACCCCCTTTGATATGAAGTCCCTAAATAAGATCTGGTGCAACCAATTACCTTCAGAAGTCACATAATTAGTTAAATAATGTCCACCTATGTGCAATCTAAGTGTCACATGATCTGTCACATGATCTCAGTATATATACACCTGATCTTAAAGGCCCCAGAGTCTGCAACACCACTAAGCAAGGGGCACCACCAAGCAAGCGGCACCATGAAGACCAAGGAGCTCTCCAAACAGGTCAGGGACAAAGTTGTGGAGATGTACAGATCAGGGTTGGGTTATAAAAAAATACCCGAAACTTTGAACATCCCACGGAGCACCATTAAATCCATTATAAAAAAATTGAAAGAATATGGCACCACAACAAACCTGCCAAGAGAGGGCCGCCCACCAAAACTCACGGACCAGGCAAGGAGGGCATTAATCAGAGAGGCAACAAAGAGACCAAAGATAACCCTGAAGGAGCTGCAAAGCTTCACAGCGGAGATTGGAGTATCTGTCCATAGGACCACTTTAAGCCGTACACTCCACAGAGCTGGGCTTTACGGAAGAGTGGCCAGAAAAAAGCCATTGTTTAAAGACAAAAATAAGCAAACACATTTGGTGTTCGCCAAAAGGCATGTGGGAGACTCCCCAAACATATGGAAGAATGTACTCTGGTCAGATGAGACTAAAATTGAGCTTTTTGGCCATCAAGGAAAACGCTATGTCTGGCGCAAACCCAACACCTCGAGAACACCATCCCCACAGTGAAGCATGGTGGTGGCAGCATCATTACATTTTTATCATTTAGCAGACGCTCTTATCCAGAGCGACTTACAGTTAGTGCATACATTTTTTTTTTCATACTGGCCCCCCGTGGGAATCGAACCCACAACCCTGGCGTTGCAAACGCCATGCTCTACCAACTGAGCTACCTCCCTGCCAGCCATTCCCTCCCCTGGGCAAATTGTGCGCCGCCCCATTGGTCTCCCGGTTGCGGCCGGCTACAGCAGAGCCTGGATTCAAACCAGGATCTCTAGTGGCACAGCTAGCACTGCGATGCAGTGCCTTAGACCACTGCGCCACTCGGGAGACTCATCATGCTGTGGGGATGTTTTTTTATCAACAGGGACTGGGAAACTGGTCAGAATTGAAGAAATGATGGATGGCGCTAAATACAGGGAAATTCTTGAGGGAAACCTGTTTCAGTCTTCTAGAAATGTGAGACTGGGACGGAGGTTCACCTTCCAGCAGGACAATGACCCTAAGCATACTGCTAAAGCAACACTCGAGTGGTTTAAGGGGAAACATTTAAATGTCTTGGAATGGCCTAGTCAAAGCCCAGACCTCAATCCAATTGAGAATCTGTGGTATGACTTAATGATTGCTGTACACCAGCGGAACCCATCCAACCAAGTGGCTAGATGTGCCAAGCTAATAGAGACACACAATGCAAACACAAACATGCATGCACACACACTGATGTATCTCTCCCTGTGTGTATGTGTGTGTGTGTGTGTGTGTGTGTGTATGTGTGTGTAGCTGGTTGGTGGTGAAGGATTCGTTCCTCTTCTACATGAAGCCAGACTCAGGAGCTGTATCCTTTGTTCTCCTGTTGGACAAAGAGTTCAGCATCAAAATGGACTCCAAAGACACAGAGACCAAACATGGAGTACGCATCGACAGCCTCTCCAGGTGTGGTATGTGTGTGTGTACAGACATGCTAGGAGGTGGGGCCAGGAGATGAAGGAGGTAATTGTTTTTGTGTGTGCGTGTTCGTGCGTGCGTGTAGGTGCCTTGTACTGAAGTTGAACAGCTACAGACATGCTCGGTGGTGGGGCCAGGCGATAGAAGACTTTGTCCGTAAACACGGGAGGGCGTTTCTACGAGACCATCGATTTGGTTCCTTTGCTCAGGAGGAGCAGAACATCCCTGCCAAATGGTAACTATGGAAACTGGGAAACAACAATTTACATTTACATTTACATCATTTAGCAGACGCTCGTATCCAGAGCGACTTACAAATTGGTGCATTCAACTTATGATAGCCAGTGGGACAACCACTTTTCTTTTTTTCTTTTTTTTCTATTTTTTTTTTGGGGGGGGGGAGAAGGATTACTTTATACTATTCCAGGTATTCCTTAAAGAGGTAGGGTTTCAAGTGTCTCCGGAAGGTGGTCAGTGACTCTGCTGTTCTGGGGTCGTGGGGGAGCTTGTTCCACCATTGGGGTGCCAGAGCAGCGAATAGCTTTGACTGGGCTGAGCGGGAACTGTGCTTCCGTAGAGGTAGGGGAGCTAGCAGGCCAGAGGTGGATGAACGTAGTGCCCTCGTTTGGGTGTAGGGTCTGATCAGAGCCTGAAGGTAAGGAGGTGCCGTTCCCCTCACAGCTCCGTAGGCAAGCACCATGGTCTTGTAGTAGATGCGAGCCTCAACTGGAAGCCAGTGGAGTGTGCGGAGGAGCGGGGTGACATGAGAAAACTTGGGGAGGTTGAACACCAGACGGGCTGCAGCGTTCTGGATAAGTTGTAGGGGTTTAATGGCACAGACAGGGAGCCCAGCCAACAGCGAGTTGCAGTAATCCAGATGGGAGATGACAAGTGCCTGGATTAGGACCTGTGCTGCTTTCTGTGTGAGGTAGGGTTGTACTCTGCGAATGTTGTAGAGCATGAACCTGCAGGATCGGGTCACCACTTTGATGTTAGCTGAGAACGACAGGGTGTTGTCCAGGGTCACGCCAAGGTTCTTTGCACTCTGGGAGGAGGACACAATGGAGTTGTCAACCGTGATGGCAAGATCATGGAGCGGGCAGTCCTTCCCCGGGAGGAAGAGCAGCTCCGTCTTGCTGAGGTTCAGCTTGAGGTGGTGATCCGACATCCACACTGATATGTCTGCCAGACATGCAGAGATGCGATTCGCCACCTGGTTATCAGAAGGGGAAAAGGAGAAAATTAATTGTGTCGTCTGCGTAGCAATGATAGGAGAGACCATGTGAGGATATGACAGAGCCAAGTAACTTGGTGTATAGAGAGAATAGGAAGGGGCCTAGAACTGAGCCCTGGTGAGAGCACGTGGTGCGGAGACAGATTCTCGCCACGGTAGGAGCGACCTGTCAGGTAGGACGCAATCCAAGAGTGAGCAGCGCCGGAGATGCCCAACTCGGAGAGGGTGGAGAGGAGGATCTGATGGTTCACATTATCAAAGGCAGCGGATAGGTCTAGAATCAACCAAAAAAATGTTTTAAAACTCATGTAAAGTTTAGTAGTTAGATGTAAGTTTAGTCAATGTTAAGTTTAGTAGTTAGATGTAAGTTTAGTCAATGTTAAGTTTAGTAGTTAGATGTAAGTTTAGTCAATGTTAAGTTTAGTAGTTGGAAAATGTTGTCAATGTTTAGTGTAGTAGTTAGATGGAAAATGTTGTCAAAGTTAAGTTTAGTAGTTAGATGTAAGTTTAGTCAATGTTAAGTTTAGTAGTTAGATGTAAGTATTGTCAATGTTAAGTTTAGTAGTTAGATCGAAAGTGAAGTGTGTGTGTCTGTGAGCTTTTCTCTATGCCTGTCTGTCTGTCAACATCATGTGGGTTTGGTTGACTGGAACTGTCAAGTGACATCTGCATCTAAAATGTTCTGTTATGATAAATGAGGAACTAGGAGAGGGTGTTGACCAATGAGTTTGTGTGTGTGTGTGTGTGTGTGTGTGTGTGTGTGTGTGTGTGTGTGTGTGTGTGTGTGTGTGTGTGTGTGTGTGTGTGTGTGTGTGTGTATGTGTGTGTGTGTGTGTGTGTGTATGTGTGTGTAGGTATGTGAATGGGAAGACCTACATGGAGGACGTGGCCGATGCTCTGGAAGAGGCTAAAGAAGAGATCTTCATCACTGACTGGTGGTATGTGCGTGTATGTGTGTTTATGTGTATGTATGTGTGTGTGTGTATGTGTGTGTGTGTGTGTGTGTATGTGTGTGTGTGTTTGTGTGTGAGTGTGTATGGAAATAGACACTGCTGTCAGCAGTTAATGTGTGAATAAACACAGCAACATAACACAGCTACAAGTCATCACCCAGGCAGACTGTAAATACAGTCTGTTTATGTCTAGTGTAGTTTACCAGTCCCAGATCAAAAACCTGTACAGTATTCTTACAGTCGACTCCTGATAAGTGACTTTGTATAAATCTGTAGCAGTGTAATGTAATGCTAGCTGCATTCTGTTTCTAACACCTGTTGGCAGAGGGGCCTAAGGAGTTTCTGGAACCTTACAAGACTCATGTTGCTCACCTGGCTCACCTCTCACTACACTAGTAACTGATGTGCTGTACGTCGACTTCTTGTCAAACATTTTGGTTAAAAATTGATGAAGTCCAACAGACACTGTACAATGCAAAGTAGTTCGCTCATCAAACTGCTTGAACAGCTTACCACATGTCACTAATAGGTTTTGGTGTGTGCGTGTGTGTGTGTATGTGTGCGTGTGTGTAGGTTGAGTCCAGAGATCTTCCTGAAGAGGCCAGTTGTGGAGGGAAACAAATGGAGACTGGACTGCATCCTCAAACGCAAAGCAGTGAGTTTACACTTGTTATTCCAGATGACATTTATATAACCATTGATACTGCAGTATCACTCACATGTTAGCTAATATAATAGGAACGTTGGAATTGGCCCATACACCCTCTCTCACTCTCTCCGTCTCTCTCTCTCTCTCTCTCTCTCTCTCTCTCTCTCTCTCTCTCTCTCTCTCTCTCTCTCTCTCTCTCTCTCTCTCTCTCTCTCTCTCTCTCTCTCTCTCTCTCTCTCTCTCTCTCTCTCTCTCTCTCTCTCTCTCTCTCTCTCTCTCCCAACAGCAACAGGGGGTTCACATTTTTGTGATGCTGTATAAGGAGGTGGAGCTAGCTCTGGGCATCAACAGTGAATACAGCAAGAGAACATTAATACACCTGCACCCCAACATCAAGGTAGGACTGTGTCTGTGTGTCTGTGTCTGTGTGTCTGTGTGTGTATTAAATGTGTGTGTGTTTTTCCTTCAGGTGATGCGCCACCCGGACCATGTGTCGTCGTCTGTGTACCTGTGGGCGCATCACGAGAAGATCATCGTCATCGACCAATCAGTGGCCTTCGTTGGCGGGATTGACCTGGCGTACGGTCGCTGGGATGACCGAGAGCATCGCCTGACAGACGTGGGGAGTGTGACACGCTCTGTTGCCCTGGAGATGGAGCAGGTCAGACGCACACACAGACACAAACTTGGAACAGTAAAAACCTTTTGAATGTACATAAAACCACAAAAATAGGTGACCCTAACCTTTATCCTGACCTCTAACCTCTGACCTCTCTCACCTTCAGCCTCAGAGCTCCACCCACCATCCCTCCAGTAGGGGAGTGTCCTCTACCGATGGTGCCGCCAATAGCAACGGAGGCAACCAATCACTGCCTGGCAACCCAGGGGTGGAGCTTCCACGGCTGAAGGGGATTGGTCGAACCAGGAAGATGCACTTCTCCCTGGTCAAACACCTCCACAAACACTCTCTGCAGCATGCAGACAGCATCAGCTCCCTGGACAGCGCTGGTACGTTTGTGTGTGAGTGTGTGTGTGTGTGTGTGTGTGTCACTGATCTGACCCCTCTCTCTTTCTTTCTCTGTTATGTTCTCTCTTTCGTGTGTGTGTGTGTGTGTGTGTGTGTGTGTGTGTGTTTGTAGGCAGTGGTTCAGTGCGAAGCCTCCAGACAGGTGTAGGAGAGCTGAAGGGTGACACCAGGTTCTGGCACGGAAAAGACTATTGCAACTTTGTCTACAAGGACTGGATACAGCTGGAGAAACCCTTTGACGGTAGGACTCACACACACACACAGAGAGAAAGAAGGGATAGAGAGATGTGGAAAAGGAGCTCTCAATTCAATGAGGCACTTGAGTCGGGTGTGTGTGTGTCTGACCTGAGTGGTGCAGTGGTCTAAGGCACTGCATCTCAGTGCTTGAGGCGTCACTACAGATCCCCTGGTTCGATTCCAGGCTGTATCACAACCGGCCGTGATTGGGAGTGCCATAGGGCGGCGCACAATTGGCCCAGCGTCGTCCGGGTTTGGCCGGTGTAGGCCGTCATTGTAAATAAGAATTTGTTCTTAACTGACTTGCCTAGTTAAATAAATAAAAAGTACTGGTAGTAATAAATCGAATCAATAATCATTTGAGTGTAGGTGTGAGGGGGAGCAGTAGTAGTTAGACATTTATGGCCAGGGGAAAGAAGCTGTTTAGGAGTTTGTCTAAACACACATGAGAGAGAGAATGTAACAGAGAAAGACAGACAGAGAGAGAGAGGGATCAGATCAGTGACACACACAAGCAACCCCTCCCCACCACACACAAACATGCACTCACACACGCTAGTGCACACACTAAATTTGACAGTAGTTTTCCTCTCTCTCTCCTTCTCTCTCCAGACTTCATTGACAGGTACACCACTCCCAGGATGCCGTGGCATGACATCTCCTCTGTGGTCCATGGGAAGGCTGCCAGGGACGTGGCCAGACACTTCATACAGCGCTGGAACTTCTGTAAGGTCAGACACACACCCGACTTCAAGTGCCTCATTGAATTGAGAGCTCCTTTTCCACATCTCTCTATCCCTTCTTTCTCTCTGTAGATAATGAAGCCTAAGTATCATTCTCTCTCCTACCCGTACCTCCTGCCCAAGTCTCACAGCAGTGCCAGCGAGCTGAGGTACCAGGTGCCCGACTGTGTTCCCACTAGAGTACAGGTAAGACACACACACACACACACACACACACACACTAGTGACACACTAACCTGTGTTGTCCTGTCCAGGTGTTGCGGTCAGCAGCAGACTGGTCAGCAGGTATTAAGTACCATGAGGAGTCCATCCACAACGCCTACCTCCAGACCATCGCCAGGAGCAAGCACTTCATCTACATAGAGGTACAAACACTGTACATACCACTACATAACACTGCATAGCACTACATACACTCCTTAGTACTAGCAATCCATAGCACCTCAACTACGTAAAGGTACGTACACACCTTATAGCGCGACATAACACTACATACACAACAAATCACTACATAACAATACCAGTGAGTGGCCCTACCGTCTTCTGCTTTACCACTCTTCACCTCTCTCTCTCCTTTCGCTCTCTCTCTCCTGTCTTTCTCTCTCTCTTCTATCTCTCTCTCTCTTCTCTCTATCTCTCCCTTTCTTTTTTTATTTTTTTATTTTATTTCACCTTTATTTAACCAGGTAAGCCAGTTGAGAACAGGTTCTCATTTACAACTGCGACCTGGCCAAGATAAAGCAAAGTAGTGCAATAAAAACAACACAGAGTTACATATGGGGTAAAAAAAAACATAAAGTCAGAAATACAACAGAAAATATATATACAGTATATATATATATATATATATATACTTCTCTCTATCTCTCTCTCTTCTCTCTATCTCTCCCTTTCTTCTCTCTATCTCTCTCTCTCTCTCTCTATCTATCCCTATCTCTCTCTCTTCTCTCTCTTCTCTCTCTCCTCTCTCTCTCTCTCTCTCTCTCTCTCTCTCTCTCTCTCTCTCATTAGAACCAGTTTTTCATCAGTTGTGCTGACAACAAGATGGTCCATAACAAGATCGGAGAAGCGCTCATCGAGAGGATCCTCAGAGCTCACAAGTATGTGTGTGTTGGTGTGCAAGGTGTGTGTGTGTTTTAGTGTGTGTGTGCTGGTGTTGGTGTGTAAGGTGAAGGTGTGTGAGGTGCAGTATTTCATGTGTTTGTATCTTTCTGTAGGGAGGGCAAGAAGTTCCGTGTGTACGTGGTGACTCCACTACTTCCTGGGTTTGAAGGTGACATCACAACAGGGGGAGGAAACGCCCTCCAGGCCGTCATGCACTTCAACTACAGGTGACACACACACACACGTGCGCACACACCCACACACATGCACTGTTTTCATTATTAACTGAGCTCTCCTATCCTCTTTAGGACCATGATCAGAGGTGAATACTCCATCATCTCCCAGCTGAAGAAAGAAAGTAAGGATAATAATATTCTCACATACAAATCATGACACACACACACACCTCCAGTAGATGAACTCCATATGGTTCTGTGGTCTGAGAACTAACCGTGTGTGTGTTTCAGTGGATGAGCTCCAGTGGATGAACTACATCTCGTTCTGTGGTCTGAGGACCCACGCTGAACTGGAGGGACGCCTGGTCACAGAGCTCATCTACGTCCACAGCAAGATGCTCATCACAGATGACAACACCGTCATCATAGGTGTGTGTGTGTTGGGGGTGGGGACAAGGGAGTCTTGTGTGAGTATGTTTTCATGAAGTGATTTCAGGGAGTGAGAAACAAAAAGTATTCAACATGTTTCATGTTCATATAACAAGCACGACTAAGAATTGGCAGCTTTCACAAAGTGATGTTTAGAGTTAGACGGAGCCTCAGTTTTTACCCTTGATCCCTCTGCTGGTGAATGAGTGAACTGCAGCCTCTGTGTTCATCTCATTGGTGTTGGCTGCAATCTGATGCGTTTTCACTGTGTGTGTGTGTGTGTGTGTTAGGTTCGGCCAACATCAACGACCGCAGCATGTTGGGGAAGCGTGACAGCGAGGTGGCGGTGATCATTGAGGACTCTGAGACCGTTACCGCGGTGATGGACGGACAGGAGTACCAGGCTGGACGTTACGCACTGGCGCTACGTCTAGAGTGTTTCAGGTACACACACACACACACACACACACACTACAGCTATGCCTTGGGTGGTTTGGGTGTGTATAACTGTTCTTTTGGTCCTTATCTGATCACTAAGACAATACACATATCATCTCATTGTGTGTGTGTGTTCTCTCTTGTCAGGACTATCCTTGGCGCTCATACGGACACGACCATTGATGTGTCTGACCCTGTCTCTGACCGCTTCTATAAGGATGTCTGGATGACAACCGCTGGACGCAACGCAACCATCTATGAGAAGGTGTGTGTGTATGTGTGTGTGTGTGTGTGCGCAACCTCCTTTGTGAATGTGACATTTAACTCACTTTACTCTCTCTTTCTCTCTTGTTCTCCCTCCCTCCCTCCTCTCTCTCCAGGTGTTCCGGTGCCTGCCGTCCTCCCTGGTTCGTAACATGTCTGAGTTAGAGAGTTACCAGACGAACCCAGGCCTGGCCCAGTCTGACCCAGGTAAAGCCCAGGAGGAGCTAAGGAGGACCAGAGGGTTCCTGGTTCAATTCCCTCTGGACTTCCTCTCAGAACAGAACCTAATGCCTTCTGTTGGGACCAAAGAGGGCATGGTGCCTACTGAGATCTGGACCTAGAGGACTAGATACACACACAGGAGAATTCACACACACTCACATACACACACACACAGACCACTGCATTGAACTGTGGATCTGAAGACTGAAGTTGAACTCTGGACCTCCAGCTGGTAGCTGACAACTCAAACCACAAACATAGAGGACCAGGATGCTGATTGGCCCGTCACATCCACAACTCAGCCAATGAGACTGCTTGCTACGCAGACTAATGAGGAAGTGCAGGGTTCTCATATCCATTCAGGAGGACACAACGCTACAGGATATTCAGATAAAAATATATTGTGTAGAACAGATCATCACCTCTCATCATGTAGGATAGGGACCTGGTTAGCTCCACATTAATATATTTATATCTGCAAATGTATAGGTTCAGAATGTTTCACCTGAAAATGGGTGAAGAAAATGAGCACCTTAGTTCAAGTAGATCCTCCTTCATTTCTAAATGTTTTCTCCTGTTTTGTGCCTTCTGAACGCGACCCTGGACATTCTCCTATGCCTGTCACTGGCTCCATTTGTTATGTATGTTCGTATGGTCGTAGCACTACCTAAGCTGACATACTGTCTTTCGCTGTAGTGCCTGAAGTTATGTTTTTTTTTTCTAGAATGGAGGTTGTCTTTGAGAATAAGACATGTAAATGTTTACAATCTAAATGTGGAATTGTTCATGTCAGCATAGGCCTACAGCAAGGATGAGACAATCTGATGACTGGGATGAGCACATAACTGATGGGATGCGCTCACCAATGTCAGCCCACCCCACCCAACAGAGGGTGCCACACACCCATCTATTTCTGTCTTGTCTGTCTGCACTTGCATACTGAAAACATATGACTGATTGATTGATTGATGTGAGAGGAGGAGCAGTGATGTACCATATAGCTTTATTCAACAGGTGGGTCTAATCCTGAATGCTGATTGGTTAAAACAACATTCCAGCTGTTGTCTATTCCACAAGTTACCACCAGCTAAATCTATGACGTTAAAATGCCTATTTACACTGTTCCATCTGACTGCGCAACCCACTGTCTCATCAACCCAGTCAGGCACTTTATAAACTTGATCTCCACTATATAAAGAATCTAGACATTATCTCACATTTCTTTTAGACTTATATTTAGTTTTCAACAGTGGAGATTTGTATAAACCTTGCTGTCTGACTCTCCGACATTTGCAACTGTTTCAATATTCAAATTCGAAAGGCAGGCAGCGTTTCTCAGCCAGTCGAAATCATGAATCAGCTGGGATAATTTGTATGAATATATATATTTTTTAAATCCATTGAAAAAAGGTAAAACGAAACGCAGCTCATGTGCAGTCTTTCCAGCTTCAGTTTGAAGTGGTTGTGTTATTGTAGCTGGGTTGTTTGCTAGCTCCTCTGAACAACAGTGTCCTGACTAGTGAGCACATTCTCAGCCAGGCGAAATCGCGCCTCATTAGCTCATTGTTATGGATGTACCAAATACATTTCACTAGAAAACAGCTTAAACAAATGCAAATGCCGCTACTTTGCTGGCTGTTATTCTGGCTGAATTTTTTGACATAACTGTAAATTAGCCGTAGTAGGCTAGATAGCAAGCAAGGGATAAGAACGTTGCCAGCCAGTATGGCAATGGAACATTTAGAACAGGGGTGTCAAACTCATTTTAGCTCAGGGGCCACATGGAGGAAAATCTATTCCCAAGTGGGCCGGACCGGAAAAATCATGGTATATATAACTTAAAAACAACAACTTCAGATAGTTTTCTTTGTTTTAATACGATCAACATACAACATAAAGCTGGAGCCTGAGGACAGTGTGTCCAAAATAGTACAAGCACAACATCACTATTAATCATAAAACAATTCTAAAGAAAAAGAACACACAAACACACAATGCCTCAGTGATTAACAGAACTGTTTCACAGATCACAGAACTATATCAGGGTGTCATTTCTCAGGCAGAAATGTAGATAAAAATAATGAAATCCTGTTCCCCAAACAAGTGCAAGAACCACAGAGTCAAGAATAGGTTAAATATACAAATAAAATAAAATCAATTAAAAACAATAGCACATCAACATAAAAACATATAAACATAAAGCTGGAGCCTGAGGACAGTGTCCAAAAGCACAACATCACTATTAATCATAAAACACCTCAAGTTATTTGAAAGTTCTGAGGACAAAGAACACACAAACACACAATGTCTCAGTGATTCACAGAAGTATATCACAGATCACAGAACTATATCAGGGTGTCATTTCTCAGGCAGAAATGTAGATAAAAATAATGAAATCCTGTTCCCCAAACAAGTGCAAGAACCACAGAGTCAAGAATAGGTTAAATATACAAATAAAATAAAAACAATTAAAAACAATAGCACATCAACATAAAAACATATAAACATAAATCTGAAAGCGTTGCTCAAACTCCCGTAACAGTCCCGTTATTTTATCTTTGAACCGCTTCATGTCTGCCACATGTTGGGTCGCGCACACATTTTTCAGACAGGGGAAGTGAGCTGCATCACCACCGGCAAGTTGCGTCTCCCACAATGACAGCTTCAACTTGAAAGAACGTATGCTGTCATAATACTGCGTGACAACTTTGTTGCGCCCTTGCAGCTGTTTGTTCAAGTTATTCAGGTGCTCTGTAACATCCACCATAAATGCAAGGTCCTGCATCCATTCTGCGGAATGAAATTCTAACACTGGTTTGCCCTTTTCTTCCATGAACTGTTCAATTTCTTCTCATAAATCAAAGAAACGCCTCAGCACAGCACCTCGGCTTAACCATCTTACCTCAGTGTGGTATGGCAGGCCATAGATGTGGTCTTTCTCTCTGAGAAGGCTGTCAAACTGGCAGCTTCTGGATCGGATGAAATTAACAGTTTGGATGACCACCTTCATGACGTTATCCATCTTTAATGACTTGCAACACAAAGCCTCCTGGTGCAAAATACAGTGAAAAGTCAAAAAATCACGTCCTCCATTTGCAGATTGCACTTTCTCTCTGAACTTTGTCACAACGCCTGCTTTTTTCCCGATCATTGAGGGCGCACCATCTGTAGCCAGGCTGACAGCGCGGGACCAGTCCACTCCGACCCTGTCCAGCGCGCCGACGAGTGCGGTAAAAATATCAGCTGCTGTCGTTGTATCTGTCATCGGCACCAACTCCACGAACTCCTCGGTGACGGTCAATGTGTCATCAACTCCGCGGATGAAAATGGCCAGTTGTGCAACATCTGTAATGTCCGTGCTTTCATCAATTGCAACCGAAAACGCAATAAATGACTTTACTTTTTGCTTCAACTGGCTGTCCAAATCCACTGAAAGATCGGAAATCCTGTCTGCAACTGTGTTTCTTGTCAGGCTGATATTTGCAAAAGCCTGCCGCTTTTCAGGGCACACAATCTCCGCTGCCTTCATCATGCATGTTTTTACAAATTCACCCTCACTAAATGGTTTTGAAGCCACTGCGATTTCATTAGCAATGAGGTAGCTAGCTTTCACTGCAGCGTCACTGATGTCTCGGCTGTGAGTAAACACAGACTGCTGTTTCTTCAGACCCGCCAACAGTTCATTCACCTTCTCTCATCTCCGCTGTCCTTGAAAGTTGTCATATTTGTCGGCATGAAGACTCACATAGTGGCGACGAAGGTTATATTCTTTCAGCACTGCAACATGCTCTGAACACACCAAACATACAGCTTTCCCATTCAATTCCGTGAATAAATAGGATGACCATTTTTCTTGGAACACTCTGCACTCTGCGTCCACTTTTCTCTTTTTTGACAGAGACATATTGGGGCAATGAGGGTGCCAAAGCACATAATGTTAAAAGTAGAAGCCGTAATAAATATCGCGGGCAAAACAAAGTAGCTCATTGGCTGCACGTGCTTGACCTACTTGCTCTGCCCCGGTATAAACAGTTTGCTTGCTTTTATTTATTTTTATTTCACCTTTATTTAACCAGGTAAACCAGTTGAGAACAAGTTCTCATTTACAACTGCGACCTGGCCAAGATAAAGCAAAGCAGTGCGATAAAAACAACAACACAGAGTTACATATGGGGTAAAACAAAACAAAGTCAAAAATACAACAGAAATACATATAATATACAGTGTGTGCAAATTTAGCAAGTTATGGAGGTAAGGCAATAAAATAGGCTATAGTGCAAAATAATTACAATTAGTATTAACACTGGAATGATAGATGTGCAAGAGATGATGTGCAAATAGAGATACTGGGGTACAAATGAGCAAAATAAATAACAATATAGGGATGAGGTAGCTTAACACAATTGCTATTGCGCCATCCAGTGGACGCAATTGGAACAGCAGTATGTTTTATTGAAAAATTGCAGCGCATTTTTATACTTTACAAAAAAGTTGTTGTTTTTTTGTTTTTTTTCAAAATCATCTCGCGGGCCGGATTAAACCCGTTTGCGGGCCTGATCCGGCCCGCGGGCCGGACGTTTGACACCCCTGATTTAGAACCAACGACTGGGTCGCGTCTCTAGCAACCTTAGATTTGTGTTGGGTCTATATCTTGTGGAAGGATGAAATATTACAATAAATTAATACAAATAACGTTTTTAATGAAAATATGTCAATCATTATTTGAATATGTATGTTCTCGGTGTTTGTTGGATATATTGGCACGGTTTGTCTTTGTCTCGGGCCTAACACCCGTGCCAATATATCCAACAAACACCGGCTTCTCGGGCATTATCACTTAAGTATACACCAGCTCTGCTCAGGCACCAATTGAGATCTATGGGGTTAATTTAAACTCCTTCCCCGCTGTACTTCCTCGTCACTGTCATGCTTCTGATTCTCTCTCTCTTGAGAAATGCCTGAATAATTTGATGCGGTTGGAGAAAAACGAAAGACGGCAAGTTTTGCGTGCACACTTTTGATTTGGAATTGGTTAACTTAATTTTTCCACCTTGTATTGTTTCTTGATATTACAACTTGACATTATTCTGTGGTGGAATGTCTGTGCTGTATGGAGTAAACTCAGTGACTAAGTAAATATATAACTTCCTCAAACTACACAGAACACTGCTCATTAACATAAAATGGGTGAAACAAGACGACGAGCTTTTAAAATAGTTATTCAGATAACTTGCCAACTTCTATGGGTAAGATCTTACAGCACTAAGCAAATCAGATACACCGCTGACCATAATGTGCTTCTGCATTGTATGTCCTGTAAAACTGTTTAAGCTAACATATGTTAAGGAATGGCAAATCATTATACATATTGCAATAATTATTTGACTTCAGCCTATTGCATATTTCTATGCACTTTTGATATGTATTGTTAATTTTGTCCATTGAAAGACTGTAATGTATATCATTAAAAGACAGAATTTGCTTTGCATTATACAGCAAACAGCTTAGAATATGTTATAGGAAGTGTTTCCACCACTCCTTTTCTCTGTCTTCTATTCATTCTTGCTGCATGTTTACTGATTAATTGCCTAGATGCTGTTGAATCCACATGACTAACTGAAAAGATGGCATCTCGTGTGTGTAATTAGATTCAGTGAGAACTAAGAAAGCCTCAGACCTAGAGTGGGATTTAATTATTTTACACGCGCACACAAAATGTTTATGAAAGATTAACGTTTCTTCAAATACGTTTTTTTTTGCTGAATTAGTTATTTCTGCACTGCACCCTCACAAGAATTGTTGGCTACTGAATGATATGATAAACACACTGTCTCTCTGTCTCCCTCTCTTTTTCTCGTTCCCTCCCTCCCTCTCTATCTCTCTCTCTCCCTCTCCCTCTCTATCTATCTCTCCCTCTCTATCTATCTATCTCTCCCTCTCTATCTCTCCCTCCCTATCCCTTCCTCCCTATCTTTCCCTACCTATCCCTCCCTCCCTATCTCTCCCTCCCTCTCTAGCTGGCAGGTCTGATGGTAGGTCTGAGTGGTATGTACTTGTTGTTGATCTACAGACACAATGGCCTGTTCTTCGCCCACACATACATCATCCTCCCAGCATGCCTAGCTCTGGCCAGCGCTACCTTGCTATTGGCCAGCGGAGGACTGGGCATCTGGGTGTCCCTCAGAAAGTCAGCCTGGCTACAGGCCGTGGTGAGAGAGAGAGAGAGTCTGTGTTTGTGTGTCTGAATAGAATAAAATGTATGTATTTTCTACAGTTTTGGATGGAGCTTATCACCTTATCTGTTGTCATGGTGCTTGGCCGTTTCAGTTTGTCTATCTGCTGGTCATGGTTTTCTGCCTGGAGGCAACTGCTGCTGCTCTAGCCTATGTCAACGCAGGAAAGGTACTTAGATATGGCTTTACAAAACTACCAAAAGAGCACACATCCCCATATTTGACATTCTACACTGAGTGTAAAAAACATTAAGGACACCTTCTCTTTCCATGACATAGACTGACCAGGTGAAAGTGCCTTTGAACAGGGTATGGTAGTAAGTGCCAGGCACACCGGTTTGTGTCAAGAACTGCAATGCTGCTGGGTTTTTCACACTCAACAGTTTCCCGTGTGTATCAAGAATGGTCCAACACCCAAAGGACATCCAGCCAACTTGACATAACTGTGGGAATCATTGGAGTCAACATGGGCCAGCATCCCTGTGGAATGCTTTCGACACCTCGTAGAGTCCATGCCCCGATGAATTGAGGCTGTTCTGAGGGCAAAAGTGGGGGGGTGCAACTCAAAATTAGGAAGGTGTCCTTAATGTTTTGTACTCTCAATGTATGTTATAGTTATGATAAATAACATGATGTGACTGACCTGTGTTCAGGTGGACTTAGAGCTGGCTCCCTTCAGGAGTGTCTTTCGAAGATACACAGGAAGCAGTCAGGACCCAGGATCCAATGCTGTGGACGCCACACAGAAAGAGGTGTGTGTGTGTGTGTGTGTGTGTGTGATCATGATCTGAACTGATCTAATGACTATCTGTGATGTGAATCCTCTCCAGTTGCAGTGCTGTGGTATCTATGACTACCGTGACTGGTTGGCCACGCCCTGGTTTAACCACAGTGGGCGGGGCAGTGTACCTCACAGCTGCTGTATCTCCACCTACCACATCTGTAATGGTACCCTGGAGCTGCCCGGGCTACTATATCAAAAGGTACACACACACACACACACACACACATACACCAGCCCTGGCCCACTGTGGTGATCCAAAGGTATGTATGTACATACACACCTGGGCAGCATTTCATTCCAGAGAGATGGCACTCCCCTTACTCAGTTGTGTGTGTGTCCTCTCTCTCAGGGCTGCCAGGTGAAGCTGGAGGAGGCCTTGCTTTTTGTTCTGCGTCTCATCATCTGGTCATCTCTGGCAGTGGCACTAGTGGAGGTGGGAACCACTAGAGGGCACTGTGGGGTATAGTGGAACAACATGAAAAGGGTCGTGTAGCAAAACATTTTACAACAGAAAATAAAAATGAGTGTTTCTTATTGGACAAGATCAGGTAGTACCTGGTGTAACCATACTTGTCTCTCTCTCTCTCTCTCACACTCTCTCTGTCTCACTCTCTTTCTCACACACACAGACTGTAGGGTTTGTGAGTGTGGCTCAGTTGATGATGGACCAGCCTCTGTTGGAGTATGGAATACTGGACAGGGAGTGGGACTGAAGCCTGAACCAGAGTGGCAGAAAGTGTTCTGGACCGAGAATCTACTTTAGAAATACTATGACCTGGAACTTAGTAAAGTTCATGATGCTGTGGACCTTAAAGGCCCAGTGCAGTCAAAAACAGGATTTTCCAGTGTTTTCTATATGTATTTCCACACTATGAGGTTGGAATAATATTGTGAAAATGCTGATAATGCCCTTTTAGTGTAAGAGCTGTTTGAAAAGACTGCTCTCTAGTGGTGTGTGTGTGTGTGTGTGTGTGCCTTTGGTTATAGTTTTCTGGGCAGCTCCAGAGCCTCTAGGGTACCATCACAGGTGTGGTAATTGGCGTATTTAGTTGGTGAAACTGCTTAAAAGAGTGATCATCTTGCTTTCACTAATCCAATGTATACACATCAGTGAAGGGAGGAATGAATAGGCTCTCCTAAAGTGTTGGAAAGTGTCCTACATGTATGAACTTTACTTCTGCACACACTTCCTTTGTTTCTTAAGGATCAACTGGAATATGTAATGGCCACAATGTTTTGGTTCATTTGTTTGTTTTTGTTCACTGATGTAGATACGTGCTTGTTAAAAAATCCACTCCCATCAAAATACATTGTCAATATGTCACATATCCTGCAGACTACATATTAAAGATACTTTTACACTACCCTGCATGGCTTTTGAGTAATTAACTGGTTGATACTGTGCTGTGTTGTGTGGCTATCGTTTGATTGTAATTTTCCGGTATGTAGCTGGGTGATTCTGCACTTTGGCCCTGCAAGCTTTCAGAAATTAAAACTTATTGAAACACCATTTTAACAGTATTATAATTGTCTTTGATTTGTCTAGAAACAATATCTGATATTGGCTGCGATCGTACTGTTCAGGAATGTATATATTTTTGTCATTTTTCTCAGATAGCCATAGACAAATGTCATTTCCATCACGTCATTAAACATCCATTTTAATTGAAAATGAAATATCATACAATTAATTTATAACACATTTCTTATACATTTTTATATTAACTTGTATTTAATCTTATTTTAAAGGATTTTTAAGGTTTTCCTAATATTAAATAATAATAATAATAATATGCCATTTAGCAGACGCTTTTATCCAAAGCGACTTACAGTCATGCGTGCATACATTTTTGTGTATGGGTGGTCCCGGGGATCGAACCCACTACCTTGGCGTTACAAGCGCCGTGCTCTACCAGCTGAGCTACAGAGGACCACAACAATTCAACACGACGCCTGAACGTATAAACTTGCCTTTGTGACAGCTGAAAACATTTATTTATCATGAATAATAAGATATTTCCACCCAACCTTTTTTTGAGATTATGATAACAACCATATGATTTCCCTATCTAAAACAAATCAATCAATGTAAATTATACATAATATACTAATTTACCTAAAAAATATGGTTGTGGTGGAAATGACATCTATGTAAAAAACAGAACAAATATGAAAACAATATTTTATTGCAAACATTTTGAACAACAACCATTTTTAAACATTTAATTAATATAAGACAAAGTAAGATTCCAAAAGTAGCCGATGTGTAGAGCTCAAGGAAGTAGGCCAGTGTTTTTGAGAGATGGGCCCAGATAGCAAAGGGGTCATCCGCATAGAAGAGTTCAGTGAGCAAAGTGAAACTGTATCATTATCATTTGTGGTATATCCAACACAGGTGTGGAGGGTCACCTTCTTGTGAGAATCACCAAAGTGAACTGCCTGGATTTCACTGGTGTATTTACACAGGTAGTTCTCTGCAAAGTCAATATGCACGATGATCTCCTCTTTATGCAGATTCTCTTTCAATTCTCTCAGTTTGGAGTATTGGTGTCGAATGTTATACATGTGTTTCTCCAACTTCTCTTTCAATCCTTCGGAGAAGTCCTCCAGTAGAATCTGCAGTGTGCCACACACCTTTTCTTTTACTGTCAAATGTACAGTGAACTTCTCCATGTTTCACTCTCCGTTTTTCTTCTCTATCTCTCCACCATGTCTGCTCACCAGCATCAAAGTCAGATGTTGAAGCTCTTTTGCTTAGCAAAGGGAGCACTCTCTGTACATGCACTCTTTCTTTAGGTCCTCACAGCACAAATACTCAATAAGGTTCTCAATGTTGCTGCAGCTGATCACTTGGTGATCCTGTAGTTTGTCCGCCATGAACTGGATGTTTGCGTGAGTTTTGCAGAGGCATGTGTCCCAATCCTGGACTGTTGGCTTGACATCCCAAACTGACGTATTTTGCAGAATTCATAGTAGGATATTTTAATCTCTGAATATTCCCTCTTAAAACTTCTGATAAAGGTTCTGAATTGTGCCATTCAAGAAGCGCTTCTGTTTTTTTTTTTCATGTTCCTCGTTAGTATGTCCTTTTTCCCTGTTGTTCTACTGTTGTCATCATGTTCATAGAATTTAGTAATTTTCTTATCTGTGGCTGTGCTAATTATGTTACATTGCTTTTTCCTGGAGTATTGAAGACTTGTTGGCCTGTTTTCATTTGCCCTCATTGCTTTTGCTGAACATCCAAATTCTCAGTTTGCGTCTTTGACCAGGACATACTTTCTCAGGAAGTTGCCTCTGAGCATTTTTGAAGCCCCTTGTTTGTCCTTGGCACTGCGCATGTATTGATACTTTTGCTTTAACTCTGCAATGATGGCATTTTGAAAATAATACAATCCTTCTTAAGTTCTTCGGAGTTCCCTTCATTTGCTATTTTGTCTTTGGGAATCTTGTCTCTCCATTTTCTTCAACAGTTCATACCTTTTTTTGTATTTCTCAGTTTTCCATAAAGCTTTATCAAGTTTGACACTTGTCATGCAAAGATCTCTGTATGTTTTTGAGCGACCTCTTCCAAGCTTTTTCCTTCCAGCAAGTATTCGACTTCTCATTCCTGTTGCAGACAATGAGGAAGGGGTATCAGGGCATGCATCAGGGGCAGATAGATTTGGGGCAGGTATGTTTGCCTCATGTTCTGGCTGCAAGTAATCTGGTGACTGAGGTGGTGTGATGCCTGATAGGTAGGTATCCATTGCAACTGTTCTCTTTAAAGTCTGTCTTCTATTCTGTCGGTTGCATTTCCATTGCCTTCTCTTGCGTCTTAGTTCTCGCTTTGTAAGCTCAGAGATAGATTTCACTTCTCCTTTCTTTTTTTTCTTCCAGTATCTCTCCCTGTCTTTTTGCAGATGTTCCTGGTATCGTATAGGATCATTTTAAATGTTTTTCGATGTCTGTGACATCTGTGCTGTTTTCTGTGGCATCTTCTAAAAACAAAGAAAAATACTATTTCAGTTTTCAACTTGTGCACACCTTGGAGCATTTTCTAGATTAAATTAATTTAAAACATGATTAAATAAGCCTAAAGTAAAAACTAATAACATAACGAATTTTTGTAATTTCCACCACGTTCTATCAATTCCACTACAGTTAAGTTTGTGATGGAAATGACTGTGATGGAAATGACACTTCTACAGTTTTTGGAGAAAAATGGCAGACTGCTTAGCATGCTTTGGCTAGTATTACAGCTAGCATATAGTTTACACTAACTACTAAGTTCTAGCACAAATTAAAGAAATTATAGCCTGTTTGGAAATGACTGACAATAAAAATATTCTCTACACAAGCTATATTTACCTAGATTTTTCTTCAACTTCTGGACATCACATCTGGAACAACTGTCCACTGCAGCCATGCGCTTCAACGTCACAACAAGTTTCCATGGTAACTAAATTAACATTATCTTGAAAAAACTTTATTAATGAGGAATTTGCCCTCAGAGGTGGAAATGACACCACTACCAAAGCACACGTATATTTTGTACAAAAAACAATAGAAAGGGCATACTCACAATAAATATTTATATATATTTTATTTAATTGACTCTTTCTCTAGTAGATAACATTATAATTACAGATTATATCATGTTTTCGCATAGAAAAACCTAGTAGAAGCTCAAAAGTCGGTCAGGGACAAGGGCAAAACAGTGAAATTGAGGTATAAAATACATCTGAAAAGTGGCTAAAATACTTGATAGAGAGGTGTTAAAACAATCTGGGGTGATTGTACTGTGAACATAACAAATAAAGAATACAAATATATTTTTAAATAAAATCCCCAAAATTGACCCGAGGACATAAAGTGCCCGTAGTTGCAGAATCACCCAGCTATGTATCCACATCTGTAATTGGCAAGGGCAGTAACAAATAATCTGCAGAGGTGGGCGTGGAACTGTTTTCGTCAGCGGTCCTCCCTTGGTTTTGGTGCCTGCGAGAAGGAGCTGTCAGCTATCGTTAGCTAGCAACAAAAAAAAACGGAACGAAAGGCTTCAGACAAGAACAGCGAAAGCACCAACAACGAAAAGCTGGTAAGTTAGCTATATTCGTAGTAATCCAGTTGTTTATTTACCATTTCGCTCTGCTACAACAAAGTCGAATGCCACCCATGCGGTTTTGGAGGCCCACCAGTGCCTGCTAGCTAACCACAGATAGAATGAAATTTGAGCACATTTTAGCCAATTTGGCTAATCTAGCTAGGTGGCTAACTGTAGCTAGCAAGGCCCTGAACAGGGTGTCGGGGTTTTAGGTGCGAGAGAGGGACAGCATTCAACACAAGCTCGCGAAAATAAGGGAACGGTGGGCATGTGGCCTAGTTAGCTAACGTTAGGTAACTATTTCCTGTAACAATGTGTTCGCTATTTAGCGGCAAGTTAGCTGGATAACAAACGTTTCCCCAGGGCCAAGTCCATTTAATATGCGTCATCAAATGTTTTTTTTCTTCCTTTTGCAGTTAGAAAACTAGCTGCTACTAACTAGTATTACTGCGCGGTAAAGATCGTAACTAGCCAGCTAGTAAGCAACCAAAGTGTTTACACCAAAGTGCTAGATAACTAGCCACTAGGTATTTAACGTTATATAGCTCGCTAGATACTGGCTAGCTCACACAAACTAGTAACTAACGTTATGGTTTTAAGTTTAACTATTGTTTGTCTACAGTAGTGTTCGATGAGGCGTAACGTTAGCTACAACAAACAGGCCAAATCTAGCTACAGTACAGATAGCTAAATTTGGTTAATAAGTTAGTTCGCTAACTTGCTAACTAGCTACTGTGTACAGTACTGGTTTGAATGTTCCAGTCAACTGAAACGCTGGTTGCTAGCTAAACATGCAACAGTCGTAATAGCTTAGTGGTCGTAAGATAGCTAGCTACTCGGGGGCTAACAAAATAATGCTCTGCTCTTCTTCACAGGTGCGTCAGAAGGGGGAGGCTCAATTTACCGTTTCGTTTTTGTTAAACTCATTATTCATTTTGTTTGAAAACAAACCCTGCCCCCTCCTCACCCCTATTATTTTTTTGTTTGCCCCAAATACATTATTTTGTTTGTGATACCTCCTCCAGCTTTGGGAGCAGTGAGGGGTCTTCATGGCTGTTCGAAGAGGCCACATCAGGTACCTAAAAGTGAGTATGACTTTTCCCATTAGAGGAAGATCAGTCCTAAAGTAATTGCTAGCTAGCTATTTAATCGGAGTGCATTAATATGTTATGCGGTGGCCCATGGTTTTCGAATGTATTGATAAACAACACTGGGCTTTCAATATCACTCTATACACAAGCATCATAAGAGGAAGTGTTTGAGTACCTACGCTTATTAACATACTGGTATAAATATTTATTAGTGTTCTGAAACAGAGAAAAATACAATGAAATGATCCTCATAGTCAGACCATCGGTATTGGTCATCATGTTTACTAGTGAAATACAGGAGTCTCATTCATCCAAAGGCCTGCTGGGTGGCTAACCGTCTTACCCCACAGGAATACCCAATCAGATAGCCCCTCTAAATGAATGGAGCTCTGTCAGAACACAGCACTGAGGCCTGGTCAAGGGGATGCAATGTTCAGAACAGTGGTAGCTGCTAGCTAACCCTCTTCCCACTGGGCAGGGTTCGCGTTAGAGTTCAGAAATCTGCATTTTCAAAACGCAGACCACAAAAAAATGCTACTATGTCCTACTATGAGTTTTACATTGAAGTGCAACGGAAGCAGAAATTACAAAAAGCATTTTAGATTTGCTTTTACAAAACGCGGTAAGATATTCTTATGTTTTTTTATTTTCTGCGTGAAAAACACAGAATTTTGCGTTAGCGTGACCCCTGCTGGGTAAGCAGGCATTTGCCCACAAGGCTTGTTCTAACACCCATGATGGCTGATTCTACTAATCAAAGCCTCAGAGCAGGGCTTGAGCAAAAGCCTGCACACCCAGTAGCTCTCCAGGAGGAATGGTTGGTTACCCCTTGTTTAGACCTCTGTCAGACCACAGCAACAAGGCTTGGTCAGTGGGATGAAGTGTTTAGAACGCTGCAGAAATGAAATGTGGAGGGGCTGACGGGGAGTTTCTCCATTCTACACAACATAATAATCTCAATGTTCTGTGACGTTTGTGGTCTCAACCTCTAATCCCAGAGCAGTGTCAGGGGGTTGTCTTGGTATAATGCGTGGTCAGACGAGTATGTAGCTGAGAGTTGGGTCTGGCTGTGAAAGTACTGCAGGTGATTAACTTGTGGGTAAGAGGTGCTACAGTCACTGCTGCCAGCCAATAAGTTGATGATAATAATAATCATAATCAGGCTCTGTAGATTAGGATGCAATGTTTACAATGTTGCATGTAAAAATGTTGTTATTGTGTTCCTTTTCTGATTGGTCTGCATACCATTGACGTTTCAGCCATGCTGGCCTACTTCCGATTGCCTGTTTTTCTCTTCCTTAACTGTGTCCCCTTCCCCAGGAGGTGTATGACATGTCCAACGGCTACGAGGATCACATGGGAGGAGGAGATGAGGTGACGGATGCCAAGACTAACCTGATAGTCAACTACCTTCCCCAGAGCATGAGTCAGGACGAGCTACGCAGCCTCTTCAGCAGCATTGGCGAGGTGGAGTCCGCCAAGCTCATACGGGACAAAGTGGCAGGTACGGAACACCTTGTCCCACAATGCACTACAGGTGTGTGACCTCTGACCTTGGAGTAGAATGAATGGAGGAGTTGGTCTGCTGCGTGTAGGGCTCACATTTACAGGGGTGTGTTCAGTGAACATTTTGCTATGTTGCGTCCTACTGAACACGACTCAGGTGTACCCCAGGGTGCTAGACACACCCTTAACAAACCGTGGGGACCCCCATAAGTGTTGAAATATTACGAAGGACACCTCCATAAGAATGTTTGTCCTAGCCAGCCAGTCAGTGTGTAGACTAACTGGTATCCTGCCCTGTCTGCCTCTTGTAGGTGTATGAGAACTGCTGATGAGACACAGCTTTGACATTCTCACTAGTAAATTTGTGGTGAGATGTTTGTAGTATCTATGCAAATAGCTTTATGTAATATGTTCTGTTTAGGCCTAGGACTATGTCTCGCTGCAATTTGAACATTTGTCCTCCTAAACTTGACATTTTGAGGTTTTCCAAATAGTTGTATTTTGTATGAAGCTGTTGGTGTAGATATTTACCCATGCTCTCTGTCTGTCCGTGAGGGGCTCGGCTTTCCTTATTCCAGGAAAACAGTCCAGTTTGGTCGAAGCCTATTTCTTTGTCACTTGTTTTACGACTAGCATGCACTGTGTAGATTTGTTTTGTTTAATCATTTATTTGACCAGTGTGCCGATTTTTTTGAAACTATACAACGTTTTTTTATTTTCTTTTATTGTTTTCCTTTTTTTTTCTCTAGGCCACAGTTTAGGGTACGGATTTGTTAACTATCTTACCCCTAGCGATGCAGAAAGAGCTATCAATACTCTGAATGGACTAAGGCTACAGTCTAAAACTATCAAGGTAACGTGCAATAAGGTGTTCCTACAGTTCTGTGTCAACCCAACCATGTCATGTCATTAAACTAGCCCTTCTCTACTGAGGCGGAATGTCAAATCCACCCCTAGACACTTCCTCCTAGGCCCTGCTATGGATCTGAAAGGATTGCGTGGGTGTTAGCAATATGGTCTTATGTTAGCCTTTCTTTGCTCTTTTGATAGGCTCTGTGACATTTTCGCTAATACCAACCCAGTCGTTTCAGATGGGCATGTAGTGCCAAGGGTTGGATTTGGGAATCGGCGTTACTATGGGTCTATATTAGACAGGACAAGACAACATCTGATAGCCCACTGGCCCCGCTTCTGACGGATGGAGTAGAGAAATGTAACCGTATTTTCAACTTTATTGAAGACTAAACTTTATTTTAATTTATTTATTCTGCACCACTACTTCAGTTTGAATTTTTTACACGTTCATTTAAGTTTAGAACTTTTTATTTGGTTTGGTATGACATTTCTTTTCACTCCTGAGCATGTTTTTCCCTACGTTGATTTTTGTTACTATAATTGTTGTTTACGTAATTTTGAACACTCGGGAGGTACTACTTCTATATTGCCCATCACAGCTCACTCAGGGAATGGTTTTTTCTACGTAAAAGCCACAGTGGTCATTCAATGCACCTTATCACTATTTCATGTTCTGGTTTTGGAGATATTACTCATGAAGACTCTATCAAAAGCAAACCATAGAACAGCTAGGACAACTACAAAACATGAATTTACCAGGATTGCATAATAATACACAAACATAATTCAATTCAAACAACCTTCCAACATCTACTTTTTATTTGAAAGTAATTTCTCATTTCTGGCAAGATATAATTCAGGGTTGTATGTAATAAGTGGGTACTACTGCGGGTATTGTCAGTGGTGTTTAATGTGCTCTGTGCTGCCCTCTGGTGTTAGGTCTCGTATGCGCGGCCGAGCTCTGACACCATTAAAGATGCCAACCTGTACATAAGTGGCCTGCCCAAGACCATGACCCAGAAAGACGTGGAGGACATGTTTGCTCGCTACGGACGCATCATCAACTCCCGTGTGCTGGTTGACCAGGCCTCGGGTAGGAACACACACACACACACTTTAGAACCAGGCCTCAGTGTGTTCGTCTGTCTCTCAGCTGAAACTATCCTGTTTATTTATTCTCCCAGGCCTGTCTCGTGGGGTGGCGTTCATTCGGTTTGACAAGCGAGCGGAGGCAGAGGACGCCATCAAAGACCTGAACGGACAGAAGCCCCCCGGATCCGCTGAGCCAATCACAGTGAAGTTTGCTGCCAGCCCCAACCAGGCCAAGAACACTCAGCTCATATCTCAGCTCTACCACAACCAGGGACGACGCTTTGGAGGGCCAGTTCACCACCAGGCTCAGAGATTCAGGTAACACACACTGGAATCTTTGTCCCCTCTCAGGTTCTCTAAAATGAGTGTGGACAACATCAGTGAAGAGAGACAGAGTGGTAACCCTAGCCCCCTCTGTCTTCCCCCAGGTTTTCTCCAATGTCTGTGGACCATATGAGCGGTATGTCTGGGGTGAGTGTGCCAGGGAATGCCACCTCTGGCTGGTGCATCTTCATCTACAACCTGGGCCAGGACGCTGACGAGGGCATCCTGTGGCAGATGTTTGGCCCCTTCGGAGCCGTCACCAACGTCAAGGTCATCCGCGACTTCAACACCAACAAGTGCAAAGGCTTCGGCTTTGTTACCATGACGAACTACGAGGAGGCCGCCATGGCGATCGGCAGCCTCAACGGTTACCGCCTCGGGGACAAGATCCTACAGGTGTCGTTCAAGACCAGCAAAGGCCACAAGTAGAGAGAGAGAGAGAGTGGGGTGGATAGAGGGAGAGGGAGGCGAGAAACCTCACGCCAGGCTTCTAATATGGAGGGTAGAGGTGCCTCAGTTTGACAAAACAAACTTGTTTTTATAGCGTTATCTCACTAAGCCCATTCTCACTCTGCATCTTTGTACTAGTCTAACAGAGAGTCTAGGCTGAGTTTGATATTTCTCTTGTTTTTTTTACTCATGCTTTGGGATGCTCCAAATGTAGTTCTAAATGTTTGTGGGGCCTCTATCCTGATATGGTGACCAATTTCACAATTTAAGAGTAGATTGTTTTTCTGTGAGACTAAACTATTGTCACTATGTGCCATATGAGTGGTAGAACCACGGTAGGGACTTGGAGAAGGATGCACTACATTCATACATCTAGGATCCACTGTAGAAGAAAGCATGCTGTGTCTTAGACGCTGGTTCCAGTGTAGAAATATATGCCTTAAGTTACCACCCTGTCAACCCATCCACTGTCTCAACCATTCTAAAAGAAAAGCACTTTTTAAATCCTCATTATATAATGTCAGAGCGATAGTCAGCCGTTTTGACGTAAACCATACATTGGTCTTCGTTCACCTTGCAGAATCCGTTTTATACACAGTAAGTTAGGTACTGGATGGTACCATTTACATAGCAGCGTGTGTGTCCCGTTTTGGGGGTCTTTTAAAAGTTGTTTCTCTGAGAGGCCATGTAAAAAGGTCTGGAGATTTTAAAGTAGGAACGTGTTTAAGAAGGACCAAAGAAATGGAAGGATATGATCTAACTGCCCCAGGGCCCATATTCACATGCTGATCTAGGATCAGTTTGGTCTTATCGATCATTAATAAGTACGATTTCTATGGACAGGGAGGAGCTGCTCCTAGATCAGCGTTCAGTCCCCTGAGAGGCTTTGTGAATACGGACCCTGATTTATACAGTGAGTGGGAAGATGCTTACCGTTATGACTTATTTCCCCCCACCAGTAATAGTTTGGACATCTGAACAACCGGTACTAAGGCTGAATCTAACACAGTGGCGCAACACTGCTCTCTCTCTCATCCTGTTTGCTGTTTTTGTATAAAAAAAAGGTTTTCTCTTTAATATCTTTTGATGTTTTTCTTGAATTTTCTTTCTGAGAGAAACTAACAAAACATTTTTGTCGAAGCGTAGATTACTGATCGGAGAGTTGAAGAGCGTTTTTTGTAATCTCGGGCTAAATAAGAATTGATGGCCTTTGTGATTTATTTTTGTTGGTATATATTTTTGTTGCTTTGGTTTTGTTTTTCGTCCTTTGTTTTGATTGTTTTACTTTGAATATGCAATCATTAAATTTTATTTAGGTTTGACTCAATGTTTTTGGTTTGTTTCTTTTATTTCTTCAGCTTTGGTTTGGGGTTTTCTGTTAGGATTGTGGAAGCTGAGGGAAGCTACAGACACCAGACTGCTAATACGATGATACTACAGTATGACGCTACACACCCCACTCCCATGGCAATATTACAGGATGTTTGAATGGTCAACTTAAGGGTTAGCTAGACTCTAAGATGGTCTGAAGGGCAGGAGGATGCAGTCTCCAGTGTAAAACACCTCAGACGTTGGCCTTATTTTCAGTCAAACTGTTGTGGGAAACATGAGGCAGAGGGCTTTCAGGGTTTCAAAGATGGGAGTCCTACAGTTGAGGTACTGAAATGGTCTTGTTTCATGTTAATAGGAACTACGAGTTACTGATGAGGAATAGTCTGTCCTAATACAGGTACTGCAGGAGGCAGTTTGAGTCACTTATGACCCTTTGATCACATCTGCCTTGCAGCCAACAAACACAGTCATCCTGAGAAACCGTCTGCCATTTTAGAAATGTGCAATAACCTAAAAGCTTGAAAAATATAAAATATGCTAAACCCAGTTGTACTTAAGTGAAGTTTTTAGACTTAAAATCAGAGAACTCTGACTCTGATCGGGAAGAAGACTGGCGGTTGGTTTGACATCGAGAATATTCCTACATCTGTTTTTGTTAACATATCTTGTTTGTGCACTTTTCATCACAAAGGCCTTTATTCTATGTAGGTTTGAGAGTGTAGTACTGTAGTCTGTTTGGAGATAAAATAACTGACCACAACACAGGATCAGAGAACTGGCTCTAGATAGTTTCCTGCTGCTGCAGATCTAGGATTAGTTTACCCTCACACAATCCTAACCTATACCATAATGGGTGACACTTGTTTTAGAAAATTAGGGGCTTGTCTCCTGGACTTTCATTAGATATTCTCCATTGAGCATGATCTTATGTCCAGGAGTAGGTTTCATCTGTGTTCTGGAAACAGCTTAGAAACCAGACTTTTTAATTCTCTCTTCTAAATGTATTGTGATCTGTCTTCTATCTTCAGATCTGCAAAGCCTTACTAGTTTCCACCCGCTCCTGTCACAGGAATATCCTCTCTGTAGGCCTCAGGCTAGTCACTATTGAAAATGTGATTTTAAGGAGAAGAAAATCGAAATATCTAGATGTTTGTTCTCATGGAGCAGTCCTGAACAGAGTGCAATATGTGGAAGGTCTTTTTTTAAAATTCTGGACCAGAAACGGTACTAGAGGAATTGGTTATTCTGAACCAGAAACGGCGCAAGAGAGTGGTTAATCTGAACTAGAAACGGGACTAGAGAGTGGTTATTCTGAACCAGAAACGGCACTAGAGGGAGTGGTTATTCTGAACCAGAAACGGCACTAGAGGGAGTGGTTATTCTGAACCAGAAACAGCACTAGAGGGAGTGGTTATTCTGAACCAGAAACAGCACTAGAGGGAGTGGTTATTCTGAACCAGTAACAGCACTAGAGGGAGTGGTTATTCTGAACCAGAAACAGCACTAGAGGGAGTGGTTATTCTGAACCAGAAACAGCACTAGAGGGAGTGGTTCACTTATTTTGTTCTCATCCTTTTGATATTAATTTTCTATTGAGTTCTACTAAACAGTCCTTGATTTGCTAGCTTCTCTGAGTGCTAGTATGTTGAAATGCTAGTGGGTTTACTGGAATAACTACATGATTATGATTAACCTCTATTTTTAGCCTTAATTTATGTGGGAGAGATGGGAGAATGTGGCAACAGCAGTGGAGGCACAAATATATAATTTATTTGATGTGTTGTATGTAGTTTTACATGTTTGTAAATTTTTCGTGTTGGAGTGTTCCTTTTGACTTTTTTAATGGATTCATTTTGATTTCCTCTGTTTGGTTTTGAATTAAGGCTGTTCAGAACCTGTCTAACACACAATTACCTTGAATAAAATATCTGAAAGCTTTATAAAACTGAGCAGGATTATCTTTTTGGCTTAATGTGTGTACTGTGAGAGAGGGTGGGTTAAAAAGTTATGCTCAAATCATTACACTTCAAATTTTATTAGAAAATAACAATGTACAAGACAAGTATCTTGCATGTACACAAATAATTTTCATTTGTATAAAAAACATTTTGAGGAGTTTCTTCAAGATCCTAGGTGTTCAAAGATGTAGATCACAGTGAAATCTACTGTAAATCTACCAATAAGACATTGAAATATCAGTTATCCATTCTGTATTTGTTATAATTCAGTTGACAGAGGTAGAGATGAGAGGGTTTACCCCTAGTCACTGACTGTATATTAAAACTGATTTTCAGTATAAAGTCAATTTCAACACTTTCATGGTTGCAACATTCTCAGCAACGGTGAGCGGTTATTGAGAACATTTTAAGGCAACTCCTTTAAACTGACAACATTTAAGTTTAAACCATCTTTTTTTAAACTATTACTAAATAATCAATATTCACACTCACAGTTGTGTGTTAAACTACTGTTATATATCTCCAGAACCCTCAAACTCAAATCTGGACCTGGAAGCCAGTTCCACTGCATTTTTTCATTGTTCCCCTCTAATCAGGGACTGGTGTGTGCAATTAATTATCAGGTAGAACAGAAAACCAGCTGGCTCCGGACCATAGGGTAAGAGTTGAATACCCTTGCCCTAGAATATCGTAACTTCATGAAGGTATCCACAACCATTCTGACACCAAACAAGGTTTAAAAAAACTCTGAAAGTGCTTGTCATCTATCTTTACAGTCACTAGTACATAAAACCAAAATGGTGTCCATAATGCCATCTGGTTGCCTAAAAAGTGCGCTGTGCTGCAGTACACTGCGACACCAAAATGGCGTCCTGAGCGGAATCTGCATTTAACTAAAGAAGGAAAACTGACTCTGACATAACATGCACCTTGGTGGACCTATAAGTCCCTGGTAGGTTACAGTAGCCTAGAAATCCAGTCACAAAATGATTAGGAAAACCTGCTTCCTCATCATGGCACAGGTGTGATCATCAGACAGTAAAAAGTTGAACATTTACCAGACACTAACCAAAGCGACTTACTGCACATGTGGGAATCAACCCCAAAACCATTTGTGGTGTGAGAACATCCTGCTCTAACCAACTGATCCACTAGACAACATTGGATAAATGCACATTAGAAAAGTGCAAACTCTGTTTCAGTGCAGGGTTGTTTCACAGTCCCATTGTAATTCCCCAGTCCATAGCCATTGATATCAGGAGTCAACTGTATGTATATTACTAAAAATAGAATGGTCTCTGTGTTGAAGGCGGGCAGTGCTCCCTGCTGTCTGTCTAGTGAAAGTGTCTCAGACCAAACACCAGGTTTGTCTGTGACGCAGGTTGTAGCAGGGGACGGATTTGTCTGTTACACTGCATGTAGAAGAGGACCGGTTTCTCTGAGATATAGGTTGCAGCCGGGGACCGGTTTCTTTGTAACACAGGTCACAGGTTGTAACAGGGAACAGGTTTCTCCTAAACCTGACACAGGTTGTAGGTGGGGCCAGATCTCTCTGTGACACAGTCACCTTCCACCTCGTAGACATAGTCACAGCGATGGGCATAGTCCATGAGAGGAGCCTCGGACAGGGCACAACTCTGGACACTCTGGCCACCGAAGGAGATCAGTGTGTCCCTCTGCACAAAACACATACACAAAACACACACACACACACACACACACACAGAGAGCACACAGTTAGTCAAAGAGCAGATTCAAACATGAAAACCTGGTATTATATAGTTGTATTGTAGAGGGGTTAGGGCGGGGGTCAGTGTGAAGGTGGTATATAGTTGTATTGTAGAGGGGTTAGGGCGGGGGTCAGTGTAAAGGTGGTATATAGTTGTATTGTAGAGGGGTTAGGGCTTGGGTCAGTGTAAAGGTGGTATATAGTTGTATTGTAGAGGGGTTAGGGCGGGGGTCAGTGTAAAGGTGGTATATAGTTGTATTGTAGAGGGGTTAGGGCTTGGGTCAGTGTAAAGGTGGTATATAGTTGTATTGTAGAGGGTTTAGGGCGGGGGTCAGTGTAAAGGTGGTATATAGTTGTATTGTAGAGGGGTTAGGGCGGGGGTCAGTGTAAAGGTGGTATATAGTTGTATTGTAGAGGGGTTAGGGCTGGGGTCAGTGTAAAGGTGGTATATAGTTGTATTGTAGAGGGTTTAGGGCGGGGGTCAGTGTAAAGGTGGTATATAGTTGTATTGTAGAGGGGTTAGGGCGGGGGTCAGTGTAAAGGTGGTATATAATTGTATTGTAGAGGGGTTAGGGCGGGGTCAGTGTAAAGGTGGTATATAGTTGTATTGTAGAGGGGTTAGGGCGGGGGTCAGTGTAAATGTGGTATATAGTTGTATTGTAGAGGGGTTAGGGCTTGGGTCAGTGTAAAGGTGGTATATAGTTGTATTGTAGAGGGGTTAGGGCTTGGGTCAGTGTAAAGGTGGTATATAGTTGTATTGTAGAGGGGTTAGGGCTGGGGTCAGAGTAAAGGTGGTATATAGTTGTATTGTAGAGGGGTTAGGGCGGGGGTCAGTGTAAAGGTGGTATATAGTTGTATTGTAGAGGGGTTAGGGCTGGGGTCAGTGTAAAGGTGGTATATAGTTGTATTGTAGAGGGGTTAGGGCTTGGGTCAGTGTAAAGGTGGTATATAGTTGTATTGTAGAGGGGTTAGGGCTTGGGTCAGTGTAAAGGTGGTATATAGTTGTATTGTAGAGGGGTTAGGGCTGGGGTCAGTGTAAAGGTGGTATATAGTTGTATTGTAGAGGGGTTAGGGCGGGGGTCAGTGTAAAGGTGGTATATAGTTGTATTGTAGAGGGGTTAGGGCGGGGGTCAGTGTAAAGGTGGTATATAGTTGTATTGTAGAGGGGTTAGGGCTGGGGTCAGTGTAAAGGTGGTATATAGTTGTATTGTAGAGGGGTTAGGGCTTGGGTCAGTGTAAAGGTGGTATATAGTTGTATTGTAGAGGGGTTAGGGCTTGGGTCAGTGTAAAGGTGGTATATAGTTGTATTGTAGAGGGGTTAGGGCTTGGGTCAGTGTAAAGGTGGTATATAGTTGTATTGTAGAGGGGTTAGGGCGGGGGTCAGTGTAAAGGTGGTATATAGTTGTATTGTAGAGGGGTTAGGGCTTGGGTCAGTGTAAAGGTGGTATATAGTTGTATTGTAGAGGGGTTAGGGCTTGGGTCAGTGTAAAGGTGGTATATAGTTGTATTGTAGAGGGGTTAGGGCTGGGGTCAGTGTAAAGGTGGTATATAGTTGTATTGTAGAGGGGTTAGGGCTGGGGTCAGTGTAAAGGTGGTATATAGTTGTATTGTAGAGGGGTTAGGGCTTGGGTCAGTGTAAAGGTGGTATATAGTTGTATTGTAGAGGGGTTAGGGCGGGGGTCAGTGTAAAGGTGGTATATAGTTGTATTGTAGAGGGGTTAGGGCGGGGGTCAGTGTAAAGGTGGTATATAGTTGTATTGTAGAGGGGTTAGGGCTTGGGTCAGTGTAAAGGTGGTATATAGTTGTATTGTAGAGGGGTTAGGGCTGGGGTCAGTGTAAAGGTGGTATATAGTTGTATTGTAGAGGGGTTAGGGCTGGGGTCAGTGTAAAGGTGGTATATAGTTGTTACCCGGCCGGAGTTAGAGGTTGACTCCCTCCTCTCAAAGTCCTTCTTACAGAGGTGACACATGATGCCTGCAGCCAGGGCGTCTCCCAACACATTGATCATGGTCCGGAAACGATCCCTGCCAGACACAACCAACAGAGGGAACTTATATTTACTGTTTAAAGTATCTATAGTGCGTTTTTGTCAGATGCTCACAGGACTCAGTCCACAAACACTCTCACGGTCAGACACTTACAGGACCCAGTCAATGGCCACGATCAGTGTGATGTCAGCGGGCGGCAGCCCCACGGAGGTCAAGACGATCACCATGGTAACCAGACCTGCCTGCGGAATCCCAGCAGCCCCGATACTGGCTGCTGTTGCTGTGATACTGAAGAGACAAGAGCAGGGTCAGAGTGTGTGTGTGTGTGTGTGTGTGTGTGTGTGTGTGTGTGTGTGTGTGTGTGTGTGTGTGTGTGTGTGGTTGCAGTGACAGAAAGTAACTAAGGGTGTGTATGTGTATGTGTGAAAGACAGAGTGAGTGCTTGTGTAGACAGTCCTCACCTGATGGTGACCAGCTGACCAAAGTCCAGTTCGTACTCGTTGACCTGTGCGATAAAAATGGCTGCCACTGCCTCGTAGAGGGCTGTCCCGTCCATGTTGATGGTGGCTCCCACTGGAAGGACAAACCTGGCAATCTGTCTGTCCACTCCACAGTTCTCCAACAGACACTTCATGGTGATGGGCAGGGTGGCGGAACTGGAGGAGGTTGCCAGGGCGATGACCAGAGCCTGTAGCAGGCCTCTGATGTAGGTGAAGGGGTTTTTGCGTGTGATTATAAAGTAGAAGAGCGGCAGCAGGATGAGTCCGTGGACAAACAGGCCGGCTAACACTGTGATGAAGTACATCCCCAGCTTCTCTCCCAGGTGGGCGGGGTCATGCATGTCCAGGATCTTCCCCGCTACCAGGAACACAATCCCGAATGGGAAATACCTGGAAATAGATAAATAAATGATAAATACCTGAAAATAAATTAGGCGAGCAAGCAATGTGCGGACTGGGCCCTTGTTGTGATCCTGTCTCTGTCCACTAGGCGGTGTCATGCCCCCTGTGTTTTGGGCTTTCTAAGAACTAAAGCAGCTTTGGGTCGACCTGGCTCACCTTGATAACCTGCCACTCCTGAAATGCAGACTTATACTGAGCTAATGACTAAGGTCTAGGGGAAGAGAGGAGGGGGGAAGATGTGTGTGTGTGTTGGTGAGGTCCACTTCTAATCTAAATCTAAATGAATCTCAATCTAGCCAGATCAGGATTACCAGACATTTACATGTGAAGGAGAGTTCAGACAAGTGACTTTGCTGTGTGTGTCTCACCAACTCACCACATGGCAGCAGTGATGATCTTCATAACACACTCGTTGACACACTGACACACATTGACCAGTGGAGCACCTCTCTCTCCCATCTTCCCCAGGAGCAGGCCTGCACAGAGAAAACACACAGGGTCAGAAACAGGGGTGATTGGAAGGGTGTGTGTGTGTGTACTCGTGTATCCAGTGTGTCATTTGTGTGTGTTCATTCATGCATACTATGTGTGTGTGTGTGTGTGTGTGTGTGTGTGTGTGTGTGTGTCTCACCCATAGTAGCAGAGAAAATGACAATCCCTAGTACGTTCATGCCAGAGCTGTGGCCAGGGACGATCTTGTACTTGATGTCTGGAGCTGGGGTGATCTCCAGGAAGACAGGGTGGCCCAGCTGAGGGTTGTTGTGGTCGGGCATCACGTAGACGTAGTTGGCCTGGGACTCTACCACACTGGAGGCCACAATGGGCACCAGGTCTGTACGGTACTGTTGAAAAGTTGCCTCTATCAGATTGGAGGGAATCATGTTCCTGTCAAAGAGAGGTAGAATAACATGTTAACCATAAATCTACAACATTATTGGATGTATGATTGGAGTTATTCCCTGAGTAATGGGGTGATAATAAAACAGTTTATATGATGTGTCATGTCATATTGTCAGATCTGATTTGTTCCGATTTTTTGGGCGAAATCTCTATGAGTATGTAAGATGTCAGAAGGTCGAGGTATCTGTTTTCTGTTATTGTCTCAGTTTTATCCTGAGTAGGGTACATTTCTCCTGGTCAGGCCAGAAGCCAAGAGGTCCTCTGTCTCAGAAAGACTTAACAAGACCCTGGACAGAGAGCATGCTGGCATATACCCATAGACTTCCAGTCATTGCGCTAACGCTAGTTAGCATTGGCTTGTGAAACAACCTCTAATTTCCTTCATACTGCACACAGAGACATAAAAATGGTATCCACAAGTTCATCTGACTCTAGGGAAGTAGATAACGGGCCTCATTGCCAAAATCCAGAAGTATCCCTTTAAGCTGTCAACCAAACCACAAACCCTGTAGATAGACACAAGGTAACCAAAAGGTTCAATTTCCCAAAAGCCAAAGTCGTTGCTCTGACTAGGGTCGTTGTTGACCAAAATACTTCTCTTCATAGTTGGTCTCATATTCTCCTGCACCGTGAGTATGTTTCAGCTGTTCTGCAGTCTTCCTCATTAGCAAAAGCCATGTCGAAATAATAAAGTTGTAAGAATGATGTCACAATGTGGTAATATCACCAGGCTGGTTGCCTGTGTTGGTGGTTAAGAGTCCTCATCATTAGGAGTCCTGGTGTATTCATAAAGGATAATGTTACAGCCACTGCCACAGGGCCAGTAAGCCTATCAGACGTGTGACAAATGATCTAAAGCACCACTGACAGTCAAACAGCCTACATCCGCCCGCCCGTACACAGCTTTCACTAAAAATACCCATAATCCTCTGGGCTTTGGAGGATTCTTCACACGGAGGGCCTAAGCCACTGCCGGTCCTCGGCGGCCCTGCAGTGTGTTCTGGGTAAAGCATTTAGGACACGGTGTGTTCTGAGAAGATAGAGACTTAGCCGTCACTGGAGTAAATTCAGCCAAAGGGGTAAAATGAGCCACCCTTGTTTCAAAATTAATAATTTGACCAAATATTTAGGAAGAGGTCATCATTTTATGGAGTCTGTGATGGAAGAAACCACATGGAAAAAGTGGTAAGCAAGTTAGGTCCAAAAAACAGATTATAACCAAATCAAATCAATTTATTGTGTTAGAGGTTTCATGATGCTTGTATCTAAACCAAAGTAGATAATTTAAAGATTGTTCTATACATCAGTTGGGGTCTCTAGAAGCTTCAATATGAGGTCCTAAACCTAGCATGAAAGTGCATCCTTGTAGCTGTGTGGGCGAAAATAGTCAAAATGTTCACCTTGGGGTATGTCGAGCCAATGGTTGAACCATGGCAAGTTGAGCAAATTGAAGTGTTGTCGTCCCAGGTGTAATGCAAGGCATTATTGCTGGGATATGATTGAACAACAGGGCCTGGTCTATGTTAAAATATGCTTAAAATGATTAAAATACTAAAAAGTGATTGTGTTCAATTGTGTTTGGGAAATAAAGATAGACATGGTTTTAAAAAGGTAGTGGTAATATTTCATTCAGTAGAGAAATCTGTAGGCAGCTTAACTTACCCACGGCTCAACTTACCCCATACAGTGCATTCAGAAAGTATTCAGACCCCTTGACGTTTTCCACATTTTGTTATGTTACTACGTTGCAGTTTTATTCTAAAATGGATAAAAAACAATTTTTCCCCTCATCAATCTACACACAATAACAAAGCAAAAACAGGTTTAGATTTTTTTTGCACATTTCAATTAAAAAAAAAACTTAAATATCACATTTACATAAGTAATATGCCATTTAGCAGACGCTTTTATCCAAAGCGACTTACAGTGATGTGTGCATACATTTTTACGTATGGGTGTTCCCGGGGATCGAACCCACTACCCTGGCGTCACAAGCGCCATGCTCTACCAATTGAGCTACAGAGGACCACATTATTCAAGTATTCAGATCCTTTACTCAGTACTTTGTTGAAGCACCTTTGGCAGCGATTACAGCCTCGAGTCTTCTTGGGTATGACGCTACAAGCTTGGCACACCTGTATTTGGGGAGTTTCTCCCATTTTTCTCTGCAGATCCTCTCAAGCTCCGTCAGGTTGGATGGGGAGCGTCGCTGCGTTGTCTTGGCTGTGTGCTTATGGTCGTTGTCCTGTTGGCAGGTGAAACTTCACCCCAGTCTGAGGTCCTGAGCGCTCTGGAGTAGTTTTTTTTTATCAAGGATCGCTATACTTTGTTCCGTTCATCTTTCCTTCGATCCTGACTAGTCTCCCAGTCCCTGCCGCTGAAAAACATCCCCACAGCATGATGCTGCCACCACCATGCTTCGCCGTAGGGATGGTGCCAGGTTTCCTCCAGATGTGACGCTTGGCATTCAGGCCAAAGAGTTCAATCTTGGTTTCATCAGACCAGAGGTCCTTTAGGTGTCTTTTGGCAAACTCCAAGCGGGTTGTCATGTGCCTTTTACTGAGGAGTTGCTGCCGTTTGGCCACTCTACCATAAAGGCCTGATTGGTGGTGTGCTGCTGAGATGGTTGTCCTTCTGGAAGGTTCTCCCATCTCCACAGAGGAACTCTAGAGCTCTGTCAGAGTGACCATCGGATTCTTGGTCACCTCCCTGACCAAGGCCCTTCACCCCTGATTGCTCAGTTTGGCCGGGAGGCCAGCTCTAGGAAGAGTCTTGGTGGTTCCAAACTTCTTCCTTTTAAGAATGATGAAGGCCACTGTGTTCTTGGGACCTTCAATGCTGCAGAAATGTTTTGGTACCCTTACCTAGATCTGTGCCTCGACACAATCCTGTCTCGGAGCTCTACGGACAATTCCTTTGACCTCATGGGTTGGTCTTTGCTCTGACATGCACTGTCAACTGTGAGACCTTATATAGACAGGTGTGTGCCTTTCCAAATTATGTCCAATCAAATGAATTTACCACAGGTGGACTCCAATCAAGTTGTAGAAACATCTCAAGGATGATCAATGGAAACAGGATGCACCTGAGCTCAATTTCGAGTCTCATAGCAAATGGTCAGAATACTTATGTACATTTATAAAAACCTGTTTTCGCTTTGTCATTATGGGTATTGTGTGTAGATTGATGAGGGAAAAAAATAATTTTATCCATTTTAGAATAAGGCTGCAACGTAACAAAATGTGGAAAAACGGAAGGGGTCTGAATACTTTCCGAATGCACTGTACCTGGGGTAAGTTGTGCCAAGAGACCACTTATTTTGGGAAAAGCTATGTTTTTCCAGGGATACATCCTGAAATATATGTATCTCTTTGTTAGAAATAATACTGTATTTCCTTAGACTAAGTGATACTGAATGTAAAAATGTCTCAACTTACCCCACTCTCCCCTAATGAGGCCTATTACTAACATGGTCCGCTGGGGTGTTGACTTGTTTCAGAGGTGTTTGTGAACAATATAACCAATAGAATCATCCCAAAGGTACAAATTCCTCAAGCCACGTGAGCTAAATGACCTTGTACTGGTGTTGTTTTAAATGCTATTTACAACCTAAAGACCCCTACTTAATACACGCTTCCAGGTAGCTGTATTTAGCTGTACTAGGTGGATTGGGGTGGACTGGAGTTCACTGGTTCTGTACTAGTTTACTGGTTTAAAATGGTGAGTAAATCCACACAGAACCACAACACTGCTAATGATCCGGAAGAGAAAACAAACAAGAAAAGATCGGATTCCTTGAAGAGTCAGTATTAGCAGGCTATTTAGCTAGCAGGGTCTTTGCTAAATGGTTCTAATCATAGGAACCTCCCTGAATGTTGTCTTGTAAACAGATTTGTGACATACCTGCTATTACCTTCCTTCTGGTCCTTGGCCGACATTCCAGCCTGGTCTCATAGACTAGACGTAACATAGTAAATGTAAATCCGGGACACTCAAATTAGTATGATATGTTATGTTTGGTATGGTTACATAAGACAGATGGTTATTTATGGCAAAAACGAAAGTAGGGTGGTTGAAATGGGTGGATGGGTGGGTATTACACGACCATCTACCAACTCAAAGTTTGTGAGTTCAAATCTCATCACGGACAACTTTAGCTAATTTGCTACTTTTTATTACTTACTACTTTTTAGCTACTTTGCAACTACTTAGCATGTTAGCTAATCCTTCTCCTAATCTTAACCTATTTAGCTAACCGTTCCCCTAACCTTAACCCTTTAGGCTAACCCTTCTCCAAACCCTAACCCTAACCATAACCTTAACCCTTTGACCTAACTCCTAAACTTAACCCTAACCTTAACCCCTAACCCCTAGCCTAGCTATCGTTACCCAGCTAGCAAAAATTAGGCACCTAGCTAGAATTCATAACATATCATACGTTTTACAAATTCATAACATATTGTAAGTTTAGCAAATTTGTAACATATAATACGAATTGTAATTCGTAACATATCATACGAAACGGGTGATGGACATCCACAAATTAATACATACCATACGAAACGTAGCATATCATATTAAATGGAGTGTCCCGGATGTACGTACAAAATAATACGAAATGCTCTGAGACCAGGTTGGGGATTCAATCAAAGGCGCATTGTGGTTAAGCCCATTGCTCTTGAATTTTAAAGGTAATTTACACTTGAGCCGACATCCACAGCGTTTACCAAGAATGCGATCTCCACCAACGTCAGGAACATTGCCTTTACATGGCGCATTGTCCATAATGCAATGCGCTTGTATACAACGTGCCTTTTGTTCAATCCCGGCCCTACACAACCTTTATGGTTTATACTTAGCTGAGGTAAACTGGAGTTCACTGAGTTTACTGGTTTACTGGTTGACTGGTCTATTGATGGGTTAATCCACACCGCGACAGGAAGATACAGATAGAAAATGTTGTATTATTTCAAACGTCTGTATTAGCAGAGCAGTCCGAATCTTTTGTCTGAGTCTTGTGGAAATCTTTAATCTCGTCCCATGAGAGATGTTAAGGATGAACAGGTGGGTGCTAAATATCTTAGACTGACTAAAGACAGGAAACGTGGGAATCTGCTACAGTCAACTCCTGATACAGGCAATGTGTCTGTTGGCCATGCTATTCAAATATGGCCGTCAAGATACTTCACCATGTGTACGTGCATACGTGCGCATTTGTCTGTGCGTGCGTGTTTGCGTTCGTCCGTGTGTGTGTGCGTGGGAATGCTTGCTTGTGTGCACTGTATATGTACCTGATGAGGTCCAGCAGAGCGTCAGCAGAAGTCATGACGGGCCCTGACCCTCCTCTGTGCCCGTCCTTCTCTGTGCCCGTACCAGGGTGGATGACCAGCACCAGGATGATGCCAACGATGACGGCGATGAAGGTGGTCCACAGGTAGTAGGTGATGGTAAGGACCCCCAGCCGTCCACTGGCCTTAGTGTCCATGGCTGACAGCCCCGACATCAGACTGGCCAGGGAGTTAGGATTCATAGAGTATTCGGTTAGCATCTCATTCCATTAGAATGTATAGAGCGTTCTATTGAAGTAGCATGGGTTCTGGTGTAGACCAGAGAGAAGAGCAGTAGGGACATGGGGAACAGACAGTAGTGATGATGTGTTACCTGGATGTGATGAGAGGCAGGATCAGCATCTTCAACATCCTCATCAGCAGTTCTCCAGGAAATGAGAAGTAGATCTTAGCCTGGAGAGGGGAGACAACACTCTGGGTCAGGGGACATGTTGTACATGGCAGACCTGGGGCAAATACGTACAGTAGGTAAAATGCTTACAAATACATGAGGTGGGCAACATTTGCACTTTAGGGACTACACCATTGGTTCCATTGTACCAGGTCAGTTTAGACAAGTCCACTTCAAGGTACCTAGTATGTTTTACAATGTATATTTTTGTTGTCCATTTTGTTAAGTTTTTACATGACTAATAAAGTTAAATCAATCAATCGTTATCAAGTGACATGCTTTCCCATTGGGATAAGCTTGATGCTGTGTATTTGTTGACAGGTTGAAGTTAGCGCTGATGCAGATTACAACAGTGCGTCAGAAAATTAGAAGCTGCTGACCCATTAATAAAATAGTAGATGTCAAGGGTTGGATTACCATGGCTACTCTTGACCCAGGTAGAGCAGTCCAACCTCTCTGTAGCTAAATGTATCAGTACTGTATAACTGGGATGTGCAGGTTATTTACATGTACATCATTTAGCAGACGCTCTTATCCAGAGCAACTTACAGTTATCGAGCAAACATCATTTTTTAAAATCTTCATACTGGCCCCCCGTGGGAATCGAACCCACAACCCTGGCGTTGCAAACGCAATGCTCTACCCATTCCCTCCCCTAGACAAATTGTGCACCACCCCATTGGTCTCCTGGTTGCGGCCGGCTACAGCAGAGCCTGGATTCGAACCAGGATCTCTAGTGGCACAGCTAGCACTGCGATGCAGTGCCTTAGACCACTGCGCCACTTGGGAGGTAATGGTTCAGTTGATATTGATGCATTGGATCTGTTCTGAATTCAATACAGCAGTTATCGATCTGCAGTCAGAGTAGTTTCCCATGTCAACAATATGGTAAAAGCTTTGTGAGTCGGGGTTTTATGTGGTGTCAAAGTATCTTGCTGGTCACTCTCTCTTTGGTCTCTGTCTGCACTATCCCAGTGTAAGACCTCTCAACCAACCCCTCAGTGGTTTACTGTACTTCTGATTTAAAGCCCATTGCACCAGAGACATTTGTAAAGGTGACCCAATGGACTCAAAGCCCTCTGTGTTTACACTATCCCCCTGTCTAAGACCCAAAGCCCTCTGTGTCAACACTATCACCCTGTCTAAGACCCAAAGCCCTCTGTGTTAACACTATCCCCCTGTCTAAGACCCAAAGCCTTCTGTGTTAACACTATCCCCCTGTCTAAGACCCAAAGCCTTCTGTGTTAACACTATCCCCCTGTCTAAGACCCAAAGCCCTCTGTGTTAACACATCTCTCTCTAGGATGCCTGAGTGCTACAGACCTTAGGCCCACTGGAACCAAAACCTTGTTGCATGGCTCAGTAGCTGTGTGTGTGTGTGTGTGTGTGTGTGTGTGTGTGTGTGTGTGTGTGTGTGTGTGTGTGCGCCTCCGTACCTGCGTGGAGAGGTTTAAACTGCGGAGGGAGAAGCCGAGCACACAGCCAGAAACCACGGCGATGACCGAGAGCGTCAGCAGCCCGTTGCGTTTACAGTAGTCCTTGATGTACGCCCACACCTTCACAGAGACCATGCTCTTTATAATGTGCTTTATGCACTCCATCCTGAGGCCGAGTTACTCCACGGGCTAAAGGAAAGAGACGAGAGAAGAGATAGGACTGCAGGCCCAAGGTCCTGCCTTACATCCAGTCAACGAATGATTCCCAAACTGGTGGGTCGAGAGCCACTGGTGGGTCCCACCTGATTCCCTTTAGGTCCCTGTTCAATACCCTGTCCTGGCTTGAAATATGTCTCTACTTCCTCTTGATGGTTCACAAGAAAACTCCAAAAGCTTTAGGTGGATCCCTGCTGTAATTCATGTGGTGAAATCACTAAGGAACGATCCTGGCCATTGCAGAAACTAAAGGATAGCTGACGTTGCAGCAGGACTAGCTATCGGTGCGTCCAGCCAGAGAGTCAGTCAGCCACACACTAGCTGATCTAAACGGTTGGTCAGAGAGGAGGTGGAAATGGACAGGGTAAGTCTCTGTAAACCTCCTTCAGGAGATTAAGCCCTTGAAAGTAATGCTTCCTAGAGTCTCAGGCACACACAACATCCCCATGTGATTACCAGGTTTTAGGTCAGTACCGGTCCCTGACACTCACTCCCAATAATAACCCATTATGGCTTGTTACCACTGACTGACTAGGAACTTCCTTTATTCAGAAAGACGAAGGACTTACGACTGCTTAAGTCAGTTAATTTCAATAATTATTTAAAAAGTTGACCCCGCCTCAAAATAACAGTTGTCAAAGCCCTGAATGACAACACAGACTAATTAACAGTGAAGTATGTTAATATGAAAATCAAGCATGTATATAGTAATAAGCCATTTAGCAGACGCTTTTATCCAAAGCAACTTACAGTCACGCGTGCATTCATTTTGTGTATGGGTGGTCCCGGGGATCGAACCCACTACCCTGGCATTACAAGCGCCATGCTCTACCAGCTGAGCTACAGAGGACCACATGAATGGTATATAGGCCTTATGAATGGTTTGTGGAGGATTAAAGTGACATCCACTACAGAGAAAACAATCAAACAACACATTGGAACACTTTGCATGCTAAATCAAGACTGCCAATCAAGAAAAGCAACCAAACACTGATCCTTATTGGGCTCCTCAGTTGGATCTCTACAGGAATCTTTAACCCTACACTGGAAAAAACAACAGGTCTACATCCACTGGTGGGGGCTTTTTAATTGCTCCCCCTTCCCCTACCATTGGTGAAGGATGTTCCTTTGTTGTGTGTTGTTGCCAAAGCTTAGTGATTATTTATCCCTGTTGGTCTATTCAGGGCCCACATGTGCTTCTCCCAGCAGTCATGTCAGGACTTAAAGGGATTGGCTGCTGGCTGCTAGCACGCTAAGTATGAGTTTCCCAGAGAACTGAGTTACTGTACTACAGGGTACTACTATAAAGACCATACTGAACAGGAAGCAGCATGTTTTCATTCAGGAGGAAACTGCATTGATACACTGGCTCTAGTCTGACTGGTATAGAGTATCCATAGAGCTCAAATCAGGACTCAGCACAGAGCAGAGACTCAGTTAATTAACCAGAGCATTGCTTTTTGAACTTCCATCTTACTCCAATCTCTACATTTATTTAATTACATTGAGACATTTATATGGTTCAGAATGTTCCATTAGTTACAGTATTTGCAAATACATTTTTGTTAGTTTGTCACATGCACAGGTACACTTGCTACCCAACATTGTAGTATTCAATATCAATATAGTAATAAGACTAATTAAAAATAAGAAATAAGAGAAGAAGTTACTGTATATACAGGGTCAGTGCCAGTACCACAGAGAGGAAGCTATATACAGGGTCAGTGTCAGTACCACAGAGAGGAAGCTATATACAGGGTCAGTGTCAGTACCACAGAGAGGAAGCTATATACAGGGTCAGTGCCAGTACCACAGAGAGGAAGCTATATACAGGGTCAGTACCAGTACCACAGAGAGGAAGCTATATACAGGGTCAGTGTTCAGTACCACAGAGAGGAAGCTATATACAGGGTCAGTACCAGTACCACAGAGAGGAAGCTATATACAGGGTCAGTGCCAGTACCACAGAGAGGAAGCTATATACAGGGTCAGTGCCAGTACCACAGAGAGGAAGCTATATACAGGGTCAGTGCCAGTACCACAGAGAGGAAGCTATATACAGGGTCAGTGTCAGTACCACAGAGAGGAAGCTATATACAGGGTCACTGCCAGTACCACAGAGAGGAAGCTATATACAGGGTCAGTGTTCAGTACCACAGAGAGGAAGCTATATACAGGGTCAGTACCAGTACCACAGAGAGGAAGCTATATACAGGGTCACTGCCAGTACCACAGAGAGGAAGCTATATACAGGGTCAGTGCCAGTACCACAGAGAGGAAGCTATATACAGGGTCAGTACCAGTACCACAGAGAGGAAGCTATATACAGGGTCACTGCCAGTACCACAGAGAGGAAGCTATATACAGGGTCAGTACCAGTACCACAGAGAGGAAGCTATATACAGGGTCAGTGCCAGTACCACAGAGAGGAAGCTAAATACAGGGTCAGTGCCAGTACCACAGAGAGGAAGCTATATACAGGGTCAGTACCAGTACCACAGAGAGGAAGCTATATACAGGGTCAGTGTTCAGTACCACAGAGAGGAAGCTATATACAGGGTCAGTGCCAGTACCACAGAGAGGAAGCTATATACAGGGTCAGTACCAGTACCACAGAGAGGAAGCTATATACAGGGTCAGTGTTCAGTACCACAGAGAGGAAGCTATATACAGGTACAGGGTCAGTGCCAGTACCACAGAGAGGAAGCTATATACAGGGTCAGTGCCAGTACCACATTTACAATGTGCAGGGATACTGATGGTAATATACTAGTGGTAATATATACAAATGAACAGGAGTAATATTGACCAGTAGCAGGATAAATAAATAAATGGTAATGGTAATGGCAATCAATAATCAATTAATAGCAGTGTACTCGGGGCTCCCGAGTGGCGCAGCGGTCTAAGGCACTGCATCTCAGTGCTTGAGGCGTCACTACAGGCCGTGATTGGGGGTCCCATAGGGCGGCGCACAATTGGCCAAGCGTCGTTTGGGTTTGGCCGGGGTAGGCCGTCATTGTAAATAAGAATTTGTTCTTAACTGACTTGCCTAGTTAAATAAATAAAAAGTACTGGTAGTAATAAATAAATAAATAAAATCAATAATCATTTGAGTGTGAGGGGGAGCATCAGTAGTTGTTAGACATTTATGGCCAGGGGAAAGAAGCTGTTTAGGAGTTTGTCTGAGCCTTGATGCACTGGTACTGCCTGCCGGACTGGAGCGTGGAGAACAGTCCATGTCTCTGCAATTTATCAGGCCTTTCTCAGACACAACTTGCCATGTAGGTCCTGGATGGCTGAGGTCACCCCCAGTGATGCTCAGGGGCATCCGCACCACCCTCTATAGGGCCTTCCGGTCGAGGGCGGTGCAGTTGCCATACCAGACGGTGATACAACCAGTCAGGATGCTCTCGATGGTGCAGCTTTAAAAGTTCCTAGGTATCTGTTAACACATACTCTCCAAGGACCTTGATGACTGCCTAGTGTTTCCTTTACAGACAGTGGTTTAGAACCAGGACATTTTCCTGAGTCAGAGACATTGTTTTGCTCATCTAGAGGGTCACATGACAATAAAAAATGCTTTAGGTGGTGAAGCCTTATCTGAGTGTCCCATAATGTAGCTCAAATCAAATTAAATCAAATTGTATTTGTCACATGCGCCGAATACAACAGGTGTTGACCTTACAGTGAAATGCTTACTTACAAGGTCTTAACCAACAATGTAGTTTTAAGAAAGAATACCTAAAAAAATAAGAAATAAAAGTAACAAATAATTAAAGAGCAGCAGTAAAATAACAATAGCGAGGCTATATACAGGGGGTACCGGTACCGAGTCAATGTGCGGGGGCACCGGTTAGTCAAGGTAATTGAGGTAATATGTGCATGTAGGTAGGTATTAAAGTGACTATACATACAGTGAGGGAAAAAAGTATTAGATCCCCTGCTGATTTTGTACGTTTGCCCACTGACAAAGAAATGATCAGTCTATAATTTTAATGGTATGTTTATTTCAACAGTGAGAGACAGAATAACAACAAAAAAATCCAGAAAAACGCATGTCAAAAATGTTATAAATTGATTTGCATTTTAATGAGGGAATAAGTATTTGACCCCTCTGCAAAACATGACTTAGTACTTGGTAGCAAAACCCTTGTTGGCAATCACAGAGGTCAGACGTTTCTTGTAGTTGGCCACCAGGTTTGCACGCATCTCAGGAGGGATTTTGTCCCACTCCTCTTTGCAGATCTTCTCCAAGTCATTAAGGTTTCGAGGCTGACGTTTGGCAACTCGAACCTTCAGCTCCCTCCACAGATTTTCTATGGGATTAAGGTCTGGAGACTGGCTAGGCCACTCCAGGACCTTAATGTGCTTCTTCTTGAGCCACTCCTTTGTTGCCTTGGCCGTGTGTTTTGGGTCATTGTCATGCTGGAATACCCATCCACGACCCATTTTCAATGCCCTGGCTGAGGGAAGGAGGTTCTCACCCAAGATTTGATGGTACATGGCCCCGTCCATTGTCCCTTTGATGCGGTGAAGTTGTCCTGTCCCCTTAGCAGAAAAACACCCCCAAAGCATAATGTTTCCACCTCCATGTTTGACGGTGGGGATGGTGTTCTTGGGGTCATAGGCAGCATTCCTCCTCCTCCAAACACGGCGAGTTGAGTTGATGCCAAAGAGCTCCATTTTGGTCTCATCTCGCCACAACACTTTCACCCAGTTCTCCTCTGAATCATTCAGATGTTCATTGGCAAACTTCAGACGGGCCTGTATATATGCTTTCTTGAGCAGGGGGACCTTGCGGGCGCTGCAGGATTTCAGACCTTCACGGCGTAGTGTGCTACCAATTGTTTTCTTGGTGACTATGGTCCCAGCTGCCTTGAGATCATTGACAAGATCCCCCCATGTAGTTCTGGGCTGAGTGTTTCTTCCATTTGCGAATAATCGCACCAACTGTTGTCACCTTCTCACCAAGCTGCTTGGCGATGGTCTTGTAGCCCATTCCAGCCTTGTGTAGGTCTACAATCTTGTCCCTGACATCCTTGGAGAGCTCTTTGGTCTTGGCCATGGTGGAGAGTTTGGAATCTGATTGATTGATTGCTTCTGTGGACAGGTGTCTTTTATACAGGTAACAAACTGAGATTAGGAGCACTCCCTTTAAGAGTGTGCTCCTAATCTCAGCTCGTTACCTGTATAAAAGACACCTGGGAGCCAGAAATCTTTCTGATTGAGAGGGGGTCAAACACTTATTTCCCTCATTAAAATGCAAATCAATTTATAACATTTAATATAACATCAATTTATAACACGTTTTTCTGGATTTTCTTGTTGTTATTCTGTCTCTCACTGTTCAAATAAACCTACCATTAAAATGATAGACTGATCATTTCTTTGTCAGTGGGCAAACATACAAAATCAGCAGGGGATCAAATACTTTTTTCCTTCACTGTAGATAATAAACAGAGAGTAGCAGCAGCGTAAAAGAAGGGTGTGGGGGGGGGGGGGTTGCAAATAGTCTGGGTAGCCATTTCATTAGATGTTCAGGAGTCTTATGGCTTTGGGGTAGAAGCTCTTGGACCTAGACTTGGCGCTCCGGTACCGCTTGCCATGCGGTAGCAGAGAGAACAGTCTATGACTAGGGTGGCTGGAGTTTTTGACAATTTTTAGGGCCTTCCTCTGACATCGCTGCCTGACTTTTAATGTCATGTCAATCCCATATCCTGGCTATCTCACGTTTGTCAAATGTCTGTCTATACGATGTGTTTTCCCATGTTTATGTCATGTCCATCCCATGTTCTATCCGTGTGTACTGCCTGCATGTAGAGACATGCCATGTCCATTCCACGTGAACTGTCGATCAGACAATGGCCACTAACGCCAATTCAATCACCTAATCCTTCCCTGGACAATAGACATGATGAAGGATGACCGCTAGGACACACACATACACACAGATACACACACATACACACACATACACACACATACACACACATGCATGCACACACTGACCTCTTAGACACACACCATCAGTAAAAAGATTAGGAGAACCATTGGCAGTGGAATGATTCAACATGGCATGAGATGATGCCACAGGGTGGAAAATGTGACGCTGGGAAGTTCTCCTTGTATCCAGGTTTAGCAGCCTGAGTATCTCAAGGTTACTGAGTATCCCATTATTTCATTATGTTTGACATTTTAGTAATTTAGCCCACCCAACTACCTCATCCCCATATTGTTATTTATTTTGCTCATTTGCACCCCAGTATCTCTATTTGCACATCATCTCTTGCACATCTATCATTCCAGTGTTAATACTAATTGTAATTATTTTGCACTATAGCCTATTTATTGCCTTACCTCCATAACCTGCTACATTTGCACACACTGTATATATATTTTCTGCTGTATTTTTGACTTTATGTTTTGTTACCCCATATGTAACTCTGTGTTGTTATTTTTATCGCACTGCTTTGCTTTATCTTGGCCAGGTCGCAGTTGTAAATGAGAACTTGTTCTCAACTGGCTTACCTGGTTAAATAAAGGTTAAATAAAAAAATAAAAATGTAGCAGACGCTAAGTTACATGATCTTTATAGTTTACATTTTCATAGCGTTGTTCCAGATAGGTATTCTGTATGTCTTTGGAAGCAGAATATAAACACGTAACAGGTGAACAGGAAATAACTAAGAGTCATTAGTGGGCGTGGCACGATCCAACAGGTGGGTGTTCTGCTTACCGCCAGGACTCTGTCAGTCAGAAACAAGCGCAAAGAGGATATCACTTCACCTCTGACTAAGGCACTTCCTGCGAGCGGCAGCCTTGACATGAAGGACACCTGGTGAGTAAACACATCAGATCCAGCAGCTACTAATCCATTAGCCTGCCTGGGTCAACTCCTGGGTTTCTACATCTACAGTTAGTGTCACACACACACACACACTTATGCACATACAGGACACGTGCACACACACACACACACACACACACACACACACACACACACACACACACACACACACACACACACACACACACACACACACACACACACACACACACACACACACACACACACACACACACACACACAGGCACACAGACAAACATCTTGACCCTCCTGTACCTCCTTGCCCTGACATACACATGGTGGGGGTCAGGAGACAAGTGATTCATTGTGACCTCTTCCTTGATTCCTAGAAAAGCAGATTATCAGTAACTCCATTTCCTCTCCACTGCAGGAGCCTGTTCAAACCCTCTACTGATGTAAGGAATGGTAATGTGCTGTAATGCCCTTCACTTAGTAGCATGGAGGCAAGGTGCAACCTTTCATATCTGGTCTATGACACACACACACACTATCCCAAAGCCTAGGACCAAGAGGCACGGAGAGGCAGCTTTTAGTTACTATGCAGCCAGCCTCTGGAATAGCCTGCCAGAGAACCTGAGGGGGGCCGAAACTATGGACATATTTAAAGGAGATCTTAAAACACCCCTTTTTAGTGTTGCTTTTCCGCAGGGTGCTTTTTATTTGTTCCTTTTTAATTGTTATTCTTATGTTTGTTGTGTAGTAAATATTTAAATATTTCAGTTTTTATTCTCATTGTTTCTATTTGTTTTTCCTGTGAAGCACATTGTGTTGCATTCCATGTCTGAAATAATCTGTATAAATAAAGCTGGATTTGATTTGATGACCTAGCTAGGTCAGACGTATCAGCTGGAGGTTACTGTTATCCTCTGACAGTCTAGCTAACTCAGGATTAGGTCTGGGAGATGCTGCAGTGTAGTACAGGACAGGTCCTGGTGGAGGCATTAGGAGGTTGTGTGTTTGTCTGAGCGTGTGACTTTGAAACTGTTGACCTCTGACACTTGCTGACCTGTCAGTGACCCTGGAGGTATTCTAGACTGGGATGACGGACTTCCACCTGGCTCAGTGCTGATTCCTGATGAATTCATGATGAATCTGTCTGTGTTGATTCCTGATGAATTCTTAATGAATCTGGCTCAGTGCTGATTCCTGATGAATTGATGATGAAACTGGCTCAGTGTTGATTCCTGATGAATTCCTGATGAATCTGGCTCAGCGCTGATTCCTGATGAATTCCTGATGAATCTGGCTCAGGGATGATTCCTGATGAATTCATGATGAATCTGTCTCAGGGCTGATTCCTGATGAATTCATGATGAATCTGGCTCAGTGCCGATTCATGATGCATTCCTGATGAATCTTCAGATGTACATCCCTAGTTATCTAATAATTCCTCATGCCATTCTAGTGGGCACCAGGGATGTAAAATCTGACCTTAGAAAATGGTGCTCTCTTCATTTAGTCTCTTTGTCAAGATAACTAAAAGCTGACTACAATAAAGTGACAGGCAGTCTGGTGGCATGTTGGGGTTGGACTGACTCTCTTCCCTGGGGAACTGACCTCTGACCTTTTTATCTTTGACCTCTACCTGTCTGGCTGACGTCCGGTGGCCAACCTCTTCCTGTCGACACCACACAAGATTAGTGCAGTGACCTATAAAATGACCTGTAACTGAAATCTGACCTACGGCGTTGAACTTTTACCCTCTGCCAGTCTGTCTGATGTCCACTGGCCAACCTCCTCTGGTCTAGTTCTGGTGTGGTGTTAAGGATGGGGGAACATCTGGGGAGTGTACTGCTCTATTCTGGGAGAGGGGCCACGCAAATCTAAGTTTCTGTTTCACAGGACTCTCTCTCTGTCACACACACACATGCACTTACACACACACTATACTGCTCCACAGAAGTGTTGGCCAGCTGTGTGTCTGGTTGATCTACCAAGCATTGAGGCACACCAACTTTTACGCTTCACACATGATTTTATGTGGACATTATATGGATAATTCATCCCTCAATGAGACTATTTCACCTGTATCTTTCTGATAAGGAGGATATTTGTAGCCATGGGAGGTAGGGAGGGTTATGAAACTAGTCTGTAACTATTATTTCTGTGAGTTAGTAAAGTGGTTATACTTGGTGATGTCATATCACAAGACCCTTAGTTCTGTGTTCAGTGGACCAGTGATGTGTGTCATTTCATGCAGGAGGTTTTTGTACGGCTCTAAATCACTATGTGAACAAACGTTTACTATTGAGATAGTGGTAACTCTGACAGTAGTAAACTGCTGCATCTTCAGCCTGGGCTCCACTGATGGTCAGAGTGAAGTCACTCTCAGACCCACTGCCACTGAATCTAGCAGGAATCCCATCTAGCAGTTTCTTTGCATATTTTATCAGGAGTTTGGGAGCTTCTCCAGGTCTCTGTTGATACCAGAACGCACACTCATTTCCATTCCCATTTTCGCACTTTAGGGTTGGTTTTACAGGTCAGAGTGACGGGGTCTCCTGGAGAAAATGTCACTACAGGAGGCTGAGTCACAGTCACCTGACCTCTGGATCCTGAAGAGGAAAAATATATAATGATCAACGAGTATAAATAAGAAATCATTTATATTTCATCATATTTAATGCAGGGACATTTAGTAATTGAGAGCCATTTCAATGATTATACAAGGTACTCAACAATATGTCATTTTTCCATTGTAAGAGTTAGAAAACAACAGACCTTTGAGGCAGCAGCAGACCAGTGTCCAGATGAAGATGGTGATCAGAGTCATGGTTGTCGTGGTTTCTGTTGTGTTGAAGGAGCGCTCTCAGTCCTGCAGTCTGAAACTCCCAGGGCTATAAACACTCCCAGAGCACTGAAGCATGAGCTGCCAATGCAAAGCACCTTCTCTATGGAAATACCCTGCCTCAGGACAGATGATGAATCTGCAAATAATAATAATGTGAATTGCTTTATATTTCTGTTGTTGACAGTAAAATGGCATAATTGTCAATATTGATATTTGCCGCAAATGACAATGTCTCACTCTGCCCATATGCAATATGATAACATATGACATAATTGGATAAAAAAACATTTTGCAGTGAATTTGGGTGAAGAGACATTGAAGAGGCTCAAATCAGTGACTGCATTAATCAGAGTATGCTATAGGTACATAAAGTGCTTAATTATTGTGGTTGTCCCACCTAGCTATCTTCAGATGAATGCACTAAGATGCTCTGGATGAGAGTGTCTGCTAAATGACTAAAATGTAATGTAAATGTAAATGATAAAACATGCTAATTACTTGCTATAATATTTCCTATATTAAGAGATTCAAATACTGATACTGTAATTGTGTGTAAAGATGTGTAAGGCTTTATGAGTATAGCAAAGTTCTACAAAGCTGTGTGGAGCTATATGAGTGGTTCTGTTAGTGCAGGGTGTGCTCACTCTTGTGTGAAGGAGGTTTTTGTATGGCATCTTAACTAGACTGTCTCACCGTGTGTCACGTTCGTTTAAGGACGGGTCAGACCAAGGCGCAGCGTGATATGCGTACATGTTTATTAAATATAAACACAACGAACAAAACAACAAACTAAACGAAACGTGAAGTCCAAGGTAGAACACAACATACCTTAATCGGAACAAGATCCCACAACTAGACAGTGCCAATAGGCTGCTTAAGTATGGTCCCCAATCAGAGACAACGAGCGACAGCTGCCTCTGATTGGGAACCACACCGGCCAACATAGAACTAGACATACTAGATCCTAAACATAGACAAAGCACAACAAGGAATATACACACCCTGACTCAACATATAAGCGTCCCCTGAGTCAGGGCGTGACAGTACCCCCCCCAAAGGTGCGGACTCCGACCGCGCAACATAAACATAACAGGGTAGGGGCCGGGTGGGCATTCCGCCTCGGAGGCGGATCCGGCTCCGGACGTGACGACCTCTTACTCTCCGCCTCCCTGTTGCGCCCCTGGTCTGGTCTGGACCTCGGCGCGCTGCTTCCCCTCTCCTTCCTCCCACGAAGTACCAAGCCCTGTCTGGACCCTGGTATGGGAGACCCCGAACCTGGAGAGGGGCTGACGTCTGGGTCTGGACTGGAACCGCTGACTGGAGCTGGACCCGACGACGGTGGAGCGACCTGCTCTGGCTCCGGAGTGGAGCCGCTGACCGGAGCTGGATCAGGCACCGGTGGAGCGGACTGTTCTGGCTCCGGAGTGGAGCCGCTGACCAGAGCTGGACTGGACCCCGGTGGAGCGGATTGCTCTGGCTCCGGAGTGGAGCAGCTGACCGGAGCTGAACTGGGCACCGGTGGAGCGGACTGCTCTGGCTCCGGAGTGGAGCCGCTGACCAGAGCTGAACTGGACCCCGGTGGAGCGTACTGCTCTGGCTCCGGAGTGGAGCAGCTGACCGGAGCTGGATCAGGCACCGGTGGAGCGGACTGCTCTGGCTCCGGAGTGGAGCAGCTGACCGGAGCTGGATCAGGCACCGGTGGAGCGGACTGATCTGGCTCCGGAGTGGAGCAGCTGACCGCTGCCGGACCAGGCACCGGTGGAACAGGCACGGGCCGTGCCGGACTGGACACACGCACCACTGGCTTGGTGCGAGGAGCAGGAACAGGCCGGACCGGGCTGGCGACGCGCACCACTGGCTTGGTGCGGGGAGCAGGCACAGGCCGGACCGGGCTGGCGACGCGCACCACTGGCTTGGTGCGGGGAGCAGGAACAGGCCGGGCCGGGCTGGCGACGCGCACCACAGGCTTGGTGTGAGGAGCAGGAACGGGCCGGGCTGGCGACGCGCACCACTGGCTTGGTGCTGGGAGCAGGAACAGGCCGGGCCAGGCTGGCGACGCGCACCACTGGCTTGGTGCGAGGAGCAGGAACGGGCCGGGCCGGGCTGGCGACGCGCACCACTGGCTTGGTGCGAGGGGCAGGAACAGGCCGGGCTGGCGACGCGCACCACTGGCTTGGTGCGAGGGGCAGGAACAGGCCGGGCCGGGCTGGCGACGCGCACCACTGGCTTGGTGCGAGGATAGGGAACAGGCCGGGCCGGACTGGCGACACGCACCACTGGCTTGTTGCGAGGAGCAGGAACAGGTCGGGCCGGACTGGCGACGCGCACCACAGGCTTGGTGCGAGGGGCAGGAACAGGCCGGGCCGTACTGGGATCACGCACCACTGGCTTGGTGCGGGGAGCAGGAACGGGCCGGACCGGACTTGCGACACGCACCACTTGCTTGGTGCGAGGAGCAGGACTTGGTTCCTTTGTTAACCCCCGCTCCTTCTGCTGTCTAACCAGCTCCTCTCGCCGTGCCTCTACTCTTTCCTTCTCCCTTTTAGCCTCCTGTAGCGCCTCCCTCTGACCGAATAACTCCTGCTCCCTCTGAACCAATAGCCCCCGTAACATGGTGGCCTCCTCTCCTAACCTGCAGATCCGCCCTTTAAAGGCCGCCTGCTGCCTCGTCATCCACACTGTGTGCCCCCCCAAATTTTTTTATTGGGGTTGCCTCTCGGGTCTCCGTCGTCGGCACTGTTGGCGCCGTTTCTCCTCTCCTACCTGGGCATCCTCCTTCATCGCCCTCCGATAACGGACGGCCTCCTCCTCCGTAATTCTCCCCCAACCGAGGAGGACATCTACTAACGTAACCTCCTGTTGAGTCCCAGGCGTTTGCTCCTTCTCGGCACGCTGCTTGGTCCGTGTTTGGTGGGATCTTCTGTCACGTTCGTCGAATGACGGGTCAGACCAAGGCGCAGCGTGATATACGTACATGTTTATTAAATTAATAAACAACCGCCAAAACAACAAACCAACGAAATAGAAGTCCAAGGTAGAACACAACAAACCTTAACCGGAACAAGATCCCACAACTAGACAGTGCCAATAGGCTGCTTAAGTACGGTCCCCAATCAGAGACAACGAGCGACAGCTGCCTCTGATTGGGAACCACACCGGCCAACATAGAACTAGACATACTAGATCCTAAACATAGACAAAGCACAACAAGGAATATACACACCCTGACTCAACATATAAGCGTCCCCTGAGTCAGGGCGTGACACTGTGGAACACGTTCGGTGGAGGGACCAAACAGCTGCTGAATAGTAAGTGTTTTTTCATTTATTACTTCTTACAAAACACTACAGAATATAGAAATACTGAACACCAGACTATTAGTATTTATTTTAGAATGGAGGGTTTGAATGCAGAATACTATCTACAGCCAGTGGGAGACTTTCAGTTATGCAGTCACACAACGTCTTTGAAAAAGTTATACAAAAGAAACAGATATTTTATTGAAAGAGCTTAAATTAGGTTAAGTCCCCTGCTATTACAAGTGAATTACACAGAGAATCTTATGAATATAACAGAAAAAGATCTGGTCCCTAACAGACCTTGTTTTATTGTCTGATATTATGTTAAAGTGGACTGACTTTAAAAGGGCAATCTGCGATTCCTATATCCATTTTGTGACTTTTAAACTAATGATATATACCCATTGATTCTTGAAGAATAGAACCATTGTTTTATACGCCTCATGAGCTTAGTTCAACTGCCATACTCTTGTTAGAACCCAAAATAGAATCATGTTTTACTCAATCGTTTATGAACAATATAATTTTAAACAAACACTATATAGCTTCAAAACATGGTTGAAATGATCATTTGTATCTTATGGATGGTCAGTCCTTGCATCCATACCTCTGTCTATGAATTTGAGAGAGGTTACATTTCTCAAGATCCATCCTCAGCTGTTTACCAAAAACACTGGTGGGGTTGGCTGCTTTGTTGTTGTTTGAACAGCAGATTGCCCCTTTAAACGACATAAATGCCTTAGCGAAGCACAGGACACCGAAGGTGCACCACAACGCACAACAAAGTATAAAGTTACTTAATATCTGCATTTAGCAGTGATATTGGGCAGTAAGATTGCTTAATGAATGGGGTCCTTGTCCTTTTTACAGCAAAGATGTTTAATAGGCTGAGCAAATGCATGGCTAAATAAAAAAATCACCAACAGTGATGTACTTTATTGTGCATTTATGTAATTGTTGTTGAGTTGAGTGGTGTTGTGTTCTCTGTGAACCTTAATAAGTTATGCATTTTACAGAGCACTCTATTTCTCTCTCCTCTGGAATGTAACATTAAAACGTTCTCTCCTCTCCAGCTGGTCCTACTGTCAGTCCCACAGTGTCTCTGCTCCCCCCCTCCTCTGAGCAGCTCTCTGGGGGCTCTGCCACACTGGCCTGCCTGCTGACTGGCTACTCCCCTCAGGGGGCGCTGGTGAGCTGGGAGGTGGACGGGCTGGAGGTGAGCAAGGGGGTCATGACCAGTCCAGAAGAAGAGAAGGAAGGCCTTTACAGACGCAGCAGCACCATGACACTGAGCAAGGCAGGCTGGGAGCAGGGAGAGCTCTACACCTGCAGGGTCTCCCACTTCCAACACACCCAGGCCTCCCCCCTTCGCAGGAGCCAGTGTCTGGGCTAGGACCTACTGGAGGAGGCCCACAACAGGAGCTCTGTCTGGGGAAGCAGGAGTAGACGAGGCTCTGGTCTGGGCTGGGGCCTGGTTGGAGCAGTAGTAGTGTGTTGGAGTGGTAGAGTAGTGTCCTGAGTAAACTCTAGTACTGCTGGGGAGACCATTGTCTGGGTAGTAATGTGTATTGTATAGAGTAGAGGAGACTTCTATGTGTTCTCTACTCAGACTGTTACTGTGATGTTGCTATCTGCCTCACTTCTAATAAAGTTTGATTTGGAAAATAATATGATGGATTAGTTGACTCATTTATTTACTGTGACAACGAATGGAAATGTAGCTACAGCTAGGTTGTAGTTTTTGTCATAACTGTGAGTAAGATATGTCATCTGTCCTATAGTGACTGTTTGTTACACTAGTGACCATATTCCCCGTGCATCCCGCAAAGGCGGAGGTGTTGCTAACATTTACGATAGCAAATTTCAATTTACAAAAAAAAAAATGGCGTTTTCGTCTTTTGAGCTTCTAGTCATGAAATCTATGCAGCCTACTCAATCACTTTTTATAGCTACTGTTTACAGGCCTCCTGGGCCATATACAGCGTTCCTCTCTGAGTTTCCTGAATTCCTATCAGACCTTGTAGTCATAGCAGATCATATTCTAATTTTTGGTGATTTTAATATTCACATGGAGAAGTCCACAGACCCACTCCAAAAGTCTTTCGGAGCCATCATCGACTCAGTGGGTTTTGTCCAACATGTCTCTGGACCTACTCACTGCCACAGTCATACTCTGGACCTAGTTTTGTCCCATGGAATAAATGTTGTAGATCTTAATGTTTTTCCACAAAATCCTGGACTATCGGACCACCATTTTATTACGTTTGCAATCGCAACAAATAATCTGCTCAGACCCCAACCAAGGAGCATCAAAAGTCGTGCTATAAATTCTCAGACAACACAAAAATTCCTTGATGCCCTTCCAGACTCCTTCTGCCTACCCAAGGACGTCAGAGGACAAAAATCAGTTAACCACTTAACTGAGGAACTCAATTTAACCTTGCGCAATACCCTAGATGCAGTTGCACCCCTAAAAACGAAAAACATTTGTCATAAGAAACTAGCTCCCTGGTATACAGAAAATACCCGAGCTTTGAAGCAAGCTTCCAGGAAATTGGAACGGAAATGGCGCCACACCAAACTGGAAGTCTTCCGACTAGCTTGGAAAGACAGTACCGTGCAGTACCGAAGAGCCCTCACTGCTGCTCGATCATCCTACTTTTCCAACTTAATCGAGGAAAATAAGAACAATCCAAAATTTCTTTTTGATACTGTTGCAAAGCTAACTAAAAAGAAGCATTCCCCAAGAGAGGATGGCTTTCACTTCAGCAGTAATAAATTCATGAACTTCTTTGAGGAAAAGATCATGACCATTAGAAAGCAAATTACGGACTCCTCTTTGAATCTGCGTATTCCTCCAGGGCTTAGCTGTCCTGGATCTGCACAGCTCTGCGAGGGCCTGGGATCGGGAGAGACACTTAAGTGTTTTAGTACTATATCTCTTGACACAATGATGAAAATAATCATGGCCTCTAAACCTTCAAGCTGCATACTGGATCCTATTCCTACTAAACTGCTGAAGGAGCTGCTTCCTGTGCTTGGCCCTCCTATGTTGAACATAATAAACAGCTCTCTATCCACCGGATGTGTACCAAACTCACTAAAAGTGGCAGTGATAAAGCCTCTCTTGAAAAAGCCAAACCTTGACCCGGAAAATATAAAAAACTATCGGCCTATATCGAATCTTCCATTCCTCTCAAAAATTTTAGAAAAAGCTGTTGCGCAGCAACTCACTGCCTTTCTGAAGACAAACAATGTATACGAAATGCTTCAGTCTGGTTTTAGACCCCATCATAGCACTGAGACTGCACTTGTGAAGGTGGTAAATGACCTTTTAATGGCGTCAGACCGAGGCTCTGCATCTGTCCTCGTGCTACTAGACCTTAGTGCTGCCTTTGACACCATCGATCACCACATTCTTTTGGAGAGACTGGAAACCCAAATTGGTCTACACGGACAAGTTCTGGCCTGGTTTAGATCTTACCTGTCGGAAAGATATCAGTTTGTCTCTGTGAATGGTCTGTCCTCCGACAAATCAACTGTACATTTCGGTGTTCCTCAAGGTTCCGTTTTAGGACCACTATTGTTTTCACTATATATTTTACCTCTTGGGGATGTTATTCGAAAACATAATGTTAACTTTCACTGCTATGCGGATGACACACAGCTGTACATTTCAATGAAACATGGTGAAGCCCCAAAATTGCCCTCGCTAGAAGCCTGTGTTTCAGACATAAGGAAGTGGATGGCTGAAAACTTTCTACTTTTAAACTCGGACAAAACAGAGATGCTTGTTCTAGGTCCCAAGAAACAAAGAGATCTTCTGTTAAATCTGACAATTCATCTTGATGGTTGTAAAGTCGTCTCAAATAAAACTGTGAAGGACCTCGGCGTTACTCTTGACCCTGATCTCTCTTTTGACGAACATATCAAGACTGTTTCAAGGACAGCTTTTTTCCATCTACGTAACATTGCAAAAATCAGAAATTTTCTGTCCAAAAATGATGCAGAAAAATTAATCCATGCATTTGTTACTTCTAGGTTAGACTACTGCAATGCTCTACTTTCCGGCTACCCGGATAAAGCACTAAATAAACTTCAGTTAGTGCTAAATACGGCTGCTAGAATCCTGACTAGAACCAAGAAATTTGATCATATTACTCCAGTGCTAGCTTCCCTACACTGGCTTCCTGTTAAGGCAAGGGCTGATTTCAAGGTTTTACTGTTAACCTATAAAGCGTTACATGGGCTTGCTCCTACCTATCTTTCCGAGTTGGTCCTGCCGTACATACCAATACGTACGCTACGGTCACAAGACGCAGGCCTCCTAATTGTCCCTAGAATTTCTAAGCAAACAGCGGGAGGCAGGGCTTTCTCCTATAGATCTCCATTTTTATGGAACAGTCTGCCTACCCATGTGAGAGACGCAGACTCGGTCTCAACCTTTAAGTCTTTACTGAAGACTTATCTCTTCAGTAGGTCATATGATTGAGTGTAGTCTGGCCCAGGAGTGTGAAGGTGAACGGAAAGGCTCTGGAGCAACGAACAGCCCTTGCTGTCTCTGCCAGGCCGGTTCCCCTCTCTCCACTGGGGTTCTCTGCCTCTAACCCTGTTACAGGGGCTGAGTCACTGGCTTGCTGGTGCTCTTTCATGCCGTCCCTAGGAGGGGTGCGTCACTTGAGTGGGTTGAGTTACTGACGTGATCTTCCTGTCTGGGTTGGCGCCCCCCCTTGGTTTGTGCTGTGGTGGAGACCTCTGTGGGCTATACTCGGCCTTGTCTCAGGATTGTAAGTTGGTGGTTGAGGATATCCCTCTGGTGGTGCGGGGGCTGTGCTTTGGCAGAGTGGGTGGGGTTATATCCTTCCTGTTTGGCCCTGTCCGGGGGTTTCTTCGGATGGGGCCACAGTGTCTCCGGACCGCTCCTGTCTCAGCCTCCAGTATTTATGCTGCAGTAGTTTATGTGTCGGGGGGCTGGGGTTAGTTGGTTATACCTGGAGTACTTCTCCTGTCTTATCCAGTGTCCTGTGTGAATTTAAGTATGCTCTCTCTAATTCTCTCGTTCTCTCTTTCTCTCTGAGAACCTGAGCCCTAGGACCATACGTCAGGACTACCGGGCATGCTGACACCTTGCTGTCCCCAGTCCGCCTGGCCTTGCTGCTATTCCAGTTTCAACTGTTCTGCCTGCGGTTACGAAACCCCTACCTGTCCCAGACCTGCTGTTTTCAACTCTTAATGATCGGCTATGAAAAGCCAACTGAGAGACCTGAGCCCTAGGACCATACGTCGGGACTACCGGCCGTGGTGACTCCTTGCTGTCCCCAGTCCGCCTGGCCTTGCTGCTATTCCAGTTTCAACTGTTCTGCCTGCGGTTATGGAACCCCTACCTGTCCCAGACCTGCTGTTTTCAACTCTTAATGATCGGCTATGAAAAGCCAACTGAGATTTATTCCTGATTATTATTTGACCATGCTTGTCACTTATGAACATTTTTGAACATCTTGGCATGGTTCTGTTATAATCTCCACCCGGCACAGCCAGAAGAGGACTGGCCACCCCTCATAGCCTGGTTCCTCTCTAGGTTTCTTCCTAGGTTTTGGCCTTTCTAGGGAGTTTTTCCTAGCCACCGTGCTTCTACACCTGCATTACTAGCTGTTTGGGGTTTTAGGCTGGGTTTCTGTACAGCACTTCGAGATATTAGCTGATGTACGAAGGGCTATATAAAATAAAATTGATTGATTGATTGATTGTTGTAGGTGTTCTGCTGTTTCATGCTCAGTCTCCCTCTCCCCTCTCTCTCTCTCTCTCTCTCTCTCTCTCTCTCTCTCTCGCTCTCTCTCTCGCTCTCTCTCTTTCTCTGACCCCTGGGGACAGAGCTGCTGTATTCTGGGAGACGCAAAACCATCCCACCATGACCATGCAAATCAGGGCTGCATTCAGTGAGGTGAAACGTTTCGAACGTTAAAGATAGAAATACAATGAATAGAGCTAACACTCCATGTTCTATTTAACAGATAATGATGTCTGTTCTACACAATTAATTTAAATCTGAACATTCCAGAGGTGAAGGTCATTGGTGTGGTAGTAAAGTGGTGGTTTCTATATGGAGGTGAAGTAATGGTTATGGTTGTGTAGAGGACATGGTTTGGTGAACTATGCTCCTGTCATGATGTAACCAGGGTAACGTTGTCCTGGTGTGGGACTGTCTAATGCTGTGTGTTTCATGTCAGAGTCTGTTGCTCCTCAACACCTGCAGTAGATCCCAGCTGCAGCAGTACAGTCTCTGTTCAGTCTGACTGAGGGAGGTTTTTGTACGACTCTAAATCACTGTGTGAAACGCTCTGTGCCTCCATAATCACCCATACCATAGTAATCTCCTGCATCTTCAGCTTGGACACCAGTGATGGTAAGAGTGTACTCAGTACCTGATCTACTGCCACTGAATCTAGATGGTGTTCCAGACTGAAGTGTATTTACATCATAGATGAGGAGTTTAGGAGCCTGTCCAGGTTTCAGCAGGTACCAGCTCATGTCATTACCAATACCTGAACCTCCTGTTGCTCTGATAGATACAGTCTTTCCCAGACTAACAGATTTCGATTTATCAGCTTGATTCAGGAAATTATTTGCAGATGACTCTGAAATGGAAACAGCATTGATTAGTCATAATAATCAAAATAGAAGCATTGTAAACACCACACACGCACAAACAGTAGCATAGAGGTTTCTCAAACTATCTTAACGTTCTCAAAGCTTCTCTGTCTCTTTACAGATCCTGTCTGAAACGACAGCTCGGAGTGGTCAGAGAGGAGATTTTCCCATTCAAACCTATTAACTAGCAGACCACAGTGAGAGATGCTGTGAGTTTCTCACCCTGAGTCAGGAACCCCAATGTGATCAGCATTGGAATCAGCTGTATTTTTATCTTCATATTGTTCCTCATCATCTGTGGCTCTGAGAAGACAACAGACTGGACCCAACGATAATAACACTGCAGTCTTAAAGTGTCAGGACAGATCTCAGTCCTGCAGTCTGAAACTCCCAGGGCTATAAACACTCCCAGAGCACTGAAGCATGAGCTGCCAATGCAAAGCACCTTCTCTATGGAAATACCCTCCCTCAGGACAGATGATGAAACTGTTAATGCAATGACATAAACACATTAATCTTAAACGTGGAATACAATAGCTTAATACATCTGTGGAAGGCCTGTAATTGACCATAGTATTTAGTTACATGTAAGTTTATTCATTCAATACTAGTGTATTGCTATTCTATACGGCTGCCTTCTTGTACTTAGTGAGTTTGTCAGAGATAATTATTTGAAATCTCCAACATTTATATTTTATAGTAATATTTTATAGTAAGCTAAAATAAATCATCTAAAAATATCAAAACATTTATTTGAAAGGTTATGACCTACATATGCTGTTTTTGACTGACTATCAGTGGTAGGGTTGAATGTGTGTTGTGTAGAGAGTTACTGGTGTGTGTAAAGTGCAGGAGGTTTTTGTACGGCCGTTCAATGAGTCTGTATCACTGTGGTACACTTTCGGTGGCGGCACCAAACTCATCATTGACTGTAAGTACCTTGAGATTTATCATTTTTATAATACATTCGTTTTAAACATTTAAAAAGTCACAAAAAGTCATTCTTGAGAAATAGTTGTATTTGTTGATGTTTAATTGATTTAATTCCAATGATTGTTTCCATATTATCTAATGATCCTTCAAGGATAAAAATGTCATATACCAAACATCTGTGAACAGAAAAGGATAGTTTTAGTGTTTGATGTCTTTAAGTACACTAAACCAGTTAAGATGCATTATTCAACTTGTTATATTGTAAGCATCTAAGTTTAATATCTGTACTGTAATTTAACACATCACTGATTGTAGTGTGTGGTCTTGCTTCATAGATGTTATTGGAGGGAAGTGAAAGTCTGTAGAATATATATACATAACCTGCCATTTTCACAGACCCTGTCCTATTTTAAAAAGTATCAAATTTGTTTCTTCATGTTAAAGTTGTTGAAAGTTCTTCAAGGTTCTTGTCCAGTTTACCCTTTACATGTCATCTCTCCTTTCCCCCCTCCCCTTCTCTCTTGTAGTGGGTGTGGTACGTCCCTCCCTGACCGTCCTACTCCCCTCCAGTGAGGAGCAGGACAAGGGGAATGTTGCCCTAGTGTGCCTGGCCAACAGGGGCTTCCCGGGGGGATGGAAGCTGGGTTGGAGGCTGGGGGCCGGGGGAGCCTTGCAGGGCAGCCAGAGCCTGGAGGTCCTGGAGAAGGATGGTCACTACAGCTGGAGCAGCAGCCTCACCCTCCCCACTGACCAGTGGAAGAATGCTGGCTCAGTCACCTGTGAGGCCACCCTAAAGGACCAGACCCCTGTCACTCACACACTGGAGCCACGCCACTGCTCCCAGTAGACCCCCTGTACACAGAGAACACCTATCTGTCTGTCATTCCATCATTCTAAATATCTATCTATAGCTTCAGCTTTGGTCATCAATTTGTGTTTCTGAATCTTTAAATCTGTACGTGTGGTTGTATTGCTTTTAGATTGGAAATGTTAACAAAATAAAGTACTTTGTATTAATGTCAAAGAAGGTGTCCGTGATTTTTATTATGAATATAATTGTGAATATCTGTGGACTTGTGGTTGTTAAACAAAGAGTAAACTGCTCTGTAACAAAATGAACATTAGCAGGTTGATAGGGGGTGAGGGAGGGTGGGTAGTGGGTAGACCCCTTGGGACAGTGAATATCTGGGGACAGGAGCAGAACCACATCATCTGACCATTATAGACATGGAAGGGGGTTATGGGATATAGCTGTTGGTTTTGATCATGACTAAACTATTTGGTGTATTTGAGATTCATGTTTGAGTTGTACCCAGATGTTCTGTTTGGTGGTAAAGTAGTGGTTATTTATGCTTGGTGATGTCGTATAACCAAGACCTGAGTTGTGAGTTCAGTGAACCAGTGTTTCATGTCATAGTCTGTTGCTCCTCAACACCTGCAGTAGATCCCAGCTGCAGCAGTACAGTCTCTGTGCAGTCTGACTGAGGGAGGTTTTTGTACGACTCTAAATCACTGTGTGAAACGCTCTGGGCTGCCAAAATTACCCATACCATAGTAATCTCCTGCATCTTCAGCTTGGACACCAGTGATTGTAAGAGTGTACTCAGTATCTGAACTACTGCCACTGAATCTAGATGGTGTTCCAGACTGAAGTGTATTTACTCTATAGATGAGGAGTTTAGGAGCCTGTCCAGGTTTCAGCAGGTACCAGCTCATGTCATCATCAATACCAGATGAACTTGCAACAGCTTTGATAGACACATTCTCTCCCAGACGAACTGACTTTGATTCATCAGCTTGATTCAGGTCACGTTGTGCAGAGGACTCTGAAATTGAAAAGGGGAAATTCGTTTTGAGTAGTCTTTAAAATCCACATAAAAGGCATTGGAAACTTTTTCCATGTACAAACATGTACAAGCCCATTAAAACCTGTTAAAACCAGTAGACCACAGGGAGAGATGCTGAGAGTTTCTCACCCTGAGTCAGGAACCCCACTGTGATCAGCAGTGGAATCAGTGATATCGACTTCATCATCTTCATCATCATCTGTGGCTCTGAGAATACTGAACAGACTGAACCCAACGATAATAACACTGCAGTCTTAAAGTGTCAAGATAGATCTCAGTCCTGCAGTCTGAAACTCCCAGGGCTATAAACACTCCCAGAGCACTGAAGCATGAGCTGACAATGCAAAGCACCTTCTCTATGGAAATACCCTACCTCAGGACAGATGATGAAACTGTTAATGCAATGACATAAACACAATAATCTTAAACGTGGAATACAATAGCTTAATACATCTGTGGAAGGCCTGTAATTGACCATAGTATTTAGTTACATGTAAGTGTATTCATTCAACACTAGTGTATTGCTATCCAAATAAAATAAAATAAAATACAATTGGTCACATGCGCCGAATACAAAGTGAAATGCTTACTTACAAGCATTAACCAACAATGCAGATATAAGAAAATAGAGTTAAGAAAATATTTGCTAAATTTACTAAAGTAAATAAAATATAAAGTAACACAACAAAATAACAATAGCGAGGCTATATACAGTGGGTACCGGTACCGAGTCAATGTACGGGGGTACAGGTTAGTCTAAGTAATTTGTACATGTAGGTAGTGGTAAAGTGACTATGCATAGATAATAAACAGGAAGTAGCTGCAGTGTAAAAACAAGGGGGGCAGGGTGGCCATTTTATTAATTGTTCAGCAGTCTAGCAGTCTTATGGCTTGGGGGTAGAAGCTGTTAAGAAGCCTTTTGGACATAGACTTGGCGCTCCGGGACCACTTGCCGTGCGATAGCAGAGAGAACAGTCTATGACTTGGGTGGATGGAGTCTTTGACAATTCTATACTAAACTAAAATATAAACACAACACTAAACAATTTCAATGATTTTACTGAGTTGCAGTTCATATAAGGAAATCGGTTAATTGAAATGAATAAATTAGGCCCTAATCTACGGATTTCACATGACTGGGAAGTGGTTCAGCATGGGTGGGCCTTGTGCTAAAATGGCATCATGCTGAAGTTCAGTTCAGACCATAAAAAATTATTGAGGCCTCAGATGGATATAACCGTTTTTGCATGGACATTGCCATTGAGGGATTCCACCATTTTTAAGTAGTCAACTGGGTGGGACTTCCTGTGGATTAAGGAAGGATCACATAAATCCATCCTGGTCATCAGGAGGGATCAGCCAATGAATTATACTAATGAGGAAACATTCCATTACTGCAGGTGGCAGTAAATCGCCATCCTTGGCATTATACCTGTTCAAACAACACATTCTAGGTGGCAGTATGCACCCTTTTAGTTTGTTTACCAGTAGAAGTAGTAGAGGAAGAAAATGGACGACTTCACAATGGAGATGGCCTCAATGGTACTGCCTGTGCTCTCACAGACGCCATAATGGGACAGATACAATAATGATGTTGTCTATCTAAGTCTATGGTTCAGACAGAAAATAAAGAGTTATTAGTCAAACAGTTTCCGGGTCAGCTGTTGGTTGGATTACAGACTGGGCCAGCAAGCTCTTTTATTGCTTTTGACATTCATATCTAGACAGGTGTGCAATGACAGAACAGTTTCAAAGTCACCAGATATTAGTAGCATAATAGTTAAGTGAATTTTACTGTGGGCAATAAAAAGTGAATGTCATCATCTGTTGCTTCAACTAGGTGGCAACAAAATAGTTTTCTGATTGGTTGTATCTTAATCAAACTCCTCCCACTCGCTCTTTCGCTTCTCTTCGCCTGGAACCATATGCCCAGCAGCTTGTAGGCACACGTGGATAATACAACAAGCTTTAACCAAACAAAATATTTTTACCTTTATCGCTTGTTTACTTGACGATAACATTTTGTTTTGGTTTAAGTTTGTGTAGGCTACACTGCCAAAAATCAACAAGTTCAACACAGCGCCACTACAACATTGTTTGCCCAACTTCATAACCATTATGAGGCTTTTCTGAATGAAAATAACATTGTGACAGATCTCCTAGTTATGATGGAGGAGAAAGCTGGGATACAGAGAACATACACCACTTCAGACTCCAGTGATGTAAGGAATGGTTATGTTCTGTAATGTCCTAAACGTACTGGCACAGAGGCAAGGTGCAACCTTTCATATCTGACCTATGACCTTGCTAGGTCAGACATATCACCTGGAGGTTACTGTTATCCTCTGACTGATGTCCAGTCTAGTTTACTCAGGATTAGGTCTGGGAGATGCTGCAGTGCGGTACAGGACAGGTCCTGGTGGAGGCATTAGGAGGTTGTGTGTTTGTCTGAGCGTGTGACTTTGGAACTGTTGACCTCTGCCTCTGGCTGACCTGTCAGTGACCCGGAGGTATTCTAGACTGGGATGAAGGACTTCCATCTGGCTCAGTGCTGATTCCTGATGAATTCGTGATGAATCTGGCTCAGTGCTGATTCCTGATGAATTGATGATGAAACTGGCTCAGTGTTGATTCCTGATGAATTGATGATGAAACTGGCTCAGTGTTGATTCCTGTTGAATTGATGATGAAACTGTCTCAGTGTTGATTCCTGATGAATTCCTGATGAATCTGTCTCAGGGCTGATTCCTGATGAATTGATGATGAAACTGGCTCAGTGCTGATTCCTGATGAATTGATGATGAAACTGTCTCAGGGCTGATTCCTGATGAATTGATGATGAAACTGGCTCAGTGCTGATTCCTGATGAATTCCTGATGAATCTGTCTATGTTGATTTCTGATGAATTCATAATGAATCTGGCTCAGTGCTGATTCCTGATGAATTGATGATGAAACTGGCTCAGTGTTGATTCCTAATGAATTGATGATGAAACTGTTTCAGTGTTGATTCCTGATGAATTCCTGATGAATCTGTATCAGGGCTGATTCCTGATGAATTGATGATAAAACTGGCTCAGTGCTGATTCCTGATGAATACCCGATGAATCTGTCTGTGTTGATTCCTGATGAATTCGTAATGAATCTGGCTCAGTGCTGATTCCTGATGAATTGATGATGAAACTGGCTCAGTACTGATTCCTGATGAATTCCTGATGAATCTGGCTCAGTGCTGATTCCTGATGAATTGATGATGAAACTGGCTCAGTGCTGATTCCTGATGAATTGATGATGAAACTGTCTCAGTGTTGATTCCTGATGAATTCCTGATGAATCTGGCTCAGGGATTATTCCTGATGAATTCATGATGAATCTGGCTCAGTGCTGATTCCTGATGAATTCCTGATTAATCTTCAGATGTACATCCCTAGTTATCTAATACTTCCTCATGCCATTCTAGTGGGCACCAGGGATGTAAAATCTGACCTTAGATAATGGTGCTCTCTTCATCTAGTCTCTTTGTCAAGACAACTAAAAGCTGACTACAATAAAGTGACAGGCAGTCTGGTGGCATGTTGGGGTTGGACTGACTCTCTTCCCTGGGGAACTGACCTCTGACCTTTTTATCTTTGACCTCTACCTGTCTGGCTGACGTCCGCTGGCCAACCTCTTCCTGTAGACACCACACAAGATTAGTGCAGTGACCTATAAAATGACCTGTAACTGAAATCTGACTTATGACGTTGAACTTTTACCCTCTGCCAGTCTGTCGGATGTCCACTGGCCAACCTCCTCTGGTCTAGTTCTGGTGTGGTGTTAAGGATGGGGGAACATCTGGGGAGTGTACTGCTCTATTCTGGGAGAGGGGCCACGCAAATCTAAATTTCTGTTTCACAGGGGTCTCTCTCTGTCACACACACGTACTTACACACACACACTACATACTGCTCCACAGAAGTGTTGGCCAGCTGTGTTTCTGGTTGATCAACCAAGCATTGAGTCACACCAACTTTTTTGCTTCACACATGATTTTATGTGGACATGATATGGATTATTCATCCCTCGATGAGACTATCTCACCTGTATCTTTCTGATAAGGAGGATATTTGTAGCCATGGGAGGTAGGGAGGGTTATGAAACTAGTTTGTAACCATTATTTCTAGTGGTTATACTTGGTGATGTCATATAACAAGACCCTTAGTTCTGTGTTCAGTGGACCAGTGATGTGTGTCATTTCATGCAGGAGGTTTTTGTACGGCTCTAAATCACTGTGTGAACAAATTTTTACTATTGAGATAGTGGTAACTCTGACAGTAGTAAACTGCTGCATCTTCAGCCTGGACTCCACTGATGGTCAGAGTGAAGTCACTCTCAGACCCACTGCCACTGAATCTAGCAGGAATCCCATCTAGCAGTTTCTTTGCATATTTTATCAGGAGTTTGGGAGCTTCTCCAGGTCTCTGTTGATACCAGAACGCAGAATCTCCATCACTGTCTCTGTACACTTTAGGGTTGGTTTTACAGGTCAGAGTGACGGGGTCTCCTGGAGAAAATGTCACTACAGGAGGCTGAGTCACAGTCACCTGACCTCTGGATCCTGAAGAGGAAAAATATTGATCAACGAGTACAAATAAGAGATCATTTATATTTCATCATATTTTATGCAGGGACATTTAGTAATTGATAGCCATTTGAATGATTATACAAGGTACTCAACAATATGTCATTTTTCCATTGTAAGAGTTAGAAAACAACAGACCTTTGAGGCAGCAGCAGACCAGTGTCCAGATGAAGATGGTGATCAGAGTCATGGTTGTCGTGGTTTCTGTTGTGTTGAAGGAGCGCTCTCAGTCCTGCAGTCTGAAACTCCCAGGGCTATAAACACTCCCAGAGCACTGAAGCATGAGCTGCCAATGCAAAGCACCTTCTCTATGGAAATACCCTACCTCAGGACAGATGATGAATCTGCAAATAATAATCATGTGAATTGCTTTATATTTCTGTTGTTGACAGTAAAATGGCACAATTGCCAATATTGATATTTGCCGTAAATGACAATGTCTCACTCTGCCCATATGCAATATGATAACATATGACATCATTGGATAAAAAAACATTTTGCAGTGAATTTGGGTGAAGAGACATTGAAGAGGCTCAAATCAGTGACTTCATTATTCGGGGTTTGATATAGGTACATAAAGTGCTTAATTATTGTGGTTGTCCCACCTAGCTATCTTAAGATGAATGCACTAAGATGCTGTGGATAAGAGTGTCTGCTAAATGACTTAAATGTAATGTAAATGTAAATGATAAAACATGCTAATTACTTGCTATAATATTTCCTATATTAAGATATTAAAATACTGATACTGTAATTGTGTGTAAAGATGTGTAATGCTTTATGAGTATAGCAGAAAAGTTCTGGTCCCTAGCAAACCTTGTTTTCTTGTCTGATATTATGGTAAAGTGGACCGACTTTAAAAGGGCAATCTGCGATTCCTATATCCATTTTGTGACTTTTAAACTAATGATATATATACCCATTGATTCTTGAAAAATAGAAACATTGTTTTATACGCTTCACAAACTTAGTTGAACTACCATACTCTTATCAGAACCAAAATAGCATCATGCTTTACTCAATCGTTTGTGAACAATATAATTTTAAACAAACACTATTTAGCCTCACAACATGGTTGAAATGATAATTTGTGTCTTATGGATGGTCAGTCCTTGCATCCATAGCTCTGTCTATGAATTTGAGAGAGGTTACATTTCTCAGCTGTTTACCAAAAACACTGGTGGGGTTGGCTGCTTTGTTGTTGTTTGAACAGCAGATTGCCTCTTTAAACGGCACAAACGCGTTAGCGGAGTATGGAACACGGAAGGTGCACCACAACGCACAGCAGAGTATAAAGTTACTTCATATCTGCATTTAGCAGTGATATTGGGCAATAAGATTGTTTAATCAATGGGTCCTTGTCCTTTTTACAGCAAAGATATTTCATGGGCTGAGCAAATGCATGGCTAAATAAACAAATGAGCAATGGTGATGTACTTTATTGTGCATTTATGTAATTGTTGTTGAGTTGGGTGGTGTTGTGTTTTCTGTGAACCTTAATAAGTTATGTATTTTATAGAGCACTCTATTTTTCTCTCCTCTGGTATGTAACATTAAAACGTTCTCTCCTTTCCAGCTGGTCCTACTGTTAGTCCCACAGTGTCTCTGCTCCCCCCTCCTCTGAGCAGCTCTCTGGGGGCTCTGTCACACTGGCCTGCCTGCTGACTGGCTACTACCCTCAGGGGGCGCTGGTGAGCTGGGAGGTGGATGGGCTGGAGGTGAGCCAGGGGGTCGTGACCAGTCCAGAAGAAGAGAAGGAAGGCCTTTACAGACGCAGCAGCACCATGACACTGAGCAAGGCAGGCTGGGAGCAGGGAGAGCTCTACACCTGCAGGGTCTCCCACTTCCAACACACCCAGGCCTCCCCCCTTCGCAGGAGCCAGTGTCTGGGTTAGGACCTACTGGAGGAGGCCCACAACAGGAGCTCTGTCTGGGGAAGCAGGAGTAGACGAGGCTCTGGTCTGGGCTGGGGCCTGGTTGGAGCAGTAGTAGCGTGTTGGAGTGGTAGAGAGTAGTGGTCCTGAGTAAACTCTAGTACTGCTGGGAGACCACAGTCTGGGTAGTTAATGTGTATTGTATAGAGTAGAGGAGACTTCTATGTGTTCTCTACTCAGACTGTTACTGTGATGTTGCTATCTGCCTCAGTTCTAATAAAGCTTGATTTGGAATATAACATCATGGGTTAGTTGACTCATTTATTTACCGTGACAACAAACGGACATGTAGATACAGCTAGGTCATAGTTTTTGTCATAATTATATTATTCCTCCAAATGTGAGTAAGCTACAGTATGTAATCTGTCCTGTAGTGACTTTTGTTGTATGTGTGTTCTGCTGCTTCATGCTGTCTCTCTCGCTCTCTCTCTCTCTCTCTCTCTCTCTCTCTCTCTCTCTCTCTCTCTCTCTCAATTCAATTTGATTAATTCATTCCCCCCCTCTCTCTCTCTCGCTCTCTCTCTCTTTCTCTCTCTCTCTCTCTCTCTCTCTCTCTCTCTCTCTCTCTCTCTCTCTCTCTCTCTCTCTCTCTCTCTCTCTCTCTCTCTCTCTCTCTCTCTCTCTCTCTCTCTTTTCTCTCTCTCTCTCTCTCTCTCTCTCTCTCTCTCTCTTCTCTCTCTCTCTCTCTCTCTCTCTCTCTCTCTCTCTCTCTCTCTCTCTCTCTCTCTCTCTCTCTCTCTGACCCCCTGGGGACAGAGCTGCTCTATTCTAGGAGAAGCAAATTCCATCCCACCCTGACCATTGCAAATCAGGGCTGCATTCAGTGAGGTGAAACATTTAGAATGCTAAAGATAGAAATCCAATGAATAGATCTAACACTCCATGTTTTATTTGAAAGATAATAATGTCTGTTCAACACAGATAATTTCTATCTGAACATTCCAGATGTGAAGGTCAATGGTGTGGTAGTAAAGGGGTGGTTTCTATATGGAGGTGAAGTAATGGTTATGGTTGTGTAGAGGAGGTGGTTTGGTGAACTATGCTCCTGTCATGATGTAACCAGAGTAACGTTGTCCTGGTGTGGGACTGTCTAACGCTGTGTGTTTCATGTCATAGTCTGTTGCTCCTCAACACCTGCATTAGGTCCCAGCTGCAGAAGTACAGTCTCTGTGCATTGTTACTGAGGGAGGTTTTTGTACGACTCTAAATCACTGTGTGTTCCCATCAGCATACGCACCCATGCAGTAGAAATTTCCTTCATCTTCAGCCTGGACTACACTGATGGTGAGAGTAAAATCTGGTTCAGACCGCTGCTACTGAAATTACCAGGAGTTTCAGACTGACGTTGACTAATTTTATAGAAGAGGAGTTGAGGGGACTGTCCAGGTTTCTGCAGGTACCAGCTCAGGTCATCATCCACCCCCTTACTGGCTGTGCAGCTCAGATACACAGTCTCTCCCAGATTAACAGACTTGACAGTAGGAGACTGAGTCACAACTCCAGCCCCAGATGATTCTGGAAATGAAAGGTGGAGAATAAATAATAAGAATCCAAATAAAATTACTGCAAACTCTCCCATGTACAAAGAGTTGCATAGAGGCTTCTCAAACTACTGTTCTCAAAACTTGCTGTCTGAAGACGACAGTTCAGAAAGGTCAGAGAGCAGAATTTCTCACCCTGAGTCAGGAACCCCAGAGTGGTCAGCAGGGGAATCAGTGATATCGACTTCATCATCTTCATCATCTGTGGCTCTGAGAAGACTGAACAGACTGGACCCAATGCTGATAACGCTGCAGTCTTAAAGTGTCAGGACAGATCTCAGTCCTGCAGTCTGAAACTCCCAGGGCTATAAACACTCTCAGAGCACTGAAGCATGAGCTGCCAATGCAAAGCACCTTCTCTATGGAAATACCCTACCTCAGGACAGATGATGAAACTGTTAATGCAATGACATAAACACATTAATCTTAAACGTGGAATACAATAGCTTAATACATCTGTGGAAGGCCTGTAATTGACCATAGTATTTAGTTACATGTAAGTGTATTCATTCAATACTAGTGTATTGCTATACAAATAAAATAAAATACAATTGGTCACATGTGCCGAATACAAAGTGAAATGCTTACTTACAAGCATTAACCAACAATGCAGTTATAAGAAAATAGAGTTAAGAAAATATTTGCTAAATTTACTAAAGTAAATAAAATATAAAGTAACACAACAAAATAACAATAGCGAGGCTATATACAGTGGGTACCGGTACCGAGTCAATGTACGGGGGTACAGGTTAGTCGAAGTAATTTGTACATGTAGGTAGGAGTAAAGTGACTATGCATAGATAATAAACAGGAAGTAGCTGCAGTGTAAAAACAAGGAGGGCAGGGTGGCCATTTTATTAATTGTTCAGCAGTCTAGCAGTCTTATGGCTTGGGGGTAGAAGCTATTAAGAGCCTTTTGGACATAGACTTGGCGCTCCGGTACCGCTTGCCGTGCGATAGCAGAGAGAACGGTCTATGACTTGGGTGACTGGAGTCTTTGACAATTCTATATTAAACTAAAATATAAACACAGCATGCAACAATTTCAACGATTTTACTGAGTTACAGTTCATATAAGAAAATCAGTCAATTGAAATAAATTCATTAGGCCCTAATCTACGGATTTCACATGACTGGGAAGTGGTGCAGCATGGGTGGGCCTTGTGCTAAAATGGCATCATGCTGAAGTTCAGTTCAGACGATAAAGAATGATTGAGGCCTCAGCTGGATATAACCGTTTTTGCATGGACATTGCCATTGAGGGATTCCACCATTTTTAAGTAGTCAACTGGGTGGAACTTCCTGTGGATTAAGGAAGGATCACATAAATCCATCCTGGTCATCAGGAGGGATCAGCCAATGAATTACACTAATGAGGAAAGATATCATTACTGGAGGTGGCAGTAAATCGCCAGCCTTGGCTTCATACTTGTTCAAACAACACATTCTAGGTGGCAGTATGTACCCATTTAGTTTGTTTACCAGTAGAAGTAGTAGAGGAAGAAAATGGATGACTTCACAATGGAGATGGCCTCAATGGTACTGCCTGTGCTCTCACAGACGCCATAATGGGACAGATACAATAATGATGTTGTCTATCTAAGTCTATGGTTCAGACAGAAAATAAAGAGTTATTAGTCAAACAGTTTCAGGGTCAGCTGTTGGTTGGATTACAGACTGGGCCAGCAAGCTCTTTTATTGCTTTTGACATTCATATGTAGACAGGCGTGCAATGACAGAACAGTATCAAAGTCACCAGATATTAGTAGCATAATAGTTAACTGAATTGTACTGCTGGCAATAAAAAGTGAATGTCATCATCTGTTGCTTCAACTAGGTGGCAACAAAATAGTTTTCTGATTGGTTGTATCTTAATCAAACTCCTCCCACTCGCTCATTCGCTTCTCTTCGCCTGGAACCATATGCCCAGCAGCTTGTAGGCACACGCAGATAATACAACAAGCTTTAACCAAACAAAATATTTTTACGTTTTATTGCTTGTTTACTTGACGATAACATTTTGTTTTGATTTGTGTTTGTGTAGGCTACACAGCCGGAAATTAACAAGTTCAACACGGCGCCACTATAACAATGTTTGCCCAACTTCATAACCATTATGAGGCATTTCTGAATGAAAATAACGTTGTGACAGATCTCCTAGTTGTGATGGAGGAGAAAGCTGGGATACAGAGAACATACACCACTTCAGACTCCAGTGATGTAAGGAATGGTGATGTGCTGTAATGTCCTAAACATACTGGCATAGAGGCAAGGTGCAACCTTTCATATCTGACCTATGACCTTGTTAGGTCAGACATATCACCTGGAGGTTACTGTTATCCTCTGACTGATGTCCAGTCTAGTTTACTCAGGATTAGGTCTGGGAGATGCTGCAGTGCGGTACAGGACAGGTCCTGGTGGAGGCATTAGGAGGTTGTGTGTTTGTCTGAGCGTGTGACTTTGGAACTGTTGACCTCTGACCCTTGCTGACCTGTCAGTGACCCTGGAGGTATTCTAGACTGGGATGAAGGACTTCCATCTGTCTGTGTTGATTCCTGATGAATTCATGATGAATCTGTCTGTGTTGATTTTTTATGAATTCATAATGAATCTGTCTCAGTGCTGATTCCTGATGAATTGATGATGAAACTGGCTCAGTGTTGATTCCTGATGAATTCCTGATGAATCTGTCTCAGTGCTGATTCCTGATGAATTCCTGATGAATCTGGCTCAGTGCGGATTCCTGATGAATTCATGATGAATCTGGCTCAGTGCTGATTCCTGATGAATTCCTGATGAATCTGTCTCAGTGCTGATTCCTGATGAATTGATGATGAAACTGGCTCAGTGTTGATTCCTGATGAATTCCTGATGAATCTGTCTCAGTGCTGATTCCTGATGAATTGATGATGAAACTGGCTCAGTGTTGATTCCTGATGAATTCCTGATGAATCTGTCTCAGTGCTGATTCCTGATGAATTCCTGATGAATCTGTCTCAGTGCTGATTCCTGATGAATTCATGATGAATCTGGCTCAGTGCTGATTCCTGATGAATTCCTGATGAATCTGTCTCAGTGCTGCTTCCTGATGAATTCCTGATTAATCTGGCTCAGGGATGATTCCTGATGAATTCATGATGAGTCTGGCGTATGACGTTGAACTTTTACCCTCTGCCAGTCTGTCGGATGTCCACTGGCCAACCTCCTCTGGTCTAGTTCTGGTGTGGTGTTAAGGATGGGGGAACATCTGGGCAGTGTACTGCTCTATTCTGGGAGAGGGACCATGCAAATCTTAGTTTCTGTTTCACAGGGCTCTCTCTCTGTCACACACACACATGCACTTACACACACTATACTGCTCCACAGAAGTGTTGGCCAGCTGTGTGTCTGGTTGATCTACCAAGCATTGAGGCATACCAACCTTTTTGCTTCACACATGATTTTATGTGGACATGATATGGATTATTCATCCTCAATAGGACTATTTTACCTGTATCTTTCTGATAAGGAGGATATTTGCAGCCATGGGAGGTAGGGAGGGTTATGAAACTAGTCTGTAACCATTATTTCTGTGAGTTAGTAAAGTGGTTATACTTGGTGATGTCATATCACAAGACCATTAGTTCTGTGTTCAGTGGACCAGTGATGTGTGTCATTTTGTACACAAGGTTTTTGTACGGCTCTAAATCACTGTGTGAACAAACGTTTACTATTGAGATAGTGGTAACTCTGACAGTAGTAAACTGCTGCATCTTTAGCCTGGACTCCACTGATGGTCAGAGTGAAGTCACTCTCAGACCCACTGCCACTGAATCTAGCAGGAATCCCATCTAGCAGTTTCTTTGCATATTTTATCAGGAGTTTGGGAGCTTCTCCAGGTCTCTGTTGATACCAGAACGCATAATCATCTCCATCACTGTCTCTGTACACTTTAGGGTTGGTTTTACAGGTCAGAGTGACGGGGTCTCCTGGAGAGAATGTCACTACAGGAGGCTGAGTCACAGTCACTTGACCTCTGGATCCTGAAGAGGAAACATATAAATTGATCAACGAGTACAAATAAGAGATCATTTATATTTCATCATATTTTATGCAGGGACATTTATTACGTACTCAACAATATGTCCTTTTTCCATTGTAAGAGTTAGAAAACAACAGACCTTTGAGGCAGCAGCAGACCAGTGTCCAGATGAAGATGGTGATCAGAGTCATGGTTGTCGTGGTTTCTGTTGTGTTGAAGGAGCGCTCTCAGTCCTGCAGTCTGAAACTCCCAGGGCTATAAACACTCCCAGAGCACTGAAGCATGAGCTGCCAATGCAAAGCACCTTCTCTATGGAAATACCCTACTTCAGGACAGATGATGAATCTGCAAATAATAATCATGTGAATTGCTTTATATTTCTGTTGTTAACAGTAAAATGGCACAATTTTCAATATTGATATTTGCATCAAATGACAATGTCTCACTCTGCCCACATGCAATATGATAACACATGACATCATTGGATAAAAAAACATTTTGCAGTGAATTTGGGTGACGAGACATTGACTTGACTTCATTAATCAGAGTATGCTATAGGTACATAACGTGCTTAATTATTGTGGTTGTCCCACCTAGCTATCTTAAGATGAATGCACTAAGATGCTCTGGATAAGAGTGTCTGCTAAATGACTAAAATGTAATGTAAATATAAATGATAAAACATGCTAATTAATTGCTATAACATTTCCTATATTAAGAGATTAAAATACTGATACTGTAATTGTGTGTAAAGATGTGTAATGCTTTATGAGTATAGCAGAAAAAGATCTGGTCCCTAACAGACCTTGTTTTCTTGTCTGATATTATGGTAAAGTGGACCGACTTTAAAAGGGCAATCTGCGATTCCTATATCAATTTTGTGACTTTTAAACTAATGATATATACCCATTGATTCTTGAAGAATAGAAACATTGTTTTATACACCTCACAAGCTTAGTTCAACTACCATACTCTTATCAGAATTATCATGTTTTACTAAATTGTTTGTGAACAATGTAATTTTAAACAAACACTATATAGCTTCAAAACATGGTTGAAGTGATATTTTTTATCTTATGGATGGTCAGTCCTTGCATCCATAGCTCTGTCTATGAATTTGAGAGAGGTTACATTTCTCAGCTGTTTACCAAAAACACTGGTGGGGTTGGCTGCTTTGTTGTTGTTTGAACAGCAGATTGCCTCTTTAAACGGTACAAACGCGTTAGCGAAGTATGGAACACGGAAGGTGCACCACAACGCACAGCAGAGTATAAAGTTACTTCATATCTGCATTTAGCAGTGATATTGGGCGATAAGATTGTTTAATGAATGGGTCCTTGTCCTTTTAAAAGCAAAGATATTTCATAGGCTGAGCAAATGCATGACTAAATAAAAAATGAGCAACAGTGATGTACTTTATTGTGCATTTATGTAATTGTTGTTGAGTTGGGTGGTGTTGTGTTCTCTGTGAACCTTAATAAGTTATGTATTTTATAGAGCACTCTATTTCTCTCTCCTCTGGTATGTAACATTAAAACGTTCTCTCCTTTCCAGCTGGTCCTACTGTTAGTCCCACAGTGTCTCTGCTCCCCCCCTCCTCTGAGCAGCTCTCTGGGGGCTCTGCCACACTGGCCTGCCTGCTGACTGGCTACTCCACTCAGGGGGCGCTGGTGAGCTGGGAGGTGGACGGGCTGGAGGTGAGCAAGGGGGTCGTGAACAGTCCAGAAGAAGAGAAGGAAGGCCTTTACAGACGCAGCAGCACCATGACACTGAGCAAGGCAGGCTGGGAGCAGGGAGAGCTCTACACCTGCAGGGTCTCCCACTTCCAACACACCCAGGCCTCCCCCCTTCGCAGGAGCCAGTGTCTGGGCTAGGACCTACTGGAGGAGGCCCACAACAGGAGCTCTGTCTGGGGAAGCAGGAGTAGACGAGGCTCTGGTCTGTGCTGGGGCCTGGTTGGAGCAGTAGTAGTGTGTTGGAGTGTTAGAGTAGTGTCCTGAGTAAACTCTAGTATGCTGGGGAGACCACAGTCTGGGTAGTAATGTGTATTGTATAGAGTAGAGGAGACTTCTATGTGTTCTCTACTCAGACTGTTACTGTGATGTTCTATCTGCCTCAGTTCTAATAAAGTTTGATTTGGAAAATAACATGATGGATTAGTTGACTCATTTATTTACCGTGACAACGAATGGAAATGTACCTACAGCTAGGTTGTAGTTTCTGTCATAACTATATTTCTCCTCCAAGTGTGAGTAAGATATGTCATCTGTCCTATAATGACTGTTTGTTGTGTGTTCTGCTGTTTCATGCTCAGTCTCCCTCTCCTCTCTCTCTCTCTCTCTCTCTCTCTCTCTCTCTCTCTCTCTCTCTCTCTCTCTCTCTTCTCTCTCTCTCTCTCTCTCTCTCTCTCTCTCTCTCTCTCTCTCTCTCTCTCTCTCTTTCTCTGACCCCCTGGGGACAGAGCTGCTATATTCTGGGAGATGCAAAACCATCCCACCATGACCATGCAAATCAGGGCTGCATTCAGTGAGGTGAAACGTTTTGAACGTTAAAGATAGAAATACAATGAATAGAGCTAACACTCCATGTTCTATTTGACAGATAATGATGTCTGTTCTACACAATTAATTTGTATCTGAACATTCCAGAGGTGAAGGTCAATGGTGTGGTAGTAAAGTGGTGGTTTCTATATGGAGGTGAAGTAATGGTTATGGTTGTGTAGAGGACATGGTTTGGTGAACTATGCTCCTGTCTTCATGTAACCAGAGTAAGGTTGTCCTGGTGTGGGACTGTCTAACGCTGTGTGTTTCATGTCTGAGTCTGTTGCTCCTCAACACCTGCAGTAGGTCCCAGCTGCAGCAGTACAGTCACTGTGCAGTCTGACTGAGGGAGGTTTTTGTACGACTCTAAATCACTGTGTGAAACGCTCAGTGCCTCCATAATCACCCATACCATAGTAATCTCCTGCATCTTCAGCTTGGACACCAGTGATGGTAAGAGTGTACTCAGTACCTGATCTACTGCCACTGAATCTAGACGGTGTTCCAGACTGAAGTGTATTTACTGTATAGATGAGGAGTTTAGGAGCCTGTCCAGGTTTCAGCAGGTACCAGCTCATGTCATCATCAATACCTGAACCTCCTGTAGCGCTGAGAGATACGGTCTTTCCCAGACTAACAGATTTCGATTTATCAGCTTGATTCAGGAAATTATTTGCAGATGTCTCTGAAATGGAAACAGCATTGATTAGTCATAATAATCAAAATAGAAGCATTGTAAACACCACACACGCACAAACAGTAGCATAGAGGTTTCTCAAACTATCTTAACGTTCTCAAAGCTTCTCTGTCTCTTTACAGATCCTGTCTGAAACGACAGCTCGGAGTGGTCAGAGAGGAGACCCATTCAAACCTATTAACTAGCAGACCACAGTGAGAGATGCTGTGAGTTTCTCACCCTGAGTCAGGAGCCCCAATGTGACCAGCATTGGAATCAGCTGTATTTTTATCTTCATATTGTTCATCATCATCTGTGGCTCTGAGAAGACAACAGACTGGAACCAACGATGGTAACACTGCAGTATTAAAGTGTCAAGACAGATCTCAGTCATGAAGTCTGAAACTCACAGGGCTATAAACACTCCCAGAGCACTGAAGCATGAGCTGCCAATGCAAAGCACCTTCTCTATGGAAATACCCTACCTCAGGACAGATGATGAAACTGTTAATGCAATGACATAAACACATTAATCTTAAACGTGGAATACAATAGCTTAATACATCTGTGGAAGGCCTGTAATTGACCATAGTATTTAGTTACATGTAAGTGTATTCATTCAATACTAGTGTATTGCTATCCAAATAAAATAAAATAAAATAAAATAAAATACAATTGGTCACATGCGCCGAATACAAAGTGAAATGCTTACTTACAAGCATTAACCAACAATGCAGTTATAAGAAAATAGAGTTAAAAAAATATTTACTAAATTAACTAAAGTAAATAAAATATAAAGTAACACAACAAAATAACAATAGCGAGGCTATATACAGTGGGTACCGGTACCGAGTCAATGTACGGGGGTACAGGTTAGTCGAAGTAATTTGTACATGTAGGTAGGGGTAAAGTGACTATGCATAGATAATAAACAGGAAGTAGCTGCAGTGTAAAAACAAGGGCGGCCAGGTGGTCATTTTATTAATTGTTCAGCAGTCTAGCAGTCATGGCTTGGGGGTAGAAGCTGTTAAGGAGCCTTTTGGACATAGACTTGGCGCTCCGGTACCGCTTGCCATGCGATAGCAGAGAGAACAGTCTATGACTTGGGTGACTGGAGTTTTGACAATTCTATACTAAACTAAAATATAAACACAGCATGCAACAATTTCAACGATTTTACTGAGTTACAGTTCATATAAGGAAATCAGTCAATTGAAATAAATAAATTAGGCCCTAATCTACGGATTTTACATGACTGGGAATTGGTGCTGCATGGGTGGGCCTTGTGCTAAAATGGCATCATGCTGAAGTTCAGTTCAGACCATAAAGAATTATTGAGGCCTCAGATGGATATAACCGTTTTTGCATGGACATTGCCATTGAGGGATTCCACCATTTTGAAGTAGTCAACTAGGTGGTACTTCCTGTGGATTTAGGAAGGATCACATAAATCCATCCTGGTCATCAGGAGGGATCAGCCAATTAATTATACTAATGAGGAAAGATATCATTACTGCAGGAGGCAGTAAATTGCCAGCCTTGGCTTTATACCTGTTCAAACAACACATTCTAGGTGGCAGTATGTACCCTTTTAGTTTGTTTACCAGTAGAAGTAGTAGAGGAAGAAAATGGACGACTTCACAATGGAGATGGCTCTGCTCTCACAGACGCCATAATGGGACAGATACAATAATGATGTTGTCTATCTAAGTCTATGGTTCAGACAGAAAATAAAGAGTTATTGGTCAAACAGTTTCAGGTTCAGCTGTTGGTTGGATTACAGACTGGGCCTGCAAGCTCTTTTATCGCTTTTGACATTCATATCTAGACAGGCGTGCAATGACAGAACAGTATCAAAGTCACCAGATATTAGTAGCATAATGGTTAACTGAATTTTACTGCTGGCAATAAAAAGTGAATGTCATCATCTGTTGCTTCAACTAGGTGGCAACAAAATAGTTTTCTGATTGGTTGTATCTTAATCAAACTCCTCCCACTCGCTCTTTCGCTTCTCTTCGCCTGGAACCATATGCCCAGCAGCTTGTAGGCACATGCAGATAATACAACAAGCTTTAACCAAACAAAATATTTTTACGTTTTATCGCTTGTTTACTTGACAATAACATTTTGTTTTGATTTGTGTTTGTGTAGGCTACACAGCCGGAAATCAACAAGTTCAACACGGCGCCACTACAACATTGTTTGCCCAACTTCATAACCATTATGAGGCATTTCTGAATGAAAATAACGTTGTGACAGATCTCCTAGTTACGATGGAGGAGATAGCTGGGATACAGAGAACATACACCGCTTCAGACTCCAGTGATGTAAGGAATGGTTATGTTCTGTAATGTCCTAAACATACTGGCACAGAGGCAAGGTGCAACCTTTCATATCTGACCTATGACCTTGTTAGGTCAGACATATCACCTGGAGGTTACTGTTATCCTCTGACTGATGTCCAGTCTAGTTTACTCAGGATTAGGTCTGGGAGATGCTGCAGTGCGGTACAGGACAGGTCCTGGTGGAGGCATTAGGAGGTTGTGTGTTTGTCTGAGCGTGTGACTTTGAAACTGTTGACCTCTGCCTCTGGCTGACCTGTCAGTGACCCTGGAGGTATTCTATACTGGGATGAAGGACTTCCATCTGGCTCAGTGCTGATTCCTGATGAATTCATGATGAATCTGTCTGTGTGGATTCCTGATGAATTCGTAATGAATCTGGCTCAGTGCTGATTCCTGATGAATTGATGATGAAACTGGCTCAGTGTTGATTCCTAATGAATTGATGATAAAACTGTCTCAGTGTTGATTCCTGATGAATTCCTGATGAATCTGGCTCAGTGCTGATTCCTGATGAATTCATGATGAATCTGTCTCAGGGCTGATTCCTGATGAATTCATGATGAATCTGTCTCAGTGCTGATTCCTGATGAATTCATGATGAATCTGGCTCAGTGCTGATTCCTGATGAATTCATGATGAATCTGTCTCAGGGCTGATTCCTGATGAATTCATGATGAATCTGGCTCAGTGCTGATTCCTGATGAATTCCTGATGAATCTTCAGATGAACATCACTAGTTATCCAATACTTCCTCATGCCATTCTAGTGGGCACCAGGGATGTAAAATCTGACCTTAGATAATGGTGCTCTCTTCATCTAGTCTCTTTGTCAAGACAACTAAAAGCTGACTACAATAAAGTGACAGGCAGTCTGGTGGCATGTTGGGGTTGGACTGACTCTCTTCCCTGGGGAACTGACCTCTGACCTTTTTATCTTTGACCTCTACCAGTCTGGCTGACGTCCGGTGGCCAACCTCTTCCTGTCGACACCACACAAGATTAGTGCAGTGACCTATAAAATGACCTGTAACTGAAGTCTGACTTATGACGTTGAACTTTTACCCTCTGCCAGTCTGTCGGATGTCCACTGGCCAACCTCCTCTGGTCTAGTTCTGGTGTGGTGTTAAGGATGGGGGAACATCTGGGGAGTGTACTGCTCTATTCTGGGAGAGGGGCCACGCAAATCTAAATTTCTGTTTCACAGGGCTATCTATCAGTCAAACACACACATGTACTTACACACACTATACTGCTGCACATAATTGTTGGCCAGCTGTGTGTGTCTTGTTTATCAACCAAGCATTGAGGCACACCAACTTTTTTTGAAAATAACATGATGAATTAGTTGACTCATTAATTCATTGTGACAATAAACGGAAATGTAGCTTCAGCTAGGTGGTAGTTTTTGTTAAAACTATATTTCTCCTATAAATGAGAGGAAGCTACAGTATGTCATCTGTCCTGTAGTGACTGTTTGGTGTATGTGTGTTCTGCTGTTTCATGCTCAGTCTCCCTCTCTCCCTCTCTCCCTCATCTCTCTCAATTCAGTTCATTTTAAGGGCTTTATTGGCATGGGAAACATATGTTAACATTGCCAAAGCAAGTGAAGTAGATAGTAAACAAAAGTGAAATAAACAATAAATATTAACAGTAAACATTACACTCAGAAGTTCCAAAAGAATAAAGACATTTCAAATGTCATATTATGTATATATACAGTGTTGTAACAATGTGCAAATAGTTAAAGTACAAATGGGAAAATAAATAAACATAAATATGGGTTGTATTTACAATGGTGTTTGTTCTTCACTGGTTGCCCTTTTCTTGTGGCAACAGGTCACAAATATTGCTGCTGTGATGGCACACTGTGGTTTTTCACCCAGTAGATAAGAGAGTTTATCAATATTGGGTTTGTTTTCAAATTCTTTGTGGATCTCTGTATTCTGCGGGAAATATGTGTCTCTAATATGGTCATACATTTGGCAGGAGGTTAGGAAGTGCAGCTCAGTTTCCACCTCATTTTGTGGGCAGTGTGCACATAGCCTGTCTTCTCCTGAGAGCCAGGTCTGCCTACGGCGGCCTTTCGCAAGGCTGTGCTCACTGAGTTTGTACATAGTCAAAGCTTTCCTTAAGTTTGGGTCAGTCACAGTGGTCAGGTATTCTGCCACTGTGTACTCTCTGTTTATGGCCAAATAGCATTCTAGTTTACACTGTTTTTTTGTAAATTCTTTCCAATGTGTCAAGTAATTCTCTTTTTGTTTTCTCATGATTTGGTTGGGTCTGATTGTGTTGTTGTTGTTGGGGCTCTGTGGGGTCTGTTTGTGTTTGTGAACAGAGCCCCAGGACCAGCTTACTTAGGGGACTCTTCTCCATGTTCATCTCTCTGTAGGTGATGGCTTTGTTATGGAAGGTTCCGAATCGCTTTCTTTTAAGTGGTTATAGAATTTAACGGCTCTTTTCTGTATTTTGATAATTAGCGGGTATCAGCCTAATTCTGCTCTGCATGCATTATTTGGTGTTTTTCGTTGTACGCAGAGTCTCAATTCGGTGTTTGTCCCATTTTGTGAATTCTTGGTTGGTGAGCGGACCCCAGACCTCACAACCATAAAGGGCAATGGGTTCTATAACTGATTCAAGTATTTCTAATTTGTATGTCAAATTTTATGTTCCTTTTGATGGCATAGAAGGCCCTTCTTGCCTTGTCTCTCAGATCGTTCACAGCTTTGTGGAAGTTACCTGTGGCACTGATGTTTAGGCCGAGGTATGTATAGTTTTTTGTGTGCTCTAGGGCAACGGTGTCTAGATGGAATTTGTATTTGTGGTCCTGGCAACAGTATCTGTGCAGAAGATCTAGGTGCTGCTGTAGGCCCTCCTTGGTTGGTGACAGAAGCACCAGATCATCAGCAAACAGTAGACATTTGACTTCAGATTCTAGTAGGGTGAGGCTGGGTGCTGCAGACTGTTCTAGTGCCCTCGCCAATTCGTTGATATATATGTTGAAGAGGGTGGGGCTTAAACAACATCCTATTCTCACCCCACGGCCCTGTGGAAAGAAATGTGTGTGTTTTTGCCAATTTTAACCGCACACTTGTTGTTTGTGTACATGGATTTTATAATGTCGTATGTTTTTCCCCCAACCCCACTTTCCATCAATTTGTATAGCAGACCCTCATGCCAAATTGAGTCAAAAGCTTTTTGGAAATCAACAAAGCATGAGAAGACTTTGCCTTTGTTTTGGCTTGTTTGTTTGTCAATTAGGGTGTGCAGGGTAAATACGTGGTCTGTCGTATGGTAATTTGGTAAAAAGCCAATTTGACATTTACTTAGTATATTGTTTTCACTGAGGAAATGAACTAGTCTGCTGTTAATGATAATGCAGAGGATTTTCCCAAAGTTGCTGTTGACGCATATTCCACGGTAGTTATTGGGGTCAAATTTGTCTCCACTTTTGTGGATTGGGGTGATCAGTCCTTGGTTCCAAATATTGGGGAAGATGCCAGAGCTAAGGATGATGTTAAAGAGTTTAAGTATAGCCAATTGGAATTTGTGGTCTGTATATTTTATCATTTCATTGAGGATACCATCAATACCACAGGCCTTTATGGGTTGGAGGGTTTGTATTTTGTCCTGTAGTTCATTCAATGTAATTGGAGAATCCAGAGGGTTCTGGTAGTCTTTAATAGTTGATTCTAACATTTGCATTTGATCCTGTATATATTTTTTGCTGTTTGTTCTTTGGTATAGGGCCAAAAAGATTGGAGAAGTGGTTTACCCATACATCTCCGTTCTGGATAGATAGCTCTTCGTGTTGTTGTTTGTTTAATGTTTTCCAATTTTCCCAGAAGTGGTTAGAGTCTATGGATTCTTCAATTACATTGAGCTGATTTCTGACATGCTGTTCCTTCTTTTTCCGTAGTGTATTTCTGTATTGTTTTAGTGATTCACCATAGTGGAGGCGTAGGCTCAGGTTTTCTGGGTCTCTATGTTTTTGGTTGGTTAGGTTTCTCAATTTCTTTCTTAGGTTTTTGCATTCTTCATCAAACCATTTGTCACTGTTGTTGCGTTTCTTCGGATTTCTGTAAGAGGTTTTTAGATTTGATAGGGAAGCTAAGAGGTCAAATATACTGTTTACATTTTCTACTGCCAAGTTTACACCTTCACTATTACAGTGGAACGTTTTGTCCAGGAGTTGTCTGTTGTTCTTGTTGTTGCCTAATTGTTTTTTGGTAGGTTTCGACACTACTTTCCTTCCATCTATAGCATTTCTTAATATTATTCAGTTCCTTTGGCTTTGATGCCTCATGATTAAGTATTGCTCTGTTCAAGTAGACTGTGATTGTGCTGTGGTCTGATAGGGGTGTCAGTGGGCTGACTATGAACGCTCTGAGAGACTCTGGGTTGAGGTCAGTGATAAAGTAGTCTACAGTATTACTGCCAAGAGATGAGCTGTAGGTGTACCTACCATAGGAGTCCCCTCGAAGCCTATCATTGACTATGTACAAACCCAGTGTGCGACAGAGCTGCAGGAGTTGTGACCCATTTTTGATGGTTATGTTGTTGTAGTTGTGCCTAGGGGGGCATGTGGGGGAGGGAATGCTGTCACCTCCAAGTAGGTGTTCTCTCTCTCTCTCTCTCTCTCTCTCTCTCTCTCTCTCTCTCCCTTTCTCTCTCTCTCTCTCTCTCTCTCTCTCTCTCTCTCTCTCTCTCTCTCTCTCTCTCTCTCTCTCTCTCTCTCTCTCTCTCTCTCTCTCTCTCTCTCAAACACACCCCCTTGGGACAGAGGTATTCTGGGAGAAGCAAAACCCTCCCACCCTGACCATGCAAATCAGGCCTGCATTCAGTGAGGTGAAACGTTTCGAACATTAAAGGTAGAAATACAATGAATAGATCTAACACTCCATGATCTATTTGACAGATAATGATGTCTGTTCTACACAATGCATTTCTATCTGAACATTCCAGAGGTGAAGGTCAATGATATGGTAGTAAAGTGGTGGTTTCTATATGGAGGTGACGTAATGGTTATGGTTGTGTAGAGGAGGTGGTTTGGTGAACTATGGTCCTGTCATGATGTAACCAGAGTAACGTTGTCCTGGTGTGGGACTGTCTAAAGCTGTGTGTTTCATGTCAGAGTCTGTTGCTCCTCAACACCTGCAGTAGGTCCCAGTTGCAGAAGTACAGTCTCTGTGCAATCTGACTGATGGAGGTTTTTGTACGACTCTAAATCACTCTGTGAAACGCTCTGGGCTGCCATAGTAACCCATACCATAGTAATCTCCTGCATCTTCAGCTTGGACACCAGTGATTGTAAGAGTGTACAGTCATGGTCAAAAGTTTTGAGAATGACACAAATATTAATTTTCACAAAGTCTGCTGCCTCAGTTTTTATGATGGCAATTTGCATATACTCCAGAATGTTATGAAGAGTGATCAGATGAATTGCAATTAATTGCAAAGTCCCTATTTGCCATGAAAATGAACTTAATCCCCAAAAAACATTTCCACTGCATTTCAGCCCTGCCACAAAAGGACCAGCTGACATCATGTCAGTGATTCTCTCGTTAACACAGGTGAGAGTGTTGACGAGGACAAGGCTGGAGATCACTCTGTCATGCTGATTGAATAACAGACTGGAAGCTTTAAAAGGAGGGTGATGCTTGAAATCATTGTTCTTCCTCTGTTAACCATGGTTCCCTGCAAGGAAACACGTGCCGTCATCATTGCTTTGCACAAAAAGGGCTTCACAGGCAAGGATATTGCTGCTAGTAAGATTGCACCTAAATCAACCATTTATCGGATCATCAAGAACTTCAAGGAGAGAGGTTCAATTGTTGTGAAGAAGGCTTCAGGGCGCCCAAGAAAGTCCAGCAAGCGCCAGGACCGTCTCCTAAAGTTGATTCAGCTGCGGGATCGGGGCACCACCAGTGCAGAGCTTGCTCAGCAATGGCAGCAGGCAGGTGTGAGTGCATCTGCATGCACAGTGAGGCGAAGAATTTTGGAGGATGGCCTGGTGTCAAGAAGGGCAGCGAGGAAGCCACTTCTCTCCAGGAAAAACATCAGGGACAGACTGATATTCTGCAAAAGGTACAGGGATTGGACTGCTGAGGACTGGGGTAAAGTCATTTTTTCTGATGAATCCCCTTTCCGGTTGTTTGGGGCATCCGGAAAAAAGCTTGTCCGGAGAAGACAAGGTGAGCGCTACCATCAGTCCTGTGTCATGTCAACAGTAAAGCATTCTGAGACCATTCATGTGTGGGGTTGCTTCTCAGCCAAGGGAGTGGGCTCACTCACACTTTTGCCTAAGAACACAGCCATGAGTAAAGAATGGTACCAACACATCCTCCGAGAGCAACTTCTCCTAACCATCCAAGAACAGTTTGGTGATTAACAATGCCTTTTCCAGCATGATGGAGCACTTTGCCATAAGGCAAAAGTGATAACTAAGTGGCTCGGGGAACAAAACATTGACATTTTGGGTCCATGGCCAGGAAACTCCCCAGACTTTAATCCAATTGAGAACTTGTGGTCAATCCTCAAGAGGCAGGTGGACAAACAAAAACCCACAAATTCTGACAAACTCCAAGCATTGATTATGCAAGAATGGGCTGCCATCAGTCAGGCCCAGAAATTAATTGACAGCATGCCAGGGTGGATTGCAGAGGTCTTGAAAAAGAAGGGTCAACACTGCAAATATTGACTCTTTGCATAAACTTAATGTAATTGTCAATAAAAGCCTTTTTATTGTAATTATACTTCAGTATACCATAGTAACATCTGACAAAAATATCTAAAAACACTGAAGCAGCAAACTTTGTGAAGACCAATACTTGTGTCATTCTCAAAACTTTTGTCCACGACTATACTCAGTACCTGATCTACTGCCACTGAATCTAGATGGTGTTCCAGACTGAAGTGTATTTACTCTATAGATGAGGAGTTTAGGAGCCTGTCCAGGTTTCAGCAGGTACCAGCTCATGTCATCATCAATACCAGATGAACCTGCAACAGCACTGATAGACACATTCTCTCCCAGACAAACTGACTTTGGCTTATCATCTTGATTCAGGACACGTTGTGCAGATGACTCTGAAATGGAAACAGTGGGAAATTATCTTTGATTAGTCATAATAATCAAAATAAAGGAATTATCAACTTTTTCCATGTCCAAACATGTACAAGCCCATTAAAACCTCTTAAAACAAGTAGACCACAGGGAGAGATACTGAGAGTTTCTCACCCTGAGTCAGGAACCCCAGCGTGATCAGCAGTGGAATCAGTGATATCGACTTCATCATCTTCATCATCATCTGTGGCTCTGAGAAGACTGAACAGACTAGACCAATGGATATAGGTGATGCTTACTGGAGCCTTACTATCTACAGTAAATTAATGGCTCTGATATTTTCAGGTTGATGGCGCCCTCTTGTGCTAAAATGGCATCATGCTGAAGATCAGTTCAGACAGATAATAAATAGTTATTTGTCAAACAGTGGCCGTGTCAGGCTGTTGGTGGAATTACAGACCGGGCCTGCAAACTGTTTATTGCTTTATAGATAGGTGTGCAATGACACAACAGCATCAACGTCACCAGAATTTGACTGCTGGCAATAAAAAGTGCATTTTATGCTTTAACTAGTGGGGCATACACATGCTGTCAGAGTTATCAAAAGTAAGGATGGGAAGTTTCACTTGAACGGACATGAACCATACAGACAGATAGAGGACTCATCTTTATATTTGTACCATTGTAGCATCTGTGACAGCATGGGCAGTGCCATTCAGGCTACAACCCATAGGAATTGCCACCCTGTTGACTACTTTGACTACTTTAAAATGGCGGAAGCATGGTGGAAGCCCTCCATGGTGCTGCCCATGCTAAAATGTTATTTTGGCCACTCGAGGCATCTATCATTCTCTATGACTTGAACCTTATTATGAAGGAATAAAGGTTCGCCATTTTGGTCAGGGAGTTGGTCAACCATGGCTTGCCAGTGCTGTGATAAGATATTTTGTCAAATAATACATTTGAAGAATTTATCTGCACTGTATGTTTATTAGCTAGCTAGCCAGACAGTTTTAGAGGAATGATTGCATTAATTGTTCAAATTAACTGCCAATATGCCCACAGTCCATTTAAACAATGCAGTCAATCCACAGCCATACACCTGCTGAAATCAGTTGATGATAGGACAGACAAGTTGTAAATGCAACAAGTACTGATATTGTATCATATAATATCACTCACAGTTTTCCAAGAAAACAACAATTTAGACATATATTGTATTGTTTACACATATTTTAGAGGCTACTTATACAGAAAATTGGTATAAAACCCACATAAACTGTATTTATGATTATATGACAATAATTTAGGTTGACAGTAATTCTATTACGCAATTTCCGATATATCACATGCCTTACTTTTATTTTCCTGCATAAATAAAAACAGGATTATGCCTCTACTGCCATTCATTCCAATTAGACTGGTTTGGATTTCTCCATGACCACAATGGCTGTCATTTTCACCCCATTCTGGAACTTTTAGGGTTTATGACATAGCCCCTCAAGTAATTTAATAGGATCTCTATGGCTAGGTTGAAGATGGGACGGTTAATACAATGAAGTAATTCCATGCGGAAGCGTTAGAAAATAAACAAATTCATGTGACCAGCTCCATTGATAACTACTAGCGCCGTTGCTAACTAGCAATGCTTGTCCCATGAATTGCAAACAGCTGTGGGATATTAGAATCCTCTTGTCTTAACCTGTATATTTTGAACCAAGCTCTATGGTCGCCCCACCCTCGTAAGAGAGGATATAAACATCATAAGCCATTGCTAACATGTTTAGAATTAGAGGAAATGAGCTTTCAAAATGCCATATTCTCTCAGCCTCATTGCAAAATGTATAGAATAGCATGAGATTAGCTATAAACTGCAAATGTTCCTCTCTGCCCAATGGCAATACAGTGTCTTGCAAAAGTATTCAGACGCCTTGGATTTCTTCAAATTTTATTGTACTACAAAGTGGTTTCAAATGGATTTAATTGAAATGTTGTTGTCAACAATCTACACAAAGTGCAAGAACATTTTAATATTTTGTAAAGATTACTACAATTTAAAAACTAAAATATAGTTGTTGCATAAGTATTCAGCTGCCTGAGTTACAAACACCTTTGGCATCGATTACAGCTGTGAGTCTTCTTAGGTAAGTCTCTAAGAGCTTTCCACATCTGCATTGTGCAATATTTGCCCATTACTCTTTTCAAAATTCTTCAAGTTCTGTCAATATGTTGGGGATCATGGCTATACAGCAATTTTCAAAACTTGCCATAGATTTTCATGCAGATTTAAGTTAAAACTGTAACTTGGCCATTCAGGAACATTCATTGTCTTCTTGGTAAGCAACTCCAGTGTAGATTTGGCCTTGTGTTGTAGGTTATTGTCCTATTGAAAGGTGAATTCCTCTCCCAGTCTCTGGTGTAAAGCAGACTTAAGCAGGTTTTCCTCAAGGACTTTACATGTGCTTAGCTCCATGTTGTTTCTTTTTATCCTGAAAAACTCCCCAGTATTTCCCGATGTCAAGCAAACCCATACCATGATGCAGCCACCACCATGCTTGAATATAAGCAGGCAGTTACTCAGTGATGTGTTTTGTTGGATTTGCCCCAAACATAAGCCTATGCACTTCGGCCAAAAAGTGTATTCCTTTGGTGTGTTCATTTTGCAGTGTTACTATAGAGCCTTGTTGCATACAAGATGCATGTTTTTGCATATTTCTGCATATTAGCATTCTTCTTTTCACTCTGTCATTTAGGTCATTATTGTGGAGTCACTACAATGTTGTGGATCCTTCCTCAGTTCTCTCCCATCACAGCCACTGAACTCTGTAGCAGTTTCATTCCTGTCCTGCAACTCAGTTCAGAAAGACGACTGCATCTTTGATGTGTCTGGGTGGTTTAATACATAATCCACCGCATAATTATTAACTTGACCACGCTTAAAGAGATAATTAATGTCTGATTTGTTATTGATACCCATCTATCAATTACTACCCTTCTTTATGAGGCTTTCGATAAGCTCCCTGGTCTTTGTAGTTGAATCTGTGCATGAAATTCAATACTTGATTAAGGGGTCTTACAGCTAAGCGGCAGGTAACCTAGCACTTTAGAGCATTGGGCCAGTAACTGAAAGGTTACTGGTTTGAATCCCAGGGCCGACTAGGTGAAAAATCTGTTGATGTACCCTTGTGCAAGGCACATAACCCTAATTGCTCCTGTAAGGCGCTCTGGATAAGAGCGTCTGCTAAATGACTAATATGTATGTATGGGGACAGAGGAAGAGTTAATCATTAAAAATCTTGTCAACCCCTGTTATTTCACACAGAGTGAGTCCACGTAACTTATTATGTGATTTGTTGAGCGACATTTTACCCCTGAACTAATTTATGCTTGACTAAACAAAGGGGTTGAATACTTACGCATCAATTATATTTTAGTTTGATTTTTAAAATCTTAATTCCACTTTGTAACACAATAAAATGTGAAGAAATCCAAGGGGTCTGAATACCTTTGCATGGCACTGTATGTGTAGAATTGCAGGAAATTAGCTTTAAAACAGCAACATTTTCTCTCATCCTCATGGCAAAATGTGTAGAATAGCATGAGATAAGCAATAAAACTGCAAATTTTTCTCTTTGCCCCATGGCAAAATATGTAGAATTGTAGGAAGGTAGCTCCACCCCCATTGACGAGGGCCTGCCAAACTGCGGTACGTCACTGCCGCTGACCTTTTGACCTTTGAGCTCAACCAGTCTGGCTGACTTCCGGTGCCCAACCCTTTCCACACCACACCACAATACTAGTGAACTGACTGACATCTGACCTCTGACTTTGATCTTTGACCTCAACCAGTCTGTCTGACGTCCACTGGCCAACCTCCTCTGGTCTAGTTCTGGTGTGGTGTTAAGGATGGGGGAACATCTGGGGAGTGTACTGCTCTATTCTGGGAGAGGGACCATGCAAATCTCAGTTTCTGTTTCACAGGGCTCTATCTCTGTCGCATGCACACACGCACACACAAACAACACACACACACACACACACACACAAACACACACACTGTACTGCTTCCCTGAAGCTACACACATTATTTTATGTTGACATGATATGGATTATTCATCCTCAATAGGACTATTTCACCTGTATCTTTCTGATAAGGAGGATATTTGTAGACATGGGAGGTAGGGAGGGTTATGATACTAGTTTGTAACCATTATTTCTGTGAGTTAGTAAAGTGGTTAAACTTGCTGATGTCATATAACAAGACCCTTAGTTCTGTGTTCAGTGGACCAGTGATGTGTGTCATTTCATGCAGGAGGTTTTTGTACGGCTCTAAATCACTGTGTGAACAAATTTTTACTATTGAGATAGTGGAAACTCTGACAGTAGTAAACTGCTGCATCTTCAGCCTGGACTCCACTGATGGTCAGAGTGAAGTCACTCTCAGACCCACTGCCACTGAATCTAGCAGGAATCCCATCTAGCAGTTTCTTTGCATATTTTATCAGGAGTTTGGGAGCTTCTCCAGGTCTCTGTTGATACCAGAACGCACAATCTCCATCACTGCCTCTGTACACTTTAGGGTTGGTTTTACAGGTCAGAGTGACGGGGTCTCCTGGAGAAAATGTCACTACAGGAGGCTGAGTCACAGTCACCTGACCTCTGGATCCTGAAGAGGAAAAATATAAATTGATCAATGAATATAAATAAGAGATAATTTATATTTCATTATATTTAATGCAGGGACATTTATTAATTGAGAGCCATTTCAATGATTATACAAGGTACTCAACAATATGTCATTTATCCATTGTAAGAGTTAGAAAACAACAGACCTTTGAGGCAGCAGCAGACCAGTGTCCAGATGAAGATGGTGATCAGAGTCATGGTTGTCGTGGTTTCTGTTGTGTTGAAGGAGCGCTCTCAGTCCTGCAGTCTGAAACTCCCAGGGCTATAAACACTCCCAGAGCACTGAAGCATGAGCTGCTAATGCAAAGCACCTTCTCTATGGAAATACCCTACCTCAGGACAGATGATGAATCTGCAAATAATAAGCATGTGAATTGCTTTATATTTCTGTTGAAGACAGTAAAATGGCACAATTGTCAATATTGATATTTGCCGCAAATGACAATGTCTCACTCTGCCAGTATGCAATATGATACCATATGACATCATTGGATGAAAAAACATTTTGCAATGAATTTGGGTGAAGAGACATTGAAGAGGCTCAAATCAGTGACTTCATTAATCAAAGTATGCTATAGGTACATAAAGTGCTTCATTATTGTGGTTGTCCCACCGAGCTATCTTAAAAGGAATGCACGAAGATGCTCTGGATAAGAGTGTCTGCTAAATGACTAAGGTGGAGGTGAGCAAGGGGGTCGTGACCAGTCCAGAAGAAGAGAAGGAAGGCCTTTACAGACGCAGCAGCACCATGACACTGAGCAAGGCAGGCTGGGAGCAGGGAGAGGTCTACAATTGCAGGGTCTCCCACTTCCAACACACCCAGGCCTCCCCCCTTCGCAGGAGCCAGTGTCTGGGTTAGGACCTACTGGAGGAGGCCCACAACAGGAGCTCTCTCTGGGGAAGCAGGAGTAGACAAGGCTCTGGTCTGGGCTGGGGCCTGGTTGGAGCAGTAGTAGTGTGTTGGAGTGGTAGAGTAGTGTCCTGAGTAAACTCTAGTACTGCTGGGGAGACCATTGTCTGGGTAGTAATGTGTATTGTATAGAGTAGAGGAGACTTCTATGTGTTCTCTACTCAGACTGTTACTGTGATGTTGCTATTTGTCTCAGTTCTAATAAAGTTTGATTTGGAAAATAACATGATGGATTAGTTGACTCATTTATTTACCGTGACAACGAATGGAAATGTAGCTACAGCTAGGTTGTAATTTTTGTCATAACTATATTTCTCCTCCAAGTGTGAGTAAGATATGTCATCTGTCCTATAGTGACTGTTTGTTGTAGGTGTTCTGCTGTTTCACGCTCAGTCTCCCTCTCTCCTTCTCTCTCTCTCTCTCTCTCTCTCTCTCTCTCTCTCTCTCCGACCTCCTGGGGACAGAGATGCTCTATTCTGGGAGAAGCAAAACCCTCCCACCATGATCATGCAAATCAGGGCTGCATTCAGTGAGGTGAAACGTTTCGAACGTTAAAGATAGAAATACAATGAATAGAGCTAACATTCCATGTTCTATTTGACAGATAATGATGTCTGTTCTACAAAATTAATTTATATCTGAACATTCCAGAGATCAATGGTGTGGTAGTAAAGTGGTGGTTTCTATATGGAGGTGAAGTAATGGTTATGGTTGTGTAGAGGACATGGTTTGGTGAACTATGGTCCTGTCATGAGTAACCAGAGTAACGTTCTCCTGGTGTGGGACTGTCTAACGCTGTGTGAGGATCTCAATTCTGTGTTCAGTGGACCAGCTTTCCATGTCATAGACTGTTGCTCCTCAACACCTACAGTAGGTCCCAGCTGCAGCAGGAAAGTCTCTGTGCAGTCTGACTGAGGGAGGTTTTTGTACGACTCTAAATCACTGTGTGAAGAGCTCTGTGCCTCCATAATCACCCATACCATAGTAATCTCCTGCATCTTCAGCTTGGACACCAGTGATTGTAAGAGTGTACTCAGTACCTGATCTACTGCCACTGAATCTAGATGGTGTTCCAGACTGAAGTGTATTTACTGTATAGATGAGGAGTTTAGGAGCCTGTCCAGGTTTCAGCAGGTACCAGCTCATGTCACTACCAATACCTGAACCTCCTGTTGCTCTGATTGATACAGTCTTTCCCAGACTAACAGATTTCGATTTATCAGCTTGATTCAGGAAATTATTTGCAGATGACTCTGAAATGTAAACAGCATTTATTAGTCATAATAATCAAAATAGAAGCATTGTAAACTCCACACACGCACAAACAGTAGCATAGAGGTTTCTCAAACTATCTTAACGTTCTCAAAGCTTCTCTGTCTCTTTACAGATCCTGTCTGAAACGACAGCTCGGAGTGGTCAGAGAGGAGACCCATTCAAACCTATTAACTAGCAGACCACAGTGAGAGATGCTGTGAGTTTCTCACCCTGAGTCAGGAGCCCCAATGTGACCAGCATTGGAATCAGCTGTATTTTTATCTTCATATTGTTCATCATGATCTGTGGCTCTGAGAAGACAACAGACTGGAACCAACGATGGTAACACTGCAGTATTAAAGTGTCAAGACAGATCTCAGTCATGAAGTCTGAAACTCACAGGGCTATAAACACTCCCAGAGCACTGAAGCATGAGCTGCCAATGCAAAGCACCTTCTCTATGGAAATACCCTACCTCAGGACAGATGATGAACCTGTTAATGCAATGACATAAACACAATAATCTTAAACGTGGAATACAATAGCTTAATACATCTGTGGAAGGCCTGGAATTGACCATAGTATTTAGTTACATGTAAGTGTATTCATTCAATACTAGTGTATTGCTATTCTATACGGCTGCCTTCTTGTACTTAGTGAGTTTGTCAGAGATAATTATTTGAAATCTCCAACATTTATATTTTATAGTAATATTTTATAGTAAGCTAAAATAAATCATCTAAAAATATCAAAACATTTATTTGAAAGGTTATGACCTACATATGCTGTTTTTGACTGACTGTCAGTGGTAGGGTTGAATGTGTGTTGTGTAGAGAGTTACTGGTGTGTGTAAAGTGCAGGAGGTTTTTGTACGGCCGTTCAATGAGTCTGTATCACTGTGGTACACTTTCGGTGGCGGCACCAAACTCATCATTGACTGTAAGTACCTTGAGATTTATCATTTTTATAATACATTCGTCTTAAACATTTAAAAAGTCACAAAAAGTCATTCTTGAGAAATAGTTGTATTTGTTGATGTTTAATTGATTTAATTCCAATTATTGTTTCCATATTATCTAATGATCCTTCAAGGATAAAAATGTCATATACCAAACATCTGTGAACAGAAAAGGATAGTTTTAGTGTTTGATGTCTTTAAGTACACTAAACCAGTTAAGATGCATTATTCAACTTTTTATATTGTAAGCATCTAAGTTTAATATCTGTACTGTAATTTAACACATCACTGATTGTAGTGTGTGGTCTTGCTTCATAGATGTTATTGGAGGGAAGTGAAAGTCTGTAGAAGATATATACATAACCTGCCATTTTCACAGACCCTGTCCTATTTTAAAAAGTATCAGATTTGTTTCTTCATGTTAAAGTTGCTGAAAGTTCTTCAAGGTTCTTGTCCAGTTTACCCCTTACATGTCATCTCTCCTTCCCCCCTCCCCTTCTCTCTTGTAGTGGGTGTGGTACGTCCCTCCCTGACCGTCCTACTCCCCTCCAGTGAGGAGCAGGACCAGGGGAATGTTGCCCTAGTGTGCCTGGCCAACAGGGGCTTCCCGGGGGGCTGGAAGCTGGGTTGGAGGCTGGGGGCCGGGGGAGCCTTGCAGGGCAGCCAGAGCCTGGAGGTCCTGGAGAAGGATGGTCACTACAGCTGGAGCAGCAGCCTCACCCTCCCCACTGACCAGTGGAGGAATGCTGGCTCAGTCACCTGTGAGGCCACCCTAAAGGACCAGACCCCCGTCACTCACACACTGGAGCCACGCCACTGCTCCCAGTAGACCCCCTGTACACAGAGAACACCTATCTGTCTGTCATTCCATCATTCTAAATATCTATCTATAGCTTCAGCTTTGGTCATCAATTTGTGTTTCTGCATCTTTACATCTGTATGTGTGGTTGTACTGCTTTTAGATTGGAAATGTTAACAAAATAAAGTACTTTGTATTAATGTCAAAGAAGGTGTCCCTGATTTTTATTATGAATATAATTGTGAATATCTGTGGACTTGTGGTTGTTAAACAAAGACTAAACTGCTCTGTAACAAAATGAACATTAGCAGGTTGATAGGGGGTGAGGGAGGGTGGGTACTGGGTAGTGTCACACCCTGGCTCTGGGACTCATTATGTTGAGCCAGGGTGTGTGCATTCTATGTGTTCATGTTCTATGTTGGGTGTCTAGGTTGTCGATGTCTATGTTTGTATTGAGTGACTCCCAATCGGAGGTAACGAGTGTCAGCTGTCGGCTCGTTATCTCTGATTGGGAGCCATATTTAAACTGTGTGTCTTCACCTTGTGTTTGTGGGTTTTTGTTCCGTGACGGTATGTTTAACCGTGGACTTCACGAATCGTGTTTTGTTTATATTTAGGAACTTTAATTAAATAAAGTCATGTTTATTTCACACGCTGCGCCTTGGTCTACTACTCCTTACCCAGACGATCGTGACAGAAAAACCCACCAAAGAAGGACCAAGCAGCGTGTCCAGGAGCAAGGAGACTGGACATGGGAGGAAGCGCCGGGTAAGGAGATCGAGAGGCTGGCGATGGCCCAGGTGGGCAAATCGTGGTCCTGGGAGGACATGCTCGGGGGCAAGGGACCTTGGGGGAAGATCAAGGCCCTGGCGAGAGAGGAGCAACGGCGTCAGCAGGGCCATCGTCGGAGGGACGAGAGGCAACCCCAAAAAGTTTTTGGGGGGGGGCACATGGCTTGGGCGGCTGGGCAGCAGGAGGCTGCCACAGGGAGATGTGGAGAGAAGGCTACCGGATTACGGGAGCCATTGGCGAGTAGAGGGAGGGAAGTAGTTGAGGCACGGCGTAAGAGACTGAGGTGTGTTACCAGTCCGGTCCGGCCCGTTCCTGATCCCCGGTTAAGGCCAGTGGTGTGTGTTCCCAGTACGGACCGGCCTGTTCCTACTCCACGCATCAAGCCCACGGTGTGCGTCGCCAGTCCAGCCCGGCCGGTTCCTGTTCCACGTACAAAGCCTACGGTGTGCGTGGCCAGCCCAGCCCGACCTGTTCCTACTCCACGCATCAAGCCCACGGTGTGCGTCGCCAGTCCAGCCCGGCCGGTTCCTGTTCCACGTACAAGGCCTACGGTGTGCGTGGCCAGCCCAGCCCGACCTGTTCCTACTCCACGCATCAAGCCCACGGTGTGCGTCGCCAGTCCAGCCCGGCCGGTTCCTGTTCCACGTACAAGGCCTACGGTGTGCGTGGCCAGCCCAGCCCGACCTGTTCCTGCTCCACGTACGAAGCCTACGGTGTGCGTCGCCAGCCCAGCCCGGCCTGTTCCTGCCACTCGCACCAAACCTACGGTGCGCGTCGCCAGCCCGGTCCGGCCTGTTCCTGCCACCCGCACCAAGTGTACGGTGCGCGTCGCCAGCCCGACCCGGCCTGTTCCTGCCACTCGCACCAAACCTACGGTGCGCGTCGCCAGCCCGGTCCGGCCTGTTCCTGCCACCCGCACCAAGTCTACGGTGCGCGTCGCCAGCCCGACCCGGCCTGTTCCGGCCACTCGCACCAAACCTACGGTGCGCGTCGCCAGCCCGGTCCGGCCTGTTCCTGCCACTCGCACCAAGCCAAGGGTGCGAGTCGTCAGCCTGGTCCAGCCCGTTCCTGCTACTCGCACCAAGCCAGGGGTACGAGTCGTCGGCCTGGTCCAGCCCGTTCCTGCTACTCGCACCAAGCCAAGGGTGCGAGTCGTCAGCCTGGTTCAGCTCGTCCCTGCTACTCGCACCAAGCCAAGGGTGCGAGCCGTCAGTCTGATCCAGCCCATTCCTGCTACTCGCACCAAGCCAGGGATGCGAGTCTTCAGCCTGGTGAGGCCTGTTCCGGCTCCACGCACCAGGCAAAGGGTGCGTATCGTCTGCCAGTTCCGGTCCATTCCTACCTCACGCGCCAAGCCAGGGGTGCGCGTCGGAGGTCCTGATCCAGCAAGCTGGGTCAGATCGGACTGGGGGCACTACGGGGGGATTGAAGAGGGGTGGTGGTCAAGCCCGGAGCCGGAGCCGCCTCCGAGGAGCAACACCCACCCAGCCCTCCCCTGTTTGGGGTTTTTGAGGCGCGGTCGCAGTCCGCGCCTTTAGGGGGGGGTACTGTCACGCTCTGGCTCCGGGACTTTGTTTGTTGAGCCAGGGTGTGTTCGTTTTGTTGTGTTTTGGTTGTAGTGTCTTGTTTGGTCAATGACTCCCAATCGGAGGTAACGAGTGTCAGCTGTCGGCTCGTTATCTCTGATTGGGAGCCATATTTAAACTGTGTGTTTTCACCTTGTGGTTGTGGGTTTTTGTTCCGTATTCAGTCATTGTCACTGTGGACTTCACTATCGTCATTTGTTTTGTTGTTTCGTGGTTGCTTTAATTTAATAAAGTCAACATGTTCGCTAAACACGCTGCGCCTTGGTCCGCTTCCTTAGACGATCGTGACAGGTAGACCCCTTGGGACAGTAAATATCTGGGGGACAGGAGCAGAACCACATCATCTGACCATTATAGACATGGAAAGGGGTTATGGGATATAGCTGTTGGTTTTTATCATGACTAAATTATTTGGTGTATTTGAGATTCATGTTTGAGTTGTACCCAGATGTTCTGTATGGTGGTAAAGTAGTGGTTATTTATGCTTGGTGATGTCATATAACCAGGACTTGAGGTGTGTGTTCAGTGAACCAGTGTTTCATGTCATAGTCTGTTGCTCCTCAACACCTGCAGTAGATCCCAGCTGCAGCAGTACAGTCTCTGTTCAGTCTGACTGAGGGAGGTTTTTGTACGACTCTAAATCACTGTGTGAAACGCTCTGTGCCTCCATAATCACCCATACCATAGTAATCTCCTGCATCTTCAGCTTGGACACCAGTGATTGTAAGAGTGTACTCAGTACCTGATCTACTGCCACTGAATCTAGACGGTGTTCCAGACTGAAGTGTATTTACTTCATAGATGAGGAGTTTAGGAGCCTGTCCAGGTTTCAGCAGGTACCAGCTCATGTCATCATCAATACCAGTTGAACTTGCAACAGCCTTGATAGACACATTCTCTCCCAGACGAACTGACTTTGATTCATTAGCTTGATTCAGGACACGTTGTGCAGAGGACTCTGAAATTGAAACGGGGAAATTAGCTTTGAGTAGTCTTAAAAATCCACATAAAAGGAATTTGAAACTTTTTCCATGTACAAGCCCATTAAAACCTGTTAAAACCAGTAGACCACAGGGAGAGATGCTGAGAGTTTCTCACCCTGAGTCAGGAACCCCACTGTGATTAGCAGTGGAATCAGTGATATTGACTTCATCATCTTCATCATCATCTGTGGCTCTGAGAAGTCTGAACAGACTGAACCCAACGATAATAACACTGCAGTCTTAAAGTGTCAAGACAGATCTCAGTCCTGCAGTCTGAAACTCCCAGGGCTATAAACACTCTCAGAGCACTGAAGCATGAGCTGCCAATGCAAAGCACCTTCTCTATGGAAATACCCTACCTCAGGACAGATGATGAAACTGTTAATGCAACACAACAATAATCTTGAACATGGAAGGAAAGAGCTTACCTAAATCTGTGGAAGGACTTGACCATAGTTTTTAAATACATATAATTAAATACTAGTGTTTTGCTGTTCTATATGGCTGCCTTATTGTACTTAGTGAGTTTGTCAGAGATATTTGACATCTCCAACATTTATATTTTAAAGTCATGGGGGAAATCAGCTAAAATGTATAATCTGAAAAATCAAACATAAATTAATTTGAATGTTATGACCTGTATATGGTGTTTTTGACAGACTATCAGTGGTAGGGTTGAATGTGTGTTGTGTAGAGAGTTACTGGTGTGTATAAAGTGCAGGAGGTTTTTGTACGGCTGTTCAATGAGTCTGTATCACTGTGGAGGACTTTCGGTGGCGGCACCAAACTCATCATTGACTGTAAGTACAAGAGGTTCATTCCTTTTTATAATACATTCAATTGAACATTTATAAAATCACAAAAAGTCAAAATTGTTAAATAGTTGTCGTTTTGAATGTTTAATTTATTTTCATACCGATTAGTTGCAATGTTTCTATATACTGTAATGATCATTCAAGGACAGAAACTTCATATACCAAATATCCACCGTTAGAAAATAATAGTTTGATGTGTTCGATGTCTTTAAATACACAAAAACAGTTCAGCAGCATTATAAAAATGTTTTCATTGTAAGCACGTAAGTCTTATTTATGTACTGTACTTTAACGCATCACTGAACTTAGTGTGTGCTCATGCTTCATAGATGTTATTGGAGGGAAGTAAAATAGTGTGTAGTATATATTTATAGATAACCTATCATTTTCACAAACTATTTTATATAATACAAATATCAGATTTGTTTCTTCATGTTAAAGTTGTTGAAAGTTCTTCAAGGTTCTTGTCCAGTTTAACCCTTACATGTCATCTCTCCTTTCCCCCCTCCCCTTCTCTCTTGTAGTGGGTGTGGTACGTCCCTCCCTGACCGTCCTACTCCCCTCCAGTGAGGAGCAGGACCAGGGGAATGTTGCCCTAGTGTGCCTGGCCAACAGGGGCTTCCCGGGGGGCTGGAAGCTGGGTTGGAGGCTGGGGGCCGGGGGAGCCTTGCAGGGCAGCCAGAGTCTGGAGGTCCTGGAGAAGGACGGTCACTACAGCTGGAGCAGCAGCCTCACCCTCCCCACTGACCAGTGGAGGAATGCTGGCTCAGTCACCTGTGAGGCCACCCTAAAGGACCAGACCCCTGTCACTCACACACTGGAGCCACGCCACTGCTCCCAGTAGACCCCCTGTACACAGAGAACACCTATCTGTCTGTCATTCCATCATTCTAAATATCTATCTATAGCTTCAGCTTTGGTCATCAATTTGTGTTTCTGCATCTTTACATCTGTACGTGTGGTTGTATTGCTTTTAGATTGGAAATGTTAACAAAATAAAGTACTTTGTATTAATGTCAAAGAAGGTGTCCCTGATTTTTATTGTGAATATAATTGTGAATATCTGTGGACTTGTGGTTGTTAAACAAAGACTAAACTGCTCTGTAACAAAATGAACATTAGCAGGTTGATAGGGGGTGAGGGAGGGTGGGTACTGGGTAGACCCCTTTGGACAGTAAATATCTGGGGACAGGAGCAGAACCACATCATCTGACCATTATAGACATGGAAGGGGGTTATGGGATATAGCTGTTGGTTTTTATCATGACTAAACTATTTGGTGTATTTGAGATTCATGTTTGAGTTGTACCCAGATGTTCTGTATGGTGGTAAAGTAGTGGTTATTTATGCTTGGTGATGTCATATAACCAGGACTTGAGGTGTGTGTTCAGTGAACCAGTGTTTCATGTCATAGTCTGTTGCTCCTCAACACCTGCAGTAGATCCCAGCTGCAGCAGTACAGTCTCTGTTCAGTCTGACTGAGGGAGGTTTTTGTACGACTCTAAATCACTGTGTGAAACGCTCTGTGCCTCCATAATCACCCATACCATAGTAATCTCCTGCATCTTCAGCTTGGACACCAGTGATTGTAAGAGTGTACTCAGTACCTGATCTACTGCCACTGAATCTAGATGGTGATCCAGACTGAAGTGTATTTACTCTATAGATGAGGAGTTTAGGAGCCTGTCCAGGTTTCAGCAGGTACCAGCTCATGTCACTACCAATACCTGAACCTCCTGTAGCGCTGAGAGATACGGTCTTTCCCAGAATAACAGATTTCGATTTATCAGCTTGATTCAGGAAATTATTTGCAGATGACTCTGAAATGGAAACAGCATTGATTAGTCATAATAATCAAAATAGAAGCATTGTAAACACCACACACGCACAAACAGTAGCATAGAGGTTTCTCAAACTATCTTAACGTTCTCAAAGCTTCTCTGTCTCTTTACAGATCCTGTCTGAAACGACAGCTCGGAGTGGTCAGAGAGGAGATTTTCCCATTCAAACCTATTAACTAGCAGACCACAGTGAGAGATGCTGTGAGTTTCTCACCCTGAGTCAGGAACCCCAGCGTGATCAGCAGTGGAATCAGTGATATTGACTTCATCATCTTTATCATCATCTGTGGCTCTGAGAAGTCTGAACAGACTGGACCCAACGATAATAACACTGCAGTCTTAAAGTGTCAAGACAGATCTCAGTCCTGCAGTCTGAAACTCCCAGGGCTATAAACACTCCCAGAGCACTGAAGCATGAGCTGCCAATGCAAAGCACCTTCTCTATGGAAATACCCTACCTCAGGACAGATGATGAAACTGTTAATACAATGACATAAACACAATAATCTTAAACGCGGAATACAATAGCTTAATACATCTGTGGAAGGCCTGTAATTGACCATAGTATTTAGTTACATGTAAGTGTTTTCATTCAATACTAGTGTATTGCTATTGAAATTAAATAAAATCAAATTGAATTGGTCACATGCGCCGAATACAACAGGTGTAGTAGACCTTACCGTGAAATGCTTACTTACAAGCCATTAACCAACAATGCAGTTATAAGAAAATAGAGTTAAGAAAATATTTACTAAATTGACTAAAGTAAAAAATAAAATAAAATAAAAAGTAACACAATAAAATAACAACAACGAGGCTATATACAGGGGGTACTGGTACCGAGTCAATGTACGGGGGTACAGGTTAGTCGAGGTAATTTGTACATGTAGGTAGAGGTAAAGTGACTATGCATAGATAATAAACAGCAAGTAGCAGCAGTGTAAAAAGAAGGGGGGCCAGGTGGCCATTTTATTAATTGTTCAGCAGTCTAGCAGTCTTATGGCTTGGGGGTAGAAGGTGTTAAGAAGCCTTTTGGACATAGACTTGGCGCTCCGGTACCACTTGCCGTGCGATAGCAGAGAGAACAGTCTATGACTTGGGTGACTGGAGTTTTGACAATTCTATACTAAACTAAAATATAAACACATTACTCAACAATTTCAATGATTTTACTGAGTTACAGTTCATATAAGGAAATCGGTCAATTGAAATGAATAAATTAGGCCCTAATCTACGGATTTCACATGACTGGGAAGTGGTGCAGCCATGGGTGGGCCTTGTGCTAAAATGGCATCATGCTGAAGTTCAGTTCAGACTATAAAAAATGATTGAGGCCTCAGATGGATATAACCGTTTTAGCATGGCCAGCGCCATTGAGGGATTCCACCATTTTGAAGTAGTCAACTGGGTGGGACTTCCTATGGGTTACAGAAGGATCACATAAAATCCTTCCAGGTCATCAGGAGGGATCAGCCAATGAATTATACTAATGAGGAAAGATATCATTACTGCAGGAGGCAGTAAATCGCCAGCCATTACTGCAGGAGGCAGTAAATCGCCAGTAGAAGTAGTAGAGGAAGAAAATGGATGACTTCACAATGGAGATGGCCTCAATGGTACTGCCTGTGCTCTCACAGACGCCATAATGGGACAGATACAATAATGATGTTGTCTATCTAAGTCTATGGTTCAGACAGAAAATAAATAGTTATTAGTCAAACAGTTTCAGGGTCAGCTGTTGGTTGGATTACAGACTGGGCCAGCAAGCTCTTTTATCGCTTTTGACATTCATATCTAGACAGGTGTGCAATGACAGAACAGTATCAAAGTCACCAGATATTAGTAGCATAATGGTTAACTGAATTTTACTGCTGTTAATAAAAAGTGAATGTCATCATCTGTTGCTTCAACTAGGTGGCAACAAAATAGTTTTCTGATTGGTTATATCTTAATCAAACTCCTCCCACTCGCTCTTTCGCTTCTCTTCGCCTGGAACCATATGCCCAGCAGCTTGTAGGCACACGTGGATTATACAACAAGCTTTAACCAAACAAAATATTTGTACGTTTTATCGCTTGTTTACTTGACAATAACATTTTGTTTTGATTTGTGTTTGTGTAGGCTACACAGCCAAAAATCAACAAGTTCAACACGGCGCCACTACAACAACGTTTGCCCAACTTCACAACCACTATGAAGCTTTTCTGAATGAAAATAACTTTGTGACAGATCTCCTAGTTATGATAGAGGAGAAAGCTGGGATACAGAGAACATACACCGCTTCAGACTCCAGTGATGTAAGGAATGGTTATGTTCTGTAATGTCACAAACGTACTGGCATAGAGGCAAGGTGCAACCTTTCATATCTGACCTATGACCTTGTTAGGTCAGACATATCAGCTGGAGGTTACTGTTATCCTCTGACTGATGTCCAGTCTAGTTTACTCAGGATTAGGTCTGGGAGATGCTGCAGTGCGGTACAGGACAGGTCCTGGTGGAGGCATTAGGAGGTTGTGTGTTTGTCTGAGCGTGTGACTTTGGAACTGTTGACCTCTGACCCTTGCTGACCTGTCAGTGATCCTGGAGGTATTCTAGACTGGGATGAAGGACTTCCATCTGGCTCAGTGCTGATTCCTGATGAATTCATGATGAATCTGTCTGTGTTGATTCCTGATGAATTCGTAATGAATCTGTCTCAGTGCTGATTCCTGATGAATTGATGATGAATCTGGCTCAGTGCTGATTCCTGATGAATTGATGATGAAACTGGCTCAGTGTTGATTCCTAATTAATTGATGATGAATCTGGCTCAGTGTTGATTCCTGATGAATTCCTGATTAATCTGTCTCAGTGCTGATTCCTGATGAATTGATGATGAATCTGGCTCAGGGCTGATTCCTGATGAATTCATGATGAATCTGTCTCAGGGCTGATTCCTGATGAATTCATTATGAATCTGGCTCAGTGCTGATTCCTGATGGATTCCTGATTAATTTTCAGATGTACATCACTAGTTATCTAATACTTCCTCATGCCATTCTAGTGGGCACCAGGGATGTAAAATTTGACCTTAGAAAATTGTGCTCTCTTCATCTAGTCTCTTTGTCAAGATAACTAAAAGCTGACTACAATAAAGTGACAGGCAGTCTGGTGGCATGTTGGGGTTGGACTGACTCTCTTCCCTGGGGAACTGACCTCTGACCTTTTTATCTTTGACCTCTACCAGTCTGGCTGACGTCCGGTGGCCAACCTCTTCCTGTCGACACCACACAAGATTAGTGCAGTGACCTATAAAATGACCTGTAACTGAAATCTGACGTATGACGTTGAATTTTTACCCTCTGCCAGTCTGTCGGATGTCCACTGGCCAACCTCCTCTGGTCTAGTTCTGGTGTGGTGTTAAGGATGGGGGAACATCTGGGGAGTGTACTGCTCTATTCTGGGAGAGGGGCCACGCAAATCTAAGTTTCTGTTTCACAGTGCTCTCTCTCTGTCACACACACACATGCACTTACACACACACTATACTGCTCCACATAATTGTTGGCCAGCTGTGTGTGTCTTGTTTATCAACCAAGCATTGAGGCACACCAACTTTTTTTGAAAATAACATGATGAATTAGTTGACTCATTAATTCATTGTGACAATAAACGGAAATGTAGCTTCAGCTAGGTGGTAGTTTTTGTTAAAACTATATTTCTCCTCTAAATGAGAGGAAGCTACAGTATGTCATCTGTCCTGTAGTGACTGTTTGGTGTATGTGTGTTCTGCTGTTTCATGCTCAGTCTCCCTCTCTCCCTCTCTCCCTCATCTCTCTCAATTCAGTTCATTTTAAGGGCTTTATTGGCATGGGAAACATATGTTAACATTGCCAAAGCAAGTGAAGTAGATAGTAAACAAAAGTGAAATAAACAATAAATATTAACAGTAAACATTACACTCAGAAGTTCCAAAAGAATAAAGACATTTCAAATGTCATATTATGTATATATACAGTGTTGTAACAATGTGCAAATAGTTAAAGTACAAATGGAAAAATAAATAAACATAAATATGGGTTGTATTTACAATGGTGTTTGTTCTTCACTGGTTGCCCTTTTCTTGTGGCAACAGGTCACACATATTGCTGCTGTGATGGCACACTGTGGTTTTTCACCCAGTAGATAAGAGAGTTTATCAATATTGGGTTTGTTTTCAAATTCTTTGTGGATCTCTGTAATCTGAGGGAAATATGTGTCTCTAATATGGTCATACATTTGGCAGGAGGTTAGGAAGTGCAGCTCAGTTTCCACCTCATTTTGTGGGCAGTGTGCACATAGCCTGTCTTCTCCTGAGAGCCAGGTCTGCCTATGGCGGCCTTTCGCAAGGCTATGCTCACTGAGTTTGTACATAGTCAAAGCTTTCCTTAAGTTTGGGTCAGTCACAGTGGTCAGGTATTTTGCCACTGTGTACTCTCTGTTTATGGCCAAATAGCATTCTAGTTTACACTGTTTTTTTGTAAATTCTTTCCAATGTGTCAAGTAATTCTCTTTTTGTTTTCTCATGATTTGGTTGGGTCTAATTGTGTTGTTGTTGTTGGGGCTCTGTGGGGTCTGTTTGTGTTTGTGAACAGAGCCCCAGGACTAGCTTACTTAGGGGACTCTTCTCCATGTTCATCTCTCTGTAGGTGATGGCTTTGTTATGGAAGGTTCCGAATCGCTTTCTTTTAAGTGGTTATAGAATTTAACGTCTCTTTTCTGGATTTTGATAATTAGCGGGTATCAGCCTAATTCTGCTCTGCATGCATTATTTGGTGTTTTTCGTTGTACGCAGAGTCTCAATTCGGTGTTTGGCCCATTTTGTGAATTCTTGGTTGGTGAGCGGACCCCAGACCTCACAACCATAAAGGGCAATGGGTTCTATAACTGATTCAAGTATTTCTAATTTGTATGTCAAATTGTATGTTCCTTTTGATGGCATAGAAGGCCCTTCTTGCCTTGTCTCTCAGATCGTTCACAGCTTTGTGGAAGTTACCTGTGGCGCTGATGTTTAGGCCGAGGTATGTATAGTTTTTTGTGTGCTCTAGGGCAACGGTGTCTAGATGGAATTTGTATTTGTGGTCCTGGCAACTGGACCTTTTTTGGAACACCGTTATTTTTGTCTTACTGAGATCTACTGTCGGGGCCCAGGTCTGACAGTATCTGTGCAGAAGATCTAGGTGCTGCTGTAGGCCCTCCTTGGTTGGTGACAGAAGCACCAGATCATCAGCAAACAGTAGACATTTGACTTCAGATTCTAGTAGGGTGAGGCCGGGTGCTGCAGACTGTTCTAGTGCCCTCGCCAATTCGTTGATATATATGTTGAAGAGGGTGGGGCTTAAACAACATCCTATTCTCACCCCACGGCCCTGTGGAAAGAAATGTGTGTGTTTTTTGCCAATTTTAACCGCACACTTGTTGTTTGTGTACATGGATTTTATAATGTCGTATGTTTTTCCCCCAACCCCACTTTCCATCAATTTTTATAGCAGACCCTCATGCCAAATTGAGTCAAAAGCTTTTTTGAAATCAACAAAGCATGAGAAGACTTTGCCTTTGTTTTGGCTTGTTTGTTTGTCAATTAGGGTGTGCAGGGTAAATACGTGGTCTGTCGTACGGTAATTTGGTAAAAAGCCAATTTGACATTTACTTAGTATATTGTTTTCACTGAGGAAATGAACTAGTCTGCTGTTAATGATAATGCAGAGGATTTTCCCAAAGTTGCTGTTGACGCATATTCCACGGTAGTTATTGGGGTCAAATTTGTCTCCACTTTTGTGGATTGGGGTGATCAGTCCTTGGTTCTAAATATTGGGGAAGATGCCAGAGCTAAGGATGATGTTAAAGAGTTTAAGTATAGCCAATTGGAATTTGTGGTCTGTATATTTTATCATTTCATTGAGGATACCATCAACACCACAGGCCTTTATGGGTTGGAGGGTTTGTATTTTGTCCTGTAGTTCATTCAATGTAATTGGAGAATCCAGAGGGTTCTGGTAGTCTTTAATAGTTGATTCTAACATTTGCATTTGATCCTGTATATATTTTTTGCTGTTTGTTCTTTGGTATAGGGCCAAAAAGATTGGAGAAGTGGTTTACCCATACATCTCCGTTCTGGATAGATAGCTCTTCGTGTTGTTGTTTGTTTAATGTTTTCCAATTTTCCCAGAAGTGGTTAGAGTCTATGGATTCTTCAATTACATTGAGCTGATTTCTGACATGCTGTTCCTTCTTTTTCCGTAGTGTATTTCTGTATTGTTTTAGTGATTCACCACAGTGGAGGCGTAGGCTCAGGTTTTCTGGGTCTCTATGTTTTTGGTTGGTTAGGTTTCTCAATTTCTTTCTTAGGTTTTTGCATTCTTCATCAAACCATTTCAATCAATCAATTTTATTTTATATAGCCCTTCGTACATCAGCTAATATCTCGAAGTGCTGTACAGAAACCCAGCCTAAAACCCCAAACAGCTAGTAATGCAGGTGTAGAAGCACGGTGGCTAGGAAAAACTCCCTAGAAAGGCCAAAACCTAGGAAGAAACCTAGAGAGGAACCAGGCTATGAGGGGTGGCCAGTCCTCTTCTGGCTGTGCCGGGTGGAGGTTATAACAGAACCATGCCAAGATGTTCAAAAATGTTCATAAGTGACAAGCATGGTCAAATAATAATCAGGAATAAATCTCAGTTGGCTTTTCATAGCCGATCATTAAGAGTTGAAAACAGCAGGTCTGGGACAGGTAGGGGTTCCATAACCGCAGGCAGAACAGTTGAAACTGGAATAGCAGCAAGGCCAGGCGGACTGGGGACAGCAAGGAGTCACCACGGCCGGTAGTCCCGACGTATGGTCCTAGGGCTCAGGTCTCTCAGTTGGCTTTTCATAGCCGATCATTAAGAGTTGAAAACAGCAGGTCTGGGACAGGTAGGGGTTTCGTAACCGCAGGCAGAACAGTTGAAACTGGAATAGCAGCAAGGCCAGGCGGACTGGGGACAGCAAGGTGTCAGCATGCCCGGTAGTCCTGACGTATGGTCCTAGGGCTCAGGTTCTCAGAGAGAAAGAGAGAACGAGAGAATTAGAGAGAGCATACTTAAATTCACACAGGACACTGGATAAGACAGGAGAAGTACTCCAGGTATAACCAACTAACCCCAGCCCCCCGACACATAAACTACTGCAGCATAAATACTGGAGGCTGAGACAGGAGCGGTCCGGAGACACTGTGGCCCCATCCGAAGAAACCCCCGGACAGGGCCAAACAGGAAGGATATAACCCCACCCACTCTGCCAAAGCACAGCCCCCGCACCACTAGAGGGATATCCTCAACCACCAACTTACAGCCCCTGTAACAGCCCCTGTAACAGGGTTAGAGGCAGAGAACCCCAGTGGAGAGAGGGGAACCGGCCTGGCAGAGACAGCAAGGGCTGTTCGTTGCTCCAGAGCCTTTCCGTTCACCTTCACACTCCTGGGCCAGACTACACTCAATCATATGACCTACTGAAGAGATAAGTCTTCAGTAAAGACTTAAAGGTTGAGACCGAGTCTGCGTCTCTCACATGGGTAGGCAGACTGTTCCATAAAAATGGAGATCTATAGGAGAAAGCCCTGCCTCCCGCTGTTTGCTTAGAAATTCTAGGGACAATTAGGAGGCCTGCGTCTTGTGACCGTAGCGTACGTATTGGTATGTACGGCAGGACCAACTCGGAAAGATAGGTAGGAGCAAGCCCATGTAACGCTTTATAGGTTAACAGTAAAACCTTGAAATCAGCCCTTGCCTTAACAGGAAGCCAGTGTAGGGAAGCTAGCACTGGAGTAATATGATCAAATTTCTTGGTTCTAGTCAGGATTCTAGCAACCGTATTTAGCACTAACTGAAGTTTATTTAGTGCTTTATCCGGGTAGCCGGAAAGTAGAGCATTGCAGTAGTCTAACCTAGAAGTAACAAATGCATGGATTAATTTTTCTGCATCATTTTTGGACAGAAAATTTCTGATTTTTGCAATGTTACGTAGATGGAAAAAAGCTGTCCTTGAAACAGTCTTGATATGTTCGTCAAAAGAGAGATCAGGGTCAAGAGTAACGCCGAGGTCCTTCACAGTTTTATTTGAGACGACTTTACAACCATCAAGATGAATTGTCAGATTTAACAGAAGATCTCTTTGTTTCTTGGGACCTAGAACAAGCATCTCTGTTTTGTCCGAGTTTAAAAGTAGAACGTTTTCAGCCATCCACTTCCTTATGTCTGAAACACAGGCTTCTAGCGAGGGCAATTTTGGGGCTTCACCATGTTTCATTGAAATGTACAGCTGTGTGTCATCCGCATAGCAGTGAAAGTTAACATTATGTTTTCGAATAACATCCCCAAGAGGTAAAATATATAGTGAAAACAATAGTGGTCCTAAAACGGAACCTTGAGGAACACCGAAATGTACAGTTGATTTGTCGGAGGACAGACCATTCACAGAGACAAACTGATATCTTTCCGACAGGTAAGATCTAAACCAGGCCAGAACTTGTCCGTGTAGACCAATTTGGGTTTCCAGTCTCTCCAAAAGAATGTGGTGATCGATGGTGTCAAAGGCAGCACTAAGGTCTAGTAGCACGAGGACAGATGCAGAGCCTCGGTCTGACGCCATTAAAAGGTCATTTACCACCTTCACAAGTGCAGTCTCAGTGCTATGATGGGGTCTAAAACCAGACTGAAGCATTTCGTATACATTGTTTGTCTTCAGAAAGGCAGTGAGTTGCTGCGCAACAGCTTTTTCTAAAATTTTTGAGAGGAATGGAAGATTCGATATAGGCCGATAGTTTTTTATATTTTCCGGGTCAAGGTTTGGCTTTTTCAAGAGAGGCTTTATCACTGCCACTTTTAGTGAGTTTGGTACACATCCGGTGGATAGAGAGCTGTTTATTATGTTCAACATAGGAGGGCCAAGCACAGGAAGCAGCTCCTTCAGCAGTTTAGTAGGAATAGGATCCAGTATGCAGCTTGAAGGTTTAGAGGCCATGATTATTTTCATCATTGTGTCAAGAGATATAGTACTAAAACACTTAAGTGTCTCTCCCGATCCCAGGCCCTCGCAGAGCTGTGCAGATCCAGGACAGCTAAGCCCTGGAGGAATACGCAGATTCAAAGAGGAGTCCGTAATTTGCTTTCTAATGGTCATGATCTTTTCCTCAAAGAAGTTCATGAATTTATTACTGCTGAAGTGAAAGCCATCCTCTCTTGGGGAATGCTGCTTTTTAGTTAGCTTTGCAACAGTATCAAAAAGAAATTTTGGATTGTTCTTATTTTCCTCGATTAAGTTGGAAAAGTAGGATGATCGAGCAGCAGTGAGGGCTCTTCGGTACTGCACGGTACTGTCTTTCCAAGCTAGTCGGAAGACTTCCAGTTTGGTGTGGCGCCATTTCCGTTCCAATTTCCTGGAAGCTTGCTTCAAAGCTCGGGTATTTTCTGTATACCAGGGAGCTAGTTTCTTATGACAAATGTTTTTCGTTTTTAGGGGTGCAACTGCATCTAGGGTATTGCGCAAGGTTAAATTGAGTTCCTCAGTTAAGTGGTTAACTGATTTTTGTCCTCTGACGTCCTTGGGTAGGCAGAAGGAGTCTGGAAGGGCATCAAGGAATTTTTGTGTTGTCTGAGAATTTATAGCACGACTTTTGATGCTCCTTGGTTGGGGTCTGAGCAGATTATTTGTTGCGATTGCAAACGTAATAAAATGGTGGTCCGATAGTCCAGGATTTTGTGGAAAAACATTAAGATCTACAACATTTATTCCATGGGACAAAACTAGGTCCAGAGTATGACTGTGGCAGTGAGTAGGTCCAGAGACATGTTGGACAAAACCCACTGAGTCGATGATGGCTCCGAAAGACTTTTGGAGTGGGTCTGTGGACTTCTCCATGTGAATATTAAAATCACCAAAAATTAGAATATGATCTGCTATGACTACAAGGTCTGATAGGAATTCAGGAAACTCAGAGAGGAACGCTGTATATGGCCCAGGAGGCCTGTAAACAGTAGCTATAAAAAGTGATTGAGTAGGCTGCATAGATTTCATGACTAGAAGCTCAAAAGACGAAAACGCCATTTTTTTTTTTTGTAAATTGAAATTTGCTATCGTAAATGTTAGCAACACCTCCGCCTTTGCGGGATGCACGGGGAATATGGTCACTAGTGTAACCAGGAGGTGAGGCCTCATTTAACACAGCAAATTCATCAGGCTTAAGCCATGTTTCAGTCAGGCCAATCACATCAAGATTATGATCAGTGATTAGTTCATTGACTATGACTGCCTTTGAAGTGAGGGATCTAACATTAAGTAACCCTATTTTGAGATGTGAGGTATCACGATCTCTTTCAATAATGGCAGGAATGGAGGAGGTCTTTATCCTAATAAGATTGCTAAGGCGAACACCGCCATGTTTAGTTTTGCCCAACCTAGGTCGAGGCACAGACACAGTCTCAATGGGTATGGCTGAGCTAACTACACTGACTATGCTATTGGCAGACTCCACTAAGCTGGCAGGTTGGCTAACAGCCTGCTGCCTGGCCTGCACCCTATTTCACTGTGGGGCTAGAGGAGTTAGAGCCCTATCTATGTTGGTAGATAAGATGAGAGCACCCCTCCAGCTAGGATGGAGTCCGTCACTCCTCAGCAGGTCAGGCTTGGTCCTGTTTGTGGGTGAGTCCCAGAAAGAGGGCCAATTATCTACAAATTCTATCTTTTGGGAGGGGCAGAAAACAGTTTTCAACCAGCGATTGAGTGCTGAGACTCTGCTGTAGAGCTCGTCACTCCCCCTAACTGGGAGGGGGCCAGAGACAATTACTCGATGCCGACACATCTTTCTAGCTGATTTACACGCTGAAGCTATGTTGCACTTGGTGACCTCTGACTGTTTCATCCTAACATCGTTGGTGCCGACGTGGATAACAATATCTCTATACTCTCTACACTCGCCAGTTTTAGCTTTAGCCAGCACCATCTTTAGATTAGCCTTAACGTCGGTAGCCCTGCCCCCTGGTAAACAGTGTATGATCGCTGGGGGATTCGTTTTAAGTCTAATACTGCGGGTAATGGAGTCGCCAATGACTAGGGTTTTCAATTTGTCAGAGCTAATGGTGGGAGCCTTCGGCGTCTCAGACCCCGTAACGGGAGGAGTAGAGACAAGAGAAGACTCAGACTCAGACTCCGACTCGCTACATAATGGGGAAAACCGGTTGAAAGTTTCTGTCGGCTGAATGAGCGACACCGGTTGAGCATTCCGACAGTATTTCCCTCCAGAAGCCATGAGAAAGTTGTCCGGCTGCAGGGACTGTGCGGGGGGATTTATACTAACGTTACTATCTGTACTTACTGGTGGCACAGACGCTGTTTCTTCCTTTCCTACACTGAAATTACCCTTGCCTAACGATTGCGTCTGAAGCTGGGCTTGTAGCACAGCTATTCTCGCCGTAAGGCGATCGTTCTCCTGTATATTATGAGTACAGCGACTGCAATTAGAAGACATCATGTTAATGTTACTACTTAGCTTCGGCTGTTGAAGATGTTGACGAACCATGTCCAGATAAAGCGTCCGGAGTGAAAAAGTTGAATGAGGGAAAAAAGTTGCGATGGAAAAAAGAAAAATAAAGTAAAGTTGGCAGCAAAAACGCACAGGAAAATGACTCTTCTGTCTCGGGACATTTGTCACTGTTGTTGCGTTTCTTCTGATTTCTGTAAGAGGTTTTTAGATTTGATAGGGAAGCTAAGAGGTCAAATATACTGTTTACATTTTCTACTGCCAAGTTTACACCTTCACTATTACAGTGGAACGTTTTGTCCAGGAGTTGTCTGTTGTTCTTGTTGTTGCCTAATTGTTTTTTGGTAGGTTTCGACACTACTTTCCTTCCAGCTATAGCATTTCTTAATATTATTCAGTTCCTTTGGCTTTGATGCCTCATGATTGAGTATTGCTCTGTTTAAGTAGACTGTGATTGTGCTGTGGTCTGATAGGGGTGTCAGTGGGCTGACTATGAACGCTCTGAGAGACTCTGGGTTGAGGTCAGTGATAAAGTAGTCTACAGTATTACTGCCAAGAGATGAGCTGTAGGTGTACCTACCATAGGAGTCCCCTCGAAGCCTATCATTGACTATGTACATACCCAGTGTGCGACAGAGCTGCAGGAGTTGTGACCCATTTTTGATGGTTATGTTGTTGTAGTTGTGCCTAGGGGGGCATGTGGGGGAGGGAATGCTGTCACCTCCAAGTAGGTGTTCTCTCTCTCTCTCTCTCTCTCTCTCTCTCTCTCTCTCTCTCTCTCTCTCTCTCTCTCTCTCTCTCTCTCTTCTCTCTCTCTCTCTCTCTCTCTCTCTCTCTCTCTCTCTCTCTCTCTCACACACCCCCTTGGGACAGAGGTATTCTGGGAGAAGCAAAACCCTCCCACCCTGACCATGCAAATCAGGCCTGCATTCAGTGAGGTGAAACGTTTCGAACATTAAAGGTAGAAATACAATGAATAGATCTAACACTCCATGATCTATTTGACAGATAATGATGTCTGTTCTACACAATGCATTTCTATCTGAACATTCCAGAGGTGAAGGTCAATGATATGGTAGTAAAGTGGTGGTTTCTATATGGAGGTGAAGTAATGGTTATGGTTGTGTAGAGGAGGTGGTTTGGTGAACTATGCTCCTGTCATGATGTAACCAGAGTAATGTTGTCCTGGTGTGGGACTGTCTAATGCTGTGTGTTTCATGTCAGAGTCTGTTGCTCCTCAACACCTGCAGTAGATCCCAGCTGCAGCAGTACAGTCTCTGTTCAGTCTGACTGAGGGAGGTTTTTGTACGACTCTAAATCACTGTGTGAAACGCTCTGGGCTGCCAAACTCACCCATACCATAGTAATCTCCTGCATCTTCAGCTTGGACACCAGTGATTGTAAGAGTGTACAGTCATGGTCAAAAGTTTTGAGAATGACACAAATATAAATTTTCACAAAGTCTGCTGCCTCAGTTTTTATGATGGCAATTTGCATATACTCCAGAATGTTATGAAGAGTGATCAGATGAATTGCAATTAATTGCAAAGTCCCTATTTGCCATGAAAATGAACTTAATCCCCAAAAAACATTTCCACTGCATTTCAGCCCTGCCACAAAAGGACCAGCTGACATCATGTCAGTGATTCTCTCGTTAACACAGGTGAGAGTGTTGACGAGGACAAGGCTGGAGATCACTCTGTCATGCTGATTGAATAACAGACTGGAAGCTTTAAAAGGAGGGTGATGCTTGAAATCATTGTTCTTCCTCTGTTAACCATGGTTCCCTGCAAGGAAACACGTGCCGTCATCATTGCTTTGCACAAAAAGGGCTTCACAGGCAAGGATATTGCTGCTAGTAAGATTGCACCTAAATCAACCATTTATCGGATCATCAAGAACTTCAAGGAGAGAGGTTCAATTGTTGTGAAGAAGGCTTCAGGGCGCCCAAGAAAGTCCAGCAAGCGCCAGGACCGTCTCCTAAAGTTGATTCAGCTGCGGGATCGGGGCACCACCAGTGCAGAGCTTGCTCAGGAATGGCAGCAGGCAGGTGTGAGTGCATCTGCACGCACAGTGAGGCGAAGAATTTTGGAGGATGGCCTGGTGTCAAGAAGGGCAGCGAGGAAGCCACTTCTCTCCAGGAAAAACATCAGGGACAGACTGATATTCTGCAAAAGGTACAGGGATTGGACTGCTGAGGACTGGGGTAAAGTCATTTTCTCTGATGAATCCCCTTTCCGATTGTTTGGGGCATCCGGAAAAAAGCTTGTCCGGAGAAGACAAGGTGAGCGCTACCATCAGTCCTGTGTCATGTCAACAGTAAAGCATTCTGAGACCATTCATGTGTGGGGTTGCTTCTCAGCCAAGGGAGTGGGCTCACTCACACTTTTGCCTAAGAACACAGCCATGAATAAAGAATGGTACCAACACATCCTCCGAGAGCAACTTCTCCTAACCATCCAAGAACAGTTTGGTGATGAACAATGCCTTTTCCAGCATGATGGAGCACTTTGCCATAAGGCAAAAGTGATAACTAAGTGGCTCGGGGAACAAAACATTGACATTTTGGGTCCATGGCCAGGAAACTCCCCAGACTTTAATCCAATTGAGAACTTGTGGTCAATCCTCAAGAGGCAGGTGGACAAACAAAAACCCACAAATTCTGACAAACTCCAAGCATTGATTATGCAAGAATGGGCTGCCATCAGTCAGGCCCAGAAATTAATTGACAGCATGCCAGGGTGGATTGCAGAGGTCTTGAAAAAGAAGGGTCAACACTGCAAATATTGACTCTTTGCATAAACTTAATGTAATTGTCAATAAAAGCCTTTGACAATTATGAAATGCTTGTAATTATACTTCAGTATACCATAGTAACATCTGACAAAAATATCTAAAAACACTGAAGCAGCAAACTTTGTGAAGACTAATACTTGTGTCATTCTCAAAACTTTTGTCCACGACTATACTCAGTACCTGATCTACTGCCACTGAATCTAGATGGTGTTCCAGACTGAAGTGTATTTACTCTATAGATGAGGAGTTTAGGAGCCTGTCCAGGTTTCAGCAGGTACCAGCTCATGTCATCATCAACACCAGTTGAACTTGCAACAGCACTGATAGACACATTCTCTCCCAGACGAACTGACTTTGATTCATCAGCTTGATTCAGGACACGTTGTGCAGAGGACTCTGAAATGGAAACAGTGGGAAATTATCTTTGATTAGTCATAATAATCAAAATAAAGGAATTATCAACTTTTTCCATGTCCAAACATGTACAAGCCCATTAAAACCTCTTAAAACAAGTAGACCACAGTGAGAGATGCTGAGAGTTTCTCACCCTGAGTCAGGAACCCCAGCGTGATCAGCAGTGGAATCAGTGATATCATCTTCCTCATCATCATCTGTGGCTCTGAGAAGACTGAACAGACTAGACCAATGGATATAGGTGATGCTTACTGGAGCCTTACTATCTACAGTAAATTAATGGCTCTGATATTTTCAGGTTGATGGCGCCCTCTTGTGCTAAAATGGCATCATGCTGAAGATCAGTTCAGACAGATAATAAATAGTTATTTGTCAAACAGTGGCCGTGTCAGGCTGTTGGTGGAATTACAGACCGGGCCTGCAAACTGTTTATTGCTTTATAGATAGGTGTGCAATGACACAACAGCATCAACGTCACCAGAATTTGACTGCTGGCAATAAAAAGTGCATTTTATGCTTTAACTAGTGTGGCATACACATGCTGTCAGAGTTATCAAAAGTAAGGATGGGAAGTTTCACTTGAACGGACATGAACCATACAGACAGATAGAGGACTCATCTTTATATTTGTACCATTGTAGCATCTGTGACAGCATGGGCAGTGCCATTCAGGCTACAACCCATAGGAATTGCCACCCTGTTGACTACTTTGACTACTTTAAAATGGCGGAAGCATGGTGGAAGCCCTCCATGGTGCTGCCCATGCTAAAATGTTATTTTGGCCACTCGAGGCATCTATCATTCTCTATGACTTGAACCTTATTATGAAGGAATAAAGGTTCGCCATTTTGGTCAGGGAGTTGGTCAACCATGGCTTGCCAGTGCTGTGATAAGATATTTTGTCAAATAATACATTTGAAGAATTTATCTGCACTGTATGTTTATTAGCTAGCTAGCCAGACAGTTTTAGAGGAATGATTGCATTAATTGTTCAAATTAACTGCCAATATGCCCACAGTCCATTTAAACAATGCAGTCAATCCACAGCCATACACCTGCTGAAATCAGTTGATGATAGGACAGACAAGTTGTAAATGCAACAAGTACTGATATTGTATCATATAATATCACTCACAGTTTTCCAAGAAAACAACAATTTAGACATATATTGTATTGTTTACACATATTTTAGAGGCTACTTATACAGAAAATTGGTATAAAACCCACATAAACTGTATTTATGATTATATGACAATAATTTAGGTTGACAGTAATTCTATTACGCAATTTCCGATATATCACATGCCTTACTTTTATTTTCCTGCATAAATAAAAACAGGATTATGCCTCTACTGCCATTCATTCCAATTAGACTGGTTTGGATTTCTCCATGACCACAATGGCTGTCATTTTCACCCCATTCTGGAACTTTTAGGGTTTATGACATAGCCCCTCAAGTAATTTAATAGGATCTCTATGGCTAGGTTGAAGATGGGACGGTTAATACAATGAAGTAATTCCATGCGGAAGCGTTAGAAAATAAACAAATTCATGTGACCAGCTCCATTGATAACTACTAGCGCCGTTGCTAACTAGCAATGCTTGTCCCATGAATTGCAAACAGCTGTGGGATATTAGAATCCTCTTGTCTTAACCTGTATATTTTGAACCAAGCTCTATGGTCGCCCCACCCTCGTAAGAGAGGATATAAACATCATAAGCCATTGCTAACATGTTTAGAATTAGAGGAAATGAGCTTTCAAAATGCCATATTCTCTCAGCCTCATTGCAAAATGTGTAGAATAGCATGAGATTAGCTATAAACTGCAAATGTTCCTCTCTGCCCAATGGCAATACAGTGTCTTGCAAAAGTATTCAGAATCCTTGGATTTCTTCAAATTTTATTGTACTACAAAGTGGTTTCAAATGGATTTAATTGAAATGTTGTTGTCAACAATCTACACAAAGTGCAAGAACATTTTAATATTTTGTAAAGATTACTACAATTTAAAAACTAAAATATAGTTGTTGCATAAGTATTCAGCTGCCTGAGTTACAAACACCTTTGGCATCGATTACAGCTGTGAGTCTTCTTAGGTAAGTCTCTAAGAGCTTTCCACATCTGCATTGTGCAATATTTGCCCATTACTCTTTTCAAAATTCTTCAAGTTCTGTCAATATGTTGGGGATCATGGCTATACAGCAATTTTCAAAACTTGCCATAGATTTTCATGCAGATTTAAGTTAAAACTGTAACTTGGCCATTCAGGAACATTCATTGTCTTCTTGGTAAGCAACTCCAGTGTAGATTTGGCCTTGTGTTGTAGGTTATTGTCCTATTGAAAGGTGAATTCCTCTCCCAGTCTCTGGTGTAAAGCAGACTTAAGCAGGTTTTCCTCAAGGACTTTACATGTGCTTAGCTCCATGTTGTTTCTTTTTATCCTGAAAAACTCCCCAGTATTTCCCGATGTCAAGCAAACCCATACCATGATGCAGCCACCACCATGCTTGAATATAAGCAGGCAGTTACTCAGTGATGTGTTTTGTTGGATTTGCCCCAAACATAAGCCTATGCACTTCGGCCAAAAAGTGTATTCCTTTGGTGTGTTCATTTTGCAGTGTTACTATAGAGCCTTGTTGCATACAAGATGCATGTTTTTGCATATTTCTGCATATTAGCATTCTTCTTTTCACTCTGTCATTTAGGTCATTATTGTGGAGTCACTACAATGTTGTGGATCCTTCCTCAGTTCTCTCCCATCACAGCCACTGAACTCTGTAGCAGTTTCATTCCTGTCCTGCAACTCAGTTCAGAAAGACGACTGCATCTTTGATGTGTCTGGGTGGTTTAATACATAATCCACCGCATAATTATTAACTTGACCACGCTTAAAGAGATAATTAATGTCTGATTTGTTATTGATACCCATCTATCAATTAATACCCTTCTTTATGAGGCTTTCGATAAGCTCCCTGGTCTTTGTAGTTGAATCTGTGCATGAAATTCAATACTTGATTAAGGGGTCTTACAGCTAAGCGGCAGGTAACCTAGCACTTTAGAGCATTGGGCCAGTAACTGAAAGGTTACTGGTTTGAATCCCAGGGCCGACTAGGTGAAAAATCTGTTGATGTGCCCTTGTGCAAGGCACATAACCCTAATTGCTCCTGTAAGGCGCTCTGGATAAGAGCGTCTGCTAAATGACTAATATGTATGTATGGGGACAGAGGAAGAGTTAATCATTAAAAATCTTGTCAACCCCTGTTATTTCACACAGAGTGAGTCCACGTAACTTATTATGTGATTTGTTGAGTGACATTTTACCCCTGAACTAATTTATGCTTGACTAAACAAAGGGGTTGAATACTTACGCATCAATTATATTTTAGTTTGATTTTTAAAATCTTAATTCCACTTTGTAACACAATAAAATGTGAAGAAATCCAAGGGGTCTGAATACCTTTGCATGGCACTGTATGTGTAGAATTGCAGGAAATTAGCTTTAAAACAGCAACATTTTCTCTCATCCTCATGGCAAAATGTGTAGAATAGCATGAGATAAGCAATAAAACTGCAAATTTTTCTCTTTGCCCCATGGCAAAATATGTAGAATTGTAGGAAGGTAGCTCCACCCCCATTGACGAGGGCCTGCCAAACTGCGGTACGTCACTGCCTCTGACCTTTTGACCTTTGAGCTCAACCAGTCTGGCTGACTTCCGGTGCCCAACCCTTTCCACACCACACCACAATACTAGTGAACTGACTGACATCTGACCTCTGACTTTGATCTTTGACCTCAACCAGTCTGTCTGATGTTCACTGGCCAACCTCCTCTGGTCTAGTTCTGGTGTGGTGTTAAGGATGGGGGAACATCTGGGGAGTGTACTGCTCTATTCTGGGAGAGGGACCATGCAAATCTCAGTTTCTGTTTCACAGGGCTCTATCTCTGTCGCATGCACACACGCACACACAAACAACACACACACACACACACACACACAAACACACACACTGTACTGCTTCCCTGAAGCTACACACATTATTTTATGTTGACATGATATGGATTATTCATCCTCAATAGGACTATTTCACCTGTATCTTTCTGATAAGGAGGATATTTGTAGACATGGGAGGTAGGGAGGGTTATGATACTAGTTTGTAACCATTATTTCTGTGAGTTAGTAAAGTGGTTAAACTTGCTGATGTCATATAACAAGACCCTTAGTTCTGTGTTCAGTGGACCAGTGATGTGTGTCATTTCATGCAGGAGGTTTTTGTACGGCTCTAAATCACTGTGTGAACAAATTTTTACTATTGAGATAGTGGAAACTCTGACAGTAGTAAACTGCTGCATCTTCAGCCTGGACTCCACTGATGGTCAGAGTGAAGTCACTCTCAGACCCACTGCCACTGAATCTAGCAGGAATCCCATCTAGCAGTTTCTTTGCATATTTTATCAGGAGTTTGGGAGCTTCTCCAGGTCTCTGTTGATACCAGAACGCACAATCTCCATCACTGCCTCTGTACACTTTAGGGTTGGTTTTACAGGTCAGAGTGACGGGGTCTCCTGGAGAAAATGTCACTACAGGAGGCTGAGTCACAGTCACCTGACCTCTGGATCCTGAAGAGGAAAAATATAAATTGATCAATGAATATAAATAAGAGATAATTTATATTTCATTATATTTAATGCAGGGACATTTATTAATTGAGAGCCATTTCAATGATTATACAAGGTACTCAACAATATGTCATTTATCCATTGTAAGAGTTAGAAAACAACAGACCTTTGAGGCAGCAGCAGACCAGTGTCCAGATGAAGATGGTGATCAGAGTCATGGTTGTCGTGGTTTCTGTTGTGTTGAAGGAGCGCTCTCAGTCCTGCAGTCTGAAACTCCCAGGGCTATAAACACTCCCAGAGCACTGAAGCATGAGCTGCTAATGCAAAGCACCTTCTCTATGGAAATACCCTGCCTCAGGACAGATGATGAATCTGCAAATAATAATCATGTGAATTGCTTTATATTTCTGTTGAAGACAGTAAAATGGCACAATTGTCAATATTGATATTTGCAGCAAATGACAATGTCTCACTCTGCCAGTATGCAATATGATACCATATGACATCATTGGATGAAAAAACATTTTGCAATGAATTTGGGTGAAGAGACATTGAAGAGGCTCAAATCAGTGACTTCATTAATCAAAGTATGCTATAGGTACATAAAGTGCTTCATTATTGTGGTTGTCCCACCGAGCTATCTTAAAAGGAATGCACGAAGATGCTCTGGATAAGAGTGTCTGCTAAATGACTAAGGTGGAGGTGAGCAAGGGGGTCGTGACCAGTCCAGAAGAAGAGAAGGAAGGCCTTTACAGACGCAGCAGCACCATGACACTGAGCAAGGCAGGCTGGGAGCAGGGAGAGGTCTACAATTGCAGGGTCTCCCACTTCCAACCCACCCAGGCCTCCCCCTTCGCAGGAGCCAGTGTCTGGGCTAGGGTCTACGGGAGGCCCACAACAGGAGCTCTGTCTGGGGAAGCAGGAGTAGACGAGGCTCTGGTCTGGGCTGGGGCCTGGTTGGAGCAGTAGTAGTGTGTTGGAGTGCTAGAGTAGTGTCCTGAGTAAACTCTAGTACTGCTGGGGAGACCATTGTCTGGGTAGTAATGTGTATTGTATAGAGTAGAGGAGACTTCTATGTGTTCTCTACTCAGACTGTTACTGTGATGTTGCTATCTGCCTCAGTTCTAATAAAGTTTGATTTGGAAAATAACATGATGGATTAGTTGACTCATTTATTTACCGTGACAACGAATGGAAATGTAGCTACAGCTAGGTTGTAGTTTTTGTCATAACTATATTTCTCCTCCAAGTGTGAGTAAGATATGTCATCTGTCCTATAGTGACTGTTTGTTGTAGGTGTTCTGCTGTTTCACGCTCAGTCTCCCTCTCATCTCTCTCTCTCTCTCTCTCTCTCTCTCTCTCTCTCTCTCTCTCTCTCTCTCTCTCCGACCTCCTGGGGACAGAGATGCTCTATTCTGGGAGAAGCAAAACCCTCCCACCATGATCATGCAAATCAGGGCTGCATTCAGTGAGGTGAAACGTTTCGAACGTTAAAGATATAAATACAATGAATAGAGCTAACATTCCATGTTCTATTTGACAGATAATGATGTCTGTTCTACAAAATTAATTTATATCTGAACATTCCAGAGATCAATGGTGTGGTAGTAAAGTGGTGGTTTCTATATGGAGGTGAAGTAATGGTTATGGTTGTGTAGAGGACATGGTTTGGTGAACTATGCTCCTGTCATGATGTAACCAGAGTAATGTTGTCCTGGTGTGGGACTGTCTAACGCTGTGTGAGGATCTCAATTCTGTGTTCGGTGGACCAGCTTTCCATGTCATAGACTGTTGCCCCTCAGCACCTACAGTAGGTGCTAGCTGCAGCAGGAAAGGCACTGTGCAGTCTGACTGAGGGAGGTTTTTGTATGACTCTAAATCACTGCGTGAAACGCTCTGTGCCTCCATAATCACCCATACCATAGTAATCTCCTGCATCTTCAGCTTGGACACCAGTGATTGTAAGAGTGTACTCAGTACCTGATCTACTGCCACTGAATCTAGATGGTGTTCCAGACTGAAGTCTATTTACTTTATAGATGAGGAGTTTAGGAGCCTGTCCAGGTTTCAGCAGGTACCAGCTCATGTCATCACCAATACCTGAACCTCCTGTTGCTCTGATAGATACAGTCTTTCCCAGAATAACAGATTTTGATGCAGGAAATGATTTGCAGATGACTCTGAAATGGAAACAGAGGAAAAATTAGCATTGATTAGTCATAACAATCAAAATAGAAGTATTGTAAACACCACACACGCACAAACAGTAGCATAGAGGTTTCTCAAACTATCTTAACGTTCTCAAAGCTTCTCTGTCTCTTTACAGATCCTGTCTGAAACGACAGCTCGGAGTGGTCAGAGAGGAGATTTTCCCATTCAAACCTATTAACTAGCAGACCACAGTGAGAGATGCTGTGAGTTTCTCACCCTGAGTCAGGAGCCCCAATGTGACCAGCATTGGAATCAGCTGTATTTTTATCTTCATATTGTTCCTCATGATCTGTGGCTCTGAGAAGACAACAGACTGAACCCAACGATGATAACACTGCAGTATTAAAGTGTCAGGACAGATCTCAGTCATGAAGTCTGAATCTCCCAGGGCTATAAACACTCCCAGAGCACTGAAGCATGAGCTGCCAATGCAAAGCACCTTCTCTATGGAAATACCCTACCTCAGGACAGATGATGAAACTGTTAATGCAATGACATAAACACATTAATCTTAAATGTGGAATACAATAGCTTAATACATCTGTGGAAGGCCTGTAATTGACCATAGTATTTAGTTACATGTAAGTGTTTTCATTCAATACTAGTGTATTGCTATTCTATACGGCTGCCTTCTTGTACTTAGTGAGTTTGTCAGAGATAATTATTTGAAATCTCCAACATTTATATTTTATAGTAATATTTTATAGTAAGCTAAAATAAATCATCTAAAAATATCAAAACATTTATTTGAAAGGTTATGACCTACATATGCTGTTTTTGACTGACAATCAGTGGTAGGGTTGAATGTGTGTTGTGTAGAGAGTTACTGGTGTGTGTAAAGTGCAGGAGGTTTTTGTACGGCCGTTCAATGAGTCTTTATCACTGTGGTACACTTTCGGTGGTGGCACCAAACTCATCATTGACTGTAAGTACAAGAGGTTAATTCCTTTTTACAATACATTCGTTTTAAACATTTAAAAAGTCACAAAAAGTAATTATTAAGAAATAGTTGTATTTGTTGATGTTTAATTGATTTAATTCCAATTATGTACAATGTTTCCATATTATCTAATGATCCTTCAAGGATAAAAATGTCATATACCAAACATCTGTGAACAGAAAAGGATAGTTTTAGTGGTTGATGTCTTTAAGTACACTAAACCAGTTAAGATGCATTATTCAACTTTTTATATTGTAAGCGTGTATGTTCGATATCTGTACTGTAATTTAACACATCACTGATTGTAGTGTGTTGGCTTGCTTCATAGATGTTATTGGAGGGAAGTGAAAGTCTGTAGAAGACATATAGATAACCTACCATTTTCACAGACCCTGTCCTATTTTATACAGTATCAGATTTGTTTCTTCATGTTAAAGTTGTTGAAAGTTCTTCAAGGTTCTTGTCCAGTTTAACCCTTACATGTCATCTCTCCTTTCCCCCCTCCCCTTCTCTCTCCTAGTGGGTGTGGTACGTCCCTCCCTGACCGTCCTACTCCCCTCCAGTGAGGAGCAGGACAAGGGGAATGTTGCCCTAGTGTGCCTGGCCAACAGGGGCTTCCCGGGGGGATGGAAGCTGGGTTGGAGGCTGGGGGCCGGGGGAGCCTTGCAGGGCAGCCAGAGTCTGGAGGTCCTGGAGAAGGACGGTCACTACAGCTGGAGCAGCAGCCTCACCCTCCCCACTGACCAGTGGAGGAATGCTGGCTCAGTCACCTGTGAGGCCACCCTAAAGGACCAGACCCCCGTCACTCACACACTGGAGCCACACCACTGCTCCCAGTAGACCCCCTGTACACAGAGAACACCTATCTATCTGTCATTCTATCATTCTAAATATCTATCTATAGCTTCAGCTTTGGTCATCAATTTGGGATTCTGCATCTTTAAATCTGTACGTGTGGATTTATTGCTTTTGCTTTTAGATTGGAAATGTTTCCAAAATAAAATACTTTGTATTATTGTCCAACAAGGTGTCCCTGATTTTTATTATGAATATAATTGTGAATATCTGTGGACTTGTGGTTGTTAAACAAAGACTAAACTGCTCTGTAACAACATGAACATTAGAAGGTTGGTAGGGGGTGAGGGAGGGTGGGTACTGGGTAGACCCCTTGGGACAGTACATATCTGGGGGACAGGAGCAGAACCACATCATCTGACCATTATAGACATGGAAGGGGGTTATGGGATACAGCTGTTGGTTTTGATCATGACTAAACTATTTGGTGTATTTGAGATTCATGTCTTATTCACTTGCTTTGGCAATGTAAACATACAGTGGGGAGAACAAGTATTTGATACACTGCCGATTTTGCAGGTTTTCCTACTTACAAAGCATGTAAGAGGTCTGTAATTTTTGATCATAGGTACACTTCAACTGTGAGAGACGGAATCTAAAACAAAAATCCAGAAAATCACATTGTATGATTTTTAAGTAATTGATTTGCATTTTATTGCATGACATAAGTATTTGATCACTTACCAACCAGTAAGAATTCCGGCTCTCACAGACCTGTTCGTTTTTCTTTAAGAAGCCCTCCTGTTCTCCACTCATTACCTGTATTAACTGCACCTGTTTGAACTCGTTACCTGTATAAAAGACACCTGTCCACACACTCAATCAAACAGACTCCAACCTCTCCACAATGGCCTAGACCAGAGAGCTGTGTAAGGACATCAGGGATAAAATTGTAGACCTGCACAAGGCTGTGATTGGCTACAGGACAATAGGCAAGCAGCTTGGTGAGAAGGCAACAACTGTTGGCGCAATTATTAGAAAATGGAAGAAGTTCAAGATGACGGTCAATCACGCTCGGTCTGGGGCTCCATGCAAGATCTCACCTCGTGGGGCATCAATTACATTTTTCATTTTAGTCATTTAGCAGACGCTCTTATCCAGAGCGACTTACAGTTAGTGAATACATATTTTTTTATACTGGCCCCCCGTGGGAATCGAACCCACAACCCTGGCGTTCCAAACGCCATGCTCTATCAACTGAGCTACATCCCTGCCGGCCATTCCCTCCCCTACCCTGGACGACGCTGGGCCAATTGTGCGCCGCCCATGAGTCTCCCGGTCGCGGCCGGCTGCGACAGAGCCTGGATTCGAACCAGGATCTCTAGTGGCACAGTTAGCACTGCGATGCAGTGCCTTAGACCACTGCGCCACTCAGGAGTCAATGATCAATGATCATGAGGAAGGTGAGGGATCAGCCCAGAACTACATGGCAGGACCTGGTCAATGACCTGAAGAGAGCTGGGACCACAGTCTCAAAGAAAACCATTAGTAACACACTACGCCGTCATGGATTAAAATCCTGCAGCGCACGCAAGGTCCCCCTGCTCAAGCCAGCGCATGTCCAGGCCCGTCTGAAGTTTGCCAATGACCATCCGGATGATCCAGAGGAGGAATGGGAGAAGGTCATGTGGTCTGATGAGACAAAAATAGAGCTTTTTGGTCTAAACTCCACTCACCGTATTTGGAGGAAGAAGAAGGATGAGTACAACCCCAAGAACACCATCTCAACTGTGAAGCATGGAGGTGGAAACATCATTCTTTGGGGATGCTTTTCTGCAAAGGGGACAGGACGACTGCACCGTATTGAGGGGAGGATGGATGGGGCCATGTATCGCGAGATCTTGGCCAACAGCCTCCTTCCCTCAGTAAGAGCATTGAAGATGGGTCGTGGCTGGGTCTTACAACGACCCGAAACACACAGCCAGGGCAACTAAGGAGTGGCTCCGTAAGAAGCATCTCTAGCCAGTCTCCAGACCTGAACCAATATAACATCTTTGGAGGGAGCTGAAAGTCCGTATTGCGCAGTGACAGCCCCGAAACCTGAAGGATCTGGAGAAGGTCTGTATGGAGGAGTGGGCCAAAATCCCTGCTGCAGTGTGTGCAAACCTGGTCAAGACCTACAGGAAACGTATGATCTCCTTAATTGCAAACAAAGGTTTCTGTACCAAATATTAAGTACTGCTTTTCTGATGTATCAAATAATTATGTCATGCAATAAAATGCAAATTAATTACTTAAAAATCATACAATGTGATTTTCTGGATTTTTGATTGTGTGGACAGGTGTCTTTTATACAGGTAATGAGTTCAAACAGGTGCAGTTAATACAGGTAATGAGTGGAGAACAGGAGGGCTCCGTCTCTCACAGTTGAAGTGTACCTATGATAAAAATTACAGACCTCTTACATGCTTTGTAAGTAGGAAAACCTGCAAAATCGGCAGTGTATCAAATACTTGTTCTCCCCACTGCATGTTTCCCATGCCAATAAAGCCCCTTGAATTTAATTGAGAGAGAGAGAGAGAGAGAGAGAGAGAGAGAGAGAGAGAGAGAGAGAGAGAGAGAGAGAGAGAGAGAGAGAAGGAGAAAGAGAGAAAGAGAGAGGATTATGCCTCTACTACCATTCAATTAGAATGGTTTGGATTTCTCCCTGACCACAATGGCTGACATTTTCATCCATCATTAACAGGATCTATATGGCTAGGTTGAAGATGGGACGTTTTAGACAATGAAGTAATTCCATTCTTGTTACACACAAGATGCATATTTTGGAATATTTTTATTCTGCATATTTGTATTGTTCTTTTCACTCTGTCATTAATGTCATTATTGTGAGTCACTTCAATGTTGTTGATCCTTCCTCAGTTCTCTTCCATCACAGCCATTGAACTCTGTAACTGTTGTAGAATCACCAATGGCCTCGTCATAACATCCCTGATCAGTTTAATTCCAGTCCTGCAACTCAGTTCAGAAGGGCGACTGTATCTTTGATGTTTCTAGGTGGTTTAATACATAATCCACAGCATAATTATTAACTTGACCATGCTTAACTGAAAGGTCGCTGGCTCGAATCCCAGAGCTGACTAGGTGAAAAGTCTGCCGATGTGCCCTTGTGCAAGGAACTTAACCCTAATTGCTCCTGTAAGTCGCTCTGGATAAGAGCGTCTACTAAATGACTGAAATGTAAATGTATGTATGGGGACAGAGGAAGAGTCAGTCATTGAACAATCTTGTCAACCCCTATTATTTCACACAGAGTGAGTCCATGTAATTTATTATGTGATTTGTTAAGCCACATTTTACTCTGAAACGAATTTAGGCTTGACTAAACGAATGGGCTGAATACTTATGCAACGATTATATTTTAGTTATTTAGTAATTTTTTATTTATCGTAAAGAAAACATGATTTTTCTTCCATTGACATTACAGAGTATTTTGTGTAGATTGTTGACAAAATATGACAATTAAATATATTTTAATCCCACTTTGTAACACAATAACAAGTGAAGAAATCCAAGGGGTCTGAATACTTTTGCATGGCACTGTATGTGTAGAGTTGCAGGAAATTAGCTTTAAAACCGCAACATTTTCTCTCATCCTCATGGCAAAATGTGTAGAATAACATGAGATAAGCAATAAAACTGCAAATTGTTCTCTTTGCCCCATGGCAAAATATGTAGAATTGTAGGAAGGTAGCTCCACCCCCCTTGACGAGGGCCTGCCAAACTGTAGTACGTCACTGCCTCTGACCTTTTGACCTTTGAGCTCAACCAGTCTGGCTGACTTCCGGTGCCCAACCCTTTCCACACCACACCACACCACAAGGCTAGTGAACTTACTTATGAAATGACCTGTTACTGACATCTGACCTCTGACTTTGATCTTTGATCTTTAACAGTCTGTCGGATGTCCACTGGCCAACCTCCTCTGGTCTAGTTCTGGTGTGGTGTTCAGGATGGGGGAACATCTGGGGAGTGTACTGCTCTATTCTGGGAGAGGGGCCATGCAAATCTAAGTTTCTGTTTCACAGGGGTCTCTCTCTGTCACACACACACTATACTGCATTTACATTTTACATTTTACATGTTACATACTGCTCCCCTGAAGTGTTGGCCAGATGTGTGTGTCTGGTTGATCTACCAAGCATTGAGGCATACCAACTTTTTTGCTTCACACATGATTTTATGTGGACATAATATGGATTATTCATCCTCAAAAGGACTATTTTACCTGCATCTTTCTGATAAGGAGGATATTTGTAGCCATGGGAGGTAGGGAGGGTTATGAAACTAGTTTGTAACCATTATTTCTGTGAGTTAGTAAAGTGTTTATACTTGGTGATGTCATATCACAAGACCCTTAGTTCTGTGTTCAGTGGACCAGTGATGTGTGTCATTTCATGCAGGAGGTTTTTGTACGGCTCTAAATCACTGTGTGAACAATTGTTTACTATTGAGATAGTGGTAACTCTGACAGTAGTAAACGGCTGCATCTTCAGCCTGGACTCCACTGATGGTCAGAGTGAAGTCACTCTCAGACCCACTGCCACTGAATCTAGCAGGAATCCCATCTAGCAGTTTCTTTGCATATTTTATCAGGAGTTTGGGAGCTTCTCCAGGTCTCTGTTGATACCAGAACGCACCCTCATTTCCACTATCCCATTTTCGCACTTTAGGGTTGGTTGTACAGGTCAGAGTGACGGGGTCTCCTGGAGAAAATGTCACTACAGGAGGCTGAGTCACAGTCACCTGACCTCTGGATCCTGAAGAGGAAACATATAAATTGATCAATGAATATAAATAAGAGATAATTTATATTTCATTATATTTAATGCAGGGACATTTATTCAACATTTATTCAAAGGTACTCAACAATATGTCATTTTTCCATTGTAAGAGTTAGAAAACAACAGACCTTTGAGGCAGCAGCAGACCAATGTCCAGATGAAGATGGTGATCAGAGTCATGGTTGTCGTGGTTTCTGTTGTGTTGAAGGAGCGCTCTCAGTCCTACAGTCTGAAACTCCCAGGGCTATAAACACTTCCAGAGCACTGAAGCATGAGCTGCCAATGCAAAGCACCTTCTCTATGGAAATACCCTACCTCAGGACAGATGATGAATATGCAAATAATAATCATGTGAATTGCTTTATATTTCTGTTGTTGACAGTAAATGGCATAATTGTCAATATTGATATTTGCCGCAAATGACAATGTCTCACTCTGCCCATATGCAATATGATAACATATGACATCATTGGATAAAAAAACATTTTGCAGTGAATTTGGGTGAAGAGACATTGAAGAGGCTCAAATCAGTGACTTCATTAATCAGAGTATGCTATAGGTACATAAAGTGCTTAATTATTGTGGTTGTCCCACCTAGCTATCTTTAGATGAATACACTAAGATGCTCTGGATGAGAGTGTCTGCTAAATGACTAAAATGTAATGTAAATGTAAATGATAAAACATGCTAATTACTTGCTATAATATTTCCTATATTAAGAGATTCAAATACTGATACTGTAATTGTGTGTAAAGATGTGTAATGCTTTATGAGTATATCAAAGTTCTACAAAGCTGTGTGGAGCTATATGAGTGGTTCTGTTAGTGCAGGGTGTGCTCACTCTTGTGTGAAGGAGGTTTTTGTATGGCATCTTAACTAGACTGTCTCACCGTGTGTCACGTTCGTTTAAGGACGGGTCAGACCAAGGCGCAGCGTGATATGCGTACATGTTTATTAAATATAAACACAACGAACAAAACAACAAACTAAACGAAACGTGAAGTCCAAGGTAGAACACAACATACCTTAATCGGAACAAGATCCCACAACTAGACAGTGCCAATAGGCTGCTTAAGTATGGTCCCCAATCAGAGACAACGAGCGACAGCTGCCTCTGATTGGGAACCACACCGGCCAACATAGAACTAGACATACTAGATCCTAAACATAGACAAAGCACAACAAGGAATATACACACCCTGACTCAACATATTTGCGTCCCCTGAGTCAGGGCGTGACACCGTGGAACACGTTCGGTGGAGGGACCAAACTGCTGCTGAAAAGTAAGTGTTTTTTCATTTATTACTTCTTACAAAACACTACAGAATATAGAAATACTGAACACCAGACTATTAGTATTTATTTTAGAATGGAGGGTTTGAATGCAGAATACTATCTACAGCCAGTGGGAGACTTTCAGTTATGCAGTCACACAACGTCTTTGAAAAAGTTATACAAAAGAAACAGATATTTTATTGAAAGAGCTTAAATTAGGTTAAGTCCCCTGCTATTGCAAGTGAATTACACAGAGAATCTTATGAATATAACAGAAAAAGATCTGGTCCCTAACAGACCTTGTTTTATTGTCTGATATTATGTTAAAGTGGACTGACTTTAAAAGGGCAATCTGCGATTCCTATATCCATTTTGTGACTTTTAAACTAATGATATATACCCATTGATTCTTGAAGAATAGAACCATTGTTTTATACGCCTCATGAGCTTAGTTCAACTGCCATACTCTTGTTAGAACCCAAAATAGAATAATGTTTTACTCAATCGTTTATGAACAATATCATTTTAAACAAACACTATATAGCTTCAAAACATGGTTGAAATTATCATTTGTATCTTATGGATGGTCAGTCCTTGCATCCATACCTCTGTCTATGAATTTAAGGAGAGGTTACATTTCTCAAGATCCATCCTCAGCTGTTTACGAAAAACACTGGTGGGGTTGGCTGCTTTGTTGTTGTTTGACAGCAGATTGCCCCTTTAAACGACATAAATGCCTTAGCGAAGCACAGGACACAGAAGGTGCACCACAACGCACAACAAAGTATAAAGTTACTTAATATCTGCATTTAGCAGTGATATTGGGCAGTAAGATTGCTTAATGAATGGGGTCCTTGTCCTTTTTACAGCAAAGATGTTTCATAGGCTGAGCAAATGCATGACTAAATAAAAAATGAGCAATGGTGATGTACTTTATTGTGCATTTATGTAATTGTTGTTGAGTTGTGTAGTGTTGTGTTCTCTGTGAACCTTAATAAGTTGTGTATTTTATAGAGCACTCTATTTCTCTCTCCTCTGGAATGTAACATTAAAACGTTCTCTCCTCTCCAGCTGGTCCTACTGTCAGTCCCACAGTGTCTCTGCTCCCCCCCTCCTCTGAGCAGCTCTCTGGGGGCTCTGCCACACTGGCCTGCCTGCTGACTGGCTACTCCCCTCAGGGGGCGCTGGTGAGCTGGGAGGTGGACGGGCTGGAGGTGAGCATGGGGGTCGTGACCAGTCCAGAAGAAGAGAAGGAAGGCCTTTACAGACGCAGCAGCACCTTGACCCTGAGCAAGGCAGGCTGGGAGCAGGGAGAGCTCTACACCTGCAGGGTCTCCCACTTCCAACACACCCAGGCCTCCCCCCTTCGCAGGAGCCAGTGTCTGGGCTAGGGTCTACCGGAGGCCCACAACAGGCGCTCTGTCTGGGGAAGCAGGAGTAGACGAGGCTCTGGTCTGGGCTGAGGCCTGGTTGGAGCAGTAGTAGTGTGTTGGAGTGGTAGAGTAGTGTCCTGAGTAAACTCTAGTACTGCTGGGGAGACCATTGTCTGGGTAGTAATGTGTATTGTATAGAGTAGAGGATACTTCTATGTGTTCTCTACTCAGACTGTTACTGTGATATTCTATCTGCCTCAGTTCTAATAAAGTTTGATTTGGAAAATAACATGATGGATTAGTTGACTCATTTATTTACTGTGACAACGAATGGAAATGTAGTTACAGCTAGGTTGTAGTTTCTGTCATAAATATATTTCTCCTCCAAGTGTGAGTAAGATATGTCATCTGTCCTATAGTGACTGTTTGTTGTTGGTGTTCTGCTGTTTCACGCTCAGTCTCCCTCTCCTTCTCTGTCTCTCTCTCTCTCTCTCTCTCTCTCTCTCTCTCTCTCGCTCTCTCCGACCCCCTGGGGACAGAGCTGCTATATTCTGGGAGACGCAAAACCATCCCACCATGACCATGCAAATCAGGGCTGCATTCAGTGAGGTGAAACGTTTCGAACGTTAAAGATAGAAATACAATGAATAGAGCTAACACTCCATGTTCTATTTAACAGATAATGATGTCTGTTCTACACAATTAATTTATATCTGAACATTCCAGAGGTGAAGGTCAATGGTGTGGTAGTAAAGTGGTGGTTTCTATATGGAGGTGAAGTAATGGTTATGGTTGTGTAGAGGACATGGTTTGGTGAACTATGCTCCTGTCATGAGTAACCAGAGTAACGTTGTCCTGGTGTGGGACTGTCTAACGCTGTGTGTTTCATGTCATAGACTGTTGCTCCTCAACACCTGCAGTAGGTCCCAGCTGCAGCAGGAAAGTCTCTGTGCAGTCTGACTGAGGGAGGTTTTTGTACGACTCTAAATCACTGTGTGAAACGCACTGTGCCTCCATAATCACCCATACCATAGTAATCTCCTGCATCTTCAGCTTGGACACCAGTGATGGTAAGAGTGTACTCAGTACCTGATCTACTGCCACTGAATCTAGATGGTGTTCCAGACTGAAGTCTATTTACTTTATAGATGAGGAGTTTAGGAGCCTGTCCAGGTTTCAGCAGGTACCAGCTCATGTCATCACCAATACCTGAACCTCCTGTTGCTCTGATAGATACAGTCTTTCCCAGACTAACAGATTTCGATTTATCAGCTTGATTCAGGAAATTATTTGCAGATGACTCTGAAATGGAAACAGCATTGATTAGTCATAATAATCCAAATAGAAGCATTGTAAACACCACACACGCACAAACAGTAGCATAGAGGTTTCTCAAACTATCTTAACGTTCTCAAAGCTTCTCTGTCTCTTTACAGATCCTGTCTGAAACGACAGCTCGGAGTGGTCAGAGAGGAGATTTTCCCATTCAAACCTATTAACCAGCAGACCACAGTGAGAGATGCTGTGAGTTTCTCACCGTGAGTCAGGAGCCCCAATGTGACCAGCATTGGAATCAGCTGTATTTTTATCTTCATATTGTTCCTCATGATCTGTGGCTCTGAGAAGACAACAGACTGAACCCAACGATGATAACACTGCAGTATTAAAGTGTCAGGACAGATCTCAGTCCTGCAGTCTGAAACTCCCAGGGCTATAAACACTCCCAGAGCACTGAAGCATGAGCTGCCAATGCAAAGCACCTTCTCTATGGAAATACCCTACCTCAGGACAGATGATGAAACTGTTAATGCAATGACATAAACACATTAATCTTAAATGTGGAATACAATAGCTTAATACATCTGTGGAAGGCCTGTAATTGACCATAGTATTTAGTTACATGTAAGTGTATTCATTCAATACTAGTGTATTGCTATTCTATACGGCTGCCTTCTTGTACTTAGTGAGTTTGTCAGAGATAATTATTTGAAATCTCCAACATTTATATTTTATAGTAATATTTTATAGTAAGCTAAAATAAATCATCTAAAAATATCAAAACTTTTATTTGAAAGGTTATGACCTACATATGCTGTTTTTGACTGACAATCAGTGGTAGGGTTGAATGTGTGTTGTGTAGAGAGTTACTGGTGTGTATAAAGTGCAGGAGGTTTTTGTACGGCTGTTCAATGAGTCTGTATCACTGTGGTACACTTTCGGTGGCGGCACCAAACTCATCATTGACTGTAAGTACCTTGAGATTTATCATTTTTATAATACATTCGTTTTAAACATTTAAAAAGTCACAAAAAGTCATTCTTGAGAAATAGTTGTATTTGTTGATGTTTAATTGATTTAATTCAAATTATTGTTTCCATATTATCTAATGATCCTTCAAGGATAAAAATGTCATATACCAAACATATGTGAACAGAAAAGGATAGTTTTAGTGTTTGATGTCTTTAAGTACACTAAACCAGTTAAGATGCATTATTCAACTTTTTATATTGTAAGCATCTAAGTTTAATATCTGTACTGTAATTTAACACATCACTGATTGTAGTGTGTGGTCTTGCTTCATAGATGTTATTGGAGGGAAGTGAAAGTCTGTAGAAGATATATACATAACCTGCCATTTTCACAGACCCTGTCCTATTTTAAAAAGTATCAGATTTGTTTCTTCATGTTAAAGTTGTTGAAAGTTCTTCAAGGTTCTTGTCCAGTTTACCCCTTACATGTCATCTCTCCTTCCCCCCTCCCCTTCTCTCTTGTAGTGGGTGTGGTACGTCCCTCCCTGACCGTCCTACTCCCCTCCAGTGAGGAGCAGGACCAGGGGAATGTTGCCCTAGTGTGCCTGGCCAACAGGGGCTTCCCGGGGGGCTGGAAGCTGGGTTGGAGGCTGGGGGCCGGGGGAGCCTTACAGGGCAGCCAGAGCCTGGAGGTCCTGGAGAAGGATGGTCACTACAGCTGGAGCAGCAGCCTCACCCTCCCCACTGACCAGTGGAGGAATGCTGGCTCAGTCACCTGTGAGGCCACCCTAAAGGACCAGACCCCTGTCACTCACACACTGGAGCCACGCCACTGCTCCCAGTAGACCCCTTGTACACCGAGAACACCTATCTGTCTGTCATTCCATCATTCTAAATATCTCTCTATAGCTTCAGCTTTGGTCATTAATTTGTGTTTCTGCATCTTTACATCTGTACGTGTGGTTGTATTGCTTTTAGATTGGAAATGTTAACAAAATAAAGTACTTTGTATTAATGTCAAAGAAGGTGTCCCTGATTTTTATTATGAATATAATTGTGAATATCTGTGGACTTGTGGTTGTTAAACAAAGAGTAAACTGCTCTGTAACAAAATGAACATTAGCAGGTTGATAGGGGGTGAGGGAGGGTGGGTACTGGGTAGACCCCTTGGGACAGTGAATATCTGGGGACAGGAGCAGAACCACATCATCTGACCATTATAGACATGGAAGGGGGTTATGGGATATAGCTATTGGTTTTGATCATGACTAAACTATTTGGTGTATTTCAGTTGTAACCAGATGTTCTGTATGGTGGTAAAGTAGTGGTTATTTATGCTTGGTGATGTCGTATAACCAAGACCTGAGTTGTGAGTTCAGTGAACCAGTGATTCATGTCAGAGTCTGTTGCTCCTCAACACCTGCAGTAGATCCCAGCTGCAGCAGTACAGTCTCTGTTCAGTCTGACTGAGGGAGGTTTTTGTACGACTCTAAATCACTGTGTGAAACGCTCTGTGCCTCCATAATCACCCATACCATAGTAATCTCCTGCATCTTCAGCTTGGACACCAGTGATTGTAAGAGTGTACTCAGTACCTGATCTACTGCCACTGAATCTAGATGGTGTTCCAGACTGAAGTCTATTTACTTTATAGATGAGGAGTTTAGGAGCCTGTCCAGGTTTCAGCAGGTACCAGCTCATGTCATCATCAATACCAGTTGAACTTGCAACAGCTTTGATAGACACATTCTCTCCCAGACGAACTGACTTTGATTCATCAGCTTGATTCAGGACACGTTGTGCAGAGGACTCTGAAATTGAAACAGGGAAATTAGCTTTGAGTAGTCTTAAAAATCCACGTTAAAGGAATTTGAAACTTTTTCCATGTACAAGCCCATTAAAACCTGTTAAAACCAGGAGACCACAGGGAGAGATGCTGAGAGTTTCTCACCCTGAGTCAGGAACCCCAGCATGATCAGCAGTGGAATCAGTGATATTGACTTCATCATCTTCATCATCATCTGTGGCTCTGAGAAGTCTGAACAGACTGAACCCAACGATGATAACACTGCAGTCTTAAAGTGTCAAGACAGATCTCAGTCCTGCAGTCTGAAACTCCCAGGGCTATAAACACTCCCAGAGCACTGAAGCATGAGCTGACAATGCAAAGCACCTTCTCTATGGAAATACCCTACCTCAGGACAGATGATGAAACTGTTAATGCAATGACATAAACACATTAATCTTAAACGTGGAATACAATAGCTTAATACATCTGTGGAAGGCCTGTAATTGACCATAGTATTTAGTTACATGTAAGTGTTTTCATTTAATACTAGTGTATTGCTATTGAAATCAAATCAAATCAAATTGGTCACATGCGCCGAATACAACAGGTGTAGACCTTACCGTGAAATGCTTACTTACAACCCATTAACGAACAATGCAGTTCTAAGAAAAAAGAGTTAAGAAAATATTTACTAAATTGACTAAAGTAAAACAAATATAAAAAAAAAAAGTAACACAATAAAATATCAATAACGAGGCTATATACAGGGGGTACTGGTACCGAGTCAATGTACGGGGGTACAGGTTAGTCGAGGTAATTTGTACATGTAGGTAGGGGTAAAGTGACTATGCATAGATAATAAACAGCAAGTAGCAGCAGTGTAAAAACAAGGGGGGCCAGGTGGCCATTTTATTAATTGTTCAGCAGTCTAGCAGTATTATGGATTGGGGGTAGAAGCTGTTAAGGAGCCTTTTGGACATAGACTTGGCGCTCCGGTACCACTTGCCGTGCGGTAGCAGAGAGAACAGTCTATGACTTGGGTGACTGGAGTCCTTGACAATTCTATACTAAACTAAAATATAAACACAACATGCAACAATTTCAACGATTTTACTGAGTTACAGTTCATATAAGGAAATCAGTCAATTGAAATACATTTATTAGGCCCTAATCTACGGATTTCACATGACTGGGAATTGGTGCAGCATGGGTGGGCCAAGTGCTAAAATGGCATCATGCTGAAGTTCAGTTCAGACCATAAAGAATTATTGAGGCCTCAGCTGGATATAACCGTTTTTGCATGGACATTGCCATTGAGGGATTCCTCCATTTTGAAGTAGTCAGCTGGGTGGGACTTCCTATGGGTTAAGGAAGGATCACATAATTCCATCCAGGTCATCAGGAGGGATCAGCCAATGAATTATACTTGTGAGGAAAGATATCATTACTGCAGGTGGCAGTAAATCGCCAGCCTTGGCTTTATACCTGTTCAAACAACACATTCTAGGTGGCAGTGTGTACCCTTTTAGTTTGTTTACCAGTAGAATTAGTAGAGGAAGAAAATGGACGACTTCACAATGGAGATGGCCTCAATGGTACTGACTGTGCTCTCACAGACGCCATAATGTGACAGATACAATAATGATGTTGTCTATCTAAGTCTATGGTTCAGACAGAAAATAAAGAGTTATTAGTCAAACAGTTTCAGGGTCAGCTGTTGATTGGATTACAGACTGGGCCAGCAAGCTCTTTTATCGCTTTTGACATTCATATCTAGACAGGTGTGCAATGACAGAACAGTATCAAAGTCACCAGATATTAGTAGCATAATGGTTAACTGAATTTTACTGCTGGCAATAAAAAGTGAATGTCATCATCTGTTGCTTCAACTAGGTGGCAACAAAATAGTTTTCTGATTGGTTGTATCTTAATCAAACTCCTCCCACTCGCTCTTTCGCTTCTCTTCGCCTGGAACCATATGCCCAGCAGCTTGTAGGCACACGCAGATAATACAACAAGCTTTAACCAAACAAAATATTTTTACGTTTTATCGCTTGTTTACTTGACGATAACATTTTGTTTTGATTTGTGTTTGTGTAGGCTACACAGCCGAAAATCAACTAGTTCAACACGGCGCCACTACAACATTGTTTGCCCAACTTCATAACCGCTATGAGGCTTTTCTGAATGAAAATAACATTGTGACAGATCTCCTAGTTGCGATGGAGGAGAAAGCTGGGATACAGAGAAGATACACCGCTTCAGACTCCAGTGATGTAAGGAATGGTTATGTTCTGTAATGTCCTAAATGTACTGGCATAGAGGCAAGGTGCAACCTTTCATATCTGACCTATGACCTTGTTAGGTCAGACATATCACCTGGAGGTTCCTGTTATCCTCTGACTGATGTCCAGTCTAGTTTACTCAGGATTAGGTCTGGGAGATGCTGCAGTGCGATACAGGACAGGTCCTGGTGGAGGCATTAGGAGGTTGTGTGTTTGTCTGAGCGTGTGACTTTGGAACTGTTGACCTCTGACACTTGCTGACCTGTCCGTGACCCTGGAGGTATTCTAGACTGGGATGACGGACTTCCACCTGGCTCAGTGCTGATTCCTGATGAATTCATGATGAATCTGTCTGTGTTGATTCCTGATGAATTCTTAATGAATCTGGCTCAGTGCTGATTCCTGATGAATTCCTGATTAATCTTCAGATGTACATCACTAGTTATCCAATACTTCCTCATGCCATTCTAGTGGGCACCAGGGATGTAAAATCTGACCTTAGATAATGGTGCTCTCTTCATCTAGTCTCTTTGTCAAGATAACTTAAAGCTGACTACAATAAAGTGACAGGCAGTCTGGTGGCATGTTGGGGTTGGACTGACTCTCTTCCCTGGGGAACTGACCTCTGACCTTTTTATCTTTGACCTCTACCAGTCTGGCTGATGTCCGGTGGCCAACCTCTTCCTGTCGACACCACACAAGATTAGTGCAATGACCTATAAAATGACCTGTAACTGAAGTCAGACTTATGACGTTGAACTTGTACCCTCTGCCAGTCTGTCGGATGTCCACTGGCCAACCTCCTCTGGTCTAGTTCTGGTGTGGTGTTAAGGATGGGGGAACATCTGGGGAGTGTACTGCTCTATTCTGGGAGAGGGACCATGCAAATATATGTTTCTGTTTCACAGGGCTCTCTATCAGTCAAACACACACATGTACACACACTATACTGCTGCACATAATTGTTGGCCAGCTGTGTGTGTCTTGTTTATCAACCAAGCATTGAGGCACACCAACTTTTTTTGAAAATAACATGATGAATTAGTTGACTCATTAATTCATTGTGACCATAAACGGAAATGTAGCTTCAGCTAGGTGGTAGTTTTTGTTAAAACTATATTTCTCCTATAAATGAGAGTAAACTACAGTATGTCATCTGTCCTGTAGTGACTGTTTGGTGTATGTGTGTTCTGCTGTTTCATGCTCAGTCTCCCTCTCTCCCTCTCTCCCTCATCTCTCTCAATTCAGTTCATTTTAAGGGCTTTATTGGCATGGGAAACATATGTTAACATTGCCAAAGCAAGTGAAGTAGATAGTAAACAAAAGTGAAATAAACAATAAATATTAACAGTAAACATTACACTCAGAAGTTCCAAAAGAATAAAGACATTTCAAATGTCATATTATGTATATATACAGTGTTGTAACAATGTGCAAATAGTTAAAGTACAAATGGGAAAATAAATAAACATAAATATGGGTTGTATTTACAATGGTGTTTGTTCTTCACTGGTTGCCCTTTTCTTGTGGCAACAGGTCACAAATCTTGCTGCTGTGATGGCACACTGTGGTTTTTCACCCAGTAGATAAGAGAGTTTATCAATATTGGGTTTGTTTTCAAATTCTTTGTGGATCTCTGTAATCTGAGGGAAATATGTGTCTCTAATATGGTCATACATTTGGCAGGAGGTTAGGAAGTGCAGCTCAGTTTCCACCTCATTTTGTGGGCAGTGTGCACATAGCCTGTCTTCTCTTGAGAGCCAGGTCTGGCTACGGCGGCCTTTCGCAAGGCTATGCTCACTGTACATAGTCAAAGCTTTCCTTAAGTTTGGGTCAGTCACAGTGGTCAGGTATTCTGCCACTGTGTACTCTCTGTTTATGGCCAAATAGCATTCTAGTTTACACTGTTTTTTTGTAAATTCTTTCCAATGTGTCAAGTAATTCTCTTTTTGTTTTCTCATGATTTGGTTGGGTCTAATTTTGTTGTTGTTGTTGGGGCTCTGTGGGGTCTGTTTGTGTTTGTGAACAGAGCCCCAGGACCAGCTTACTTAGGGGACTCTTCTCCATGTTCATCTCTCTGTAGGTGATGGCTTTGTTATGGAAGGTTCCGAATCGCTTTCTTTTAAGTGGTTATAGAATTTAACGGCTCTTTTCTGGATTTTGATAATTAGCGGGTATCAGCCTAATTCTGCTCTGCATGCATTATTTGGTGTTTTTCGTTGTACGCAGAGTCTCAATTCGGTGTTTGTCCCATTTTGTGAATTCTTGGTTGGTGAGCGGACCCCAGACCTCACAACCATAAAGGGCAATGGGTTCTATAACTGATTCAAGTATTTCTAATTTGTATGTCAAATTTTATGTTCCTTTTGATGGCATAGAAGGCCCTTCTTGCCTTGTCTCTCATATCGTTCACAGCTTTGTGGAAGTTACCTGTGGCGCTGATGTTTAGGCCGAGGTATGTATAGTTTTTTGTGTGCTCTAGGGCAACGGTGTCTAGATGGAATTTGTATTTGTGGTCCTGGCAACTGGACCTTTTTTGGAACACCATTATTTTTGTCTTACTGAGATCTACTGTCGGGGCCCAGGTCTGACAGTATCTGTGCAGAAGATGTAGGTGCTGCTGTAGGCCCTCCTTGGTTGGTGACAGAAGCACCAGATCATCAGCAAACAGTAGACATTTGACTTCAGATTCTAGTAGGGTGAGGCCGGGTGCTGCAGACTGTTCTAGTGCCCTCGCCAATTCGTTGATATATATGTTGAAGAGGGTGGGGCTTAAACAACATCCTATTCTCACCCCACGGCCCTGTGGAAAGAAATGTGTGTGTTTTTTGCCAATTTTAACCGCACACTTGTTGTTTGTGTACATGGATTTTATAATGTTGTATGTTTTTCCCCCAACCCCACTTTCCATCAATTTGTATAGCAGACCCTCATGCCAAATTGAGTCAAAAGCTTTTTTGAAATCAACAAAGCATGAGAAGACTTTGCCTTTGTTTTGGCTTGTTTGTTTGTCAATTAGGGTGTGCAGGGTAAATACGTGGTCTGTCGTACGGTAATTTGGTAAAAAGCCAATTTGACATTTACTTAGTATATTGTTTTCACTGAGGAAATGAACTAGTCTGCTGTTAATGATAATGCAGAGGATTTTCCCAAAGTTGCTGTTGACGCATATTCCACGGTAGTTATTGGGGTCAAATTTGTCTCCACTTTTGTGGATTGGGGTGATCAGTCCTTGGTTCTAAGTATTGGGGAAGATGCCAGAGCTAAGGATGATGTTAAAGAGTTTAAGTATAGCCAATTGGAATTTGTGGTCTGTATATTTTATCATTTCATTGAGGATACCATCAACACCACAGGCCTTTATGGGTTGGAGGGTTTGTATTTTGTCCTGTAGTTCATTCAATGTAATTGGAGAATCCAGAGGGTTCTGGTAGTCTTTAATAGTTGATTCTAACATTTGCATTTGATCCTGTATATATTTTTTGCTGTTTGTTCTTTGGTATAGGGCCAAAAAGATTGGAGAAGTGGTTTACCCATACATCTCCGTTCTGGATAGATAGCTCTTCGTGTTGTTGTTTGTTTAATGTTTTCCAATTTTCCCAGAAGTGGTTAGAGTTTATGGATTCTTCAATTACATTGAGCTGATTTCTGACATGCTGTTCCTTCTTTTTCCGTAGTGTATTTCTGTATTGTTTTAGTGATTCACCATAGTGGAGGCGTAGGCTCAGGTTTTCTGGGTCTCTATGTTTTTGGTTGGTTAGGTTTCTCAATTTCTTTCTTAGGTTTTTGCATTCTTCATCAAACCATTTGTCACTGTTGTTGCGTTTCTTCGGATTTCTGTAAGAGGTTTTTAGATTTGATAGGGAAGCTAAGAGGTCAAATATACTGTTTACATTTTCTACTGCCAAGTTTACACCTTCACTATTACAGTGGAACGTTTTGTCCAGGAGTTGTCTGTTGTTCTTGTTGTTGCCTAATTGTTTTTTGGTAGGTTTCGACACTACTTTCTTCCATCCATAGCATTTCTTAATATTATTCAGTTCCTTTGGCTTTGATGCCTCATGATTGAGTATTGCTCTGTTCAAGTAGACTGTGATTGTGCTGTGGTCTGATAGGGGTGTCAGTGGGCTGACTATGAACGCTCTGAGAGACTCTGGGTTGAGGTCAGTGATAAAGTAGTCTACAGTATTACTGCCAAGAGATGAGCTGTAGGTGTACCTACCATAGGAGTCCCCTCGAAGCCTATCATTGACTATGTACATACCCAGTGTGCGACAGAGCTGCAGGAGTTGTGACCCATTTTTGATGGTTATGTTGTTGTAGTTGTGCCTAAGGGGGCATGTGGGGGAGGGAATGCTGTCACCTCCAAGTAGGTGTTCTCTCTCTCTCTCTATCTCTCTCTCTATCTCTCTCTCTCTCTCTCTCTCTCCTTTCTCTCTCTCTCTCTCTCTCTCTCTCTCTCTCTCTCTCTCTCTCTCTCTCTCTCTCTCTCTCTCTCTCTCTCTCTCTCTCTCTCTCTCTCTCTCTCTCTCTCTCTCTCTCTCTCTCTCTCACACACCCCCTTGGGACAGAGGTATTCTGGGAGAAGCAAAACCCTCCCACCCTGACCATGCAAATCAGGCCTGCATTCAGTGAGGTGAAACGTTTCGAACATTAAAGGTAGAAATACAATGAATAGATCTAACACTCCATGATCTATTTGACAGATAATGATGTCTGTTCTACACAATGCATTTCTATCTGAACATTCCAGAGGTGAAGGTCAATGATATGGTAGTAAAGTGGTGGTTTCTATATGGAGGTGAAGTAATGGTTATGGTTGTGTAGAGGAGGTGGTTTGGTGAACTATGCTCCTGTCATGATGTAACCAGAGTAACGTTGTCCTGGTGTGGGACTGTCTAAAGCTGTGTGTTTCATGTCATAGTCTGTTGCTCCTCAACACCTGCAGTAGGTCCCAGTTGCAGAAGTACAGTCTCTGTGCAATCTGACTGAGGGAGGTTTTTGTACAACTCTAAATCACTGTGTGAAACGCTCTGGGCTGCCATAGTAACCCATACCATAGTAATCTCCTGCATCTTCAGCTTGGACACCAGTGATTGTAAGAGTGTACAGTCATGGTCAAAAGTTTTGAGAATGACACAAATATAAATTTTCACAAAGTCTGCTGCCTCAGTTTTTATGATGGGAATTTGCATATACTCCAGAATGTTATGAAGAGTGATCAGATGAATTGCAATTAATTGCAAAGTCCCTATTTGCCATGAAAATGAACTTAATCCACAAAAAACATTTCCACTGCATTTCAGCCCTGCCACAAAAGGACCAGCTGACATCATGTCAGTGATTCTCTCGTTAACACAGGTGAGAGTGTTGACGAGGACAAGGCTGGAGATCACTCTGTCATGCTGATTGAATAACAGACTGGAAGCTTTAAAAGGAGGGTGATGCTTGAAATCATTGTTCTTCCTCTGTTAACCATGGTTCCCTGCAAGGAAACACGTGCCGTCATCATTGCTTTGCACAAAAAGGGCTTCACAGGCAAGGATATTGCTGCTAGTAAGATTGCACCTAAATCAATCATTTATCGGATCATCAAGAACTTCAAGGAGAGAGGTTCAATTGTTGTGAAGAAGGCTTCAGGGCGCCCAAGAAAGTCCAGCAAGCGCCAGGACCGTCTCCTAAAGTTGATTCAGCTGCGGGATCGGGGCACCACCAGTGCAGAGCTTGCTCAGCAATGGCAGCAGGCAGGTGTGAGTGCATCTGCACGCACAGTGAGGCGAAGAATTTTGGAGGATGGCCTGGTGTCAAGAAGGGCAGCGAGGAAGCCACTTCTCTCCAGGAAAAACATCAGGGACAGACTGATATTCTGCAAAAGGTACAGGGATTGGACTGCTGAGGACTGGGGTAAAGTCATTTTCTCTGATGAATCCCCTTTCCGATTGTTTGGGGCATCCGGAAAACACCTTGTCCGGAGAAGACAAGGTAAGCGCTACCATCAGTCCTGTGTCATACCAACAGTAAAGCATCCTGAGACCATTCATGTGTGGGGTTGCTTCTCAGCCAAGGGAGTGGGCTCACTCACAATTTTGCCTAAGGACACAGCCATGAATAAAGAATGGTACCAACACATCCTCCGAGAGCAACTTCTCCCAACCATCCAAGAACAGTTTGGTGACGACCAATGCCTTTTCCAGCATGATGGAGCACCTTGCCATAAGACAAATGTGATAACTAAGTGGCTTGGGGAACAAAACATCAACATTTTGGGTCCATGCCCAGGAAACTCCCCAGACCTTAATCCCATTGAGAACTTGTGGTCGATCCTCAAGAGGCGGGTGGACAAACAAAAACCCACAAATTCTGACAAACTCCAAGCATTGATTATGCAAGAATGGGCTGCCATCAGTCAGGCCCAGAAATTAATTGACAGCATGCCAGGGTGGATTGCAGAGGTCTTGAAAAAGAAGGGTCAACACTGCAAATATTGACTCTTTGCATAAACTTAATGTAATTGTCAATAAAAGCCTTTGACACTTATGAAATGCTTGTAATTATACTTCAGTATACCATAGTAACATCTGACAAAAATATCTAAAAACACTGAAGCAGAAAACTTTGTGAAGACCAATACTTGTGTCATTCTCAAAACTTTTGTCCACGACTATACTCAGTACCTGATCTACTGCCACTGAATCTAGATGGTGTTCCAGACTGAAGTCTATTTACTTTATAGATGAGGAGTTTAGGAGCCTGTCCAGGTTTCAGCAGGTACCAGCTCATGTCATCATCAATACCAGTTGAACTTGCAACAGCACTGATAGACCCACTCTCTCCCAGACAAACTGACTTTGGCTTATCATCTTGATTCAGGACACGTTGTGCAGATGACTCTGAAATGGAAACAGTGGGAAATTATCTTTGATTAGTCATAATAATCAAAATTAAGGATTTATCAACTTTTTCCATGTCCAAACATGTACAAGCCCATTAAAACCTCTTAAAACAAGTAGACCACAGGGAGAGATGCTGAGAGTTTCTCACCCTGAGTCAGGAACCCCAGCGTGATCAGCAGTGGAATCAGTGATATCATCTTCCTCATCATCATCTGTGGCTCTGAGAAGACTGAACAGACTAGACCAATGGATATAGGTGATGCTTACTGGAGCCTTACTATCTACAGTAAATTAATGGCTCTGATATTTTCAGGTTGATGGCGCCCTCTTGTGCTAAAATGGCATCATGCTGAAGATCAGTTCAGACAGATAATAAATAGTTCTTTGTCAAACAGTGGCCGTGTCAGGCTGTTGGTGGAATTACAGACCGGGCCTGCAAACTGTTTATTGCTTTATAGATAGGTGTGCAATGACACAACAGCATCAACGTCACCAGAATTTGACTGCTGGCAATAAAAAGTTAATTTTATGCTTTAACTAGTGTGGCATACACATGCTGTCAGAGTTATCAAAAGTAAGGATGGGAAGTTTCACTTGAACGGACATGAACCATACAGACAGATAGAGGACTCATCTTTATATTTTTACCATTGTAGCATCTGTGACAGCATGGGCAGTGCCATTCAGGCTACAACCCATAGGAATTGCCACCCTGTTGACTACTTGGACTACTTTAAAATGGCGGAGGGATGGTGGAAGCCCTCCATGGCGCTGCCCTTGCTAAAATGTTATTTTAGCCACTAGAGACCTCTATCATTCTCTATGACATGAACCTTATTATGAAGGAATAAAGGTTCGCCATTTTGGTCAGGGAGTTGGTCAACCATGGCTTGCCAGTGCTGTGATAAAATATTGTGTCAAATAATACATTTGAAGAATTTATCTGCACTGTATGTTTATTAGCTAGCTAGCCAGACAGTTTTAGAGGAATGATTGCATTAATTGTTCAAATTAACTGCCAATATGCCCACAGTCCATTTAAACAATGCAGTCAATCCACAGCCATACACCTGCTGAAATCAGTTGATGATAGGACAGACAAGTTGTAAATGCAACAAGTACTGATATTGTATCATATAATAGCACTCACAGCTTTCCAAGAAAACAACAATTTAGACATATATTGTCTTGTTTACACATATTTTAGAGGTTACTTATACAGAAAATTGGTATAAAATCCACATAAACTGTATTTATGATTATATGACAATAATTTAGGTTGACAGTAATTCTATTAAGCAATTTCCGATATATCACATGCCTTACTTTTATTTTCCTGCATAAATAAAAACAGGATTATGCCTCTACTGCCATTCATTCCAATTAGACTGGTTTGGATTTCTCCATGACCACAATGGCTGTCATTTGCACCCAATTCTGGAACTTTTAGGGTTTATGACATAGCCCCTCAAGTAATTTAATAGGATCTCAATGGCTAGGTTGAAGATGGGACGGTTAATACCATAAGTAATTCCATGCGGAAGCGTTAGAAAATAAACAAATTCATGTGACCAGCTCCATTGATAACTACTAGTGCCGTTGCTAACTAGCAATGCTTGTCCCATGAATTGCAAACAGCTGTGGGATATTAGAATCCTCTTGTCTTAACCTGTATATTTTGAACCAAGCTCTATGGTCGCCCCACCCTCGTAAGATAGGATATAAACATCATAAGCCATTGCTAACATGTTTAGAATTAGAGGAAATTAGCTTTCAAAATGCCATATTCTCTCAGCCTCATTGCAAAATGTGTAGAATAGCATGAGATTAGCTATAAACTGCAAATGTTCCTCTCTGCCCAATGGCAATACAGTGTCTTGCAAAAGTATTCAGACGCCTTGTATTTCTTCAAATTTTATTGTACTACAAAGTGGTTTCAAATGGATTTAATTGAAATGTTGTTGTCAACAATCTACACAAAGTGCAAGAACATTTTAATATTTTGTAAAGATTACTACAATTTAAAAACTAAAATATAGACGTTGCATAAGTATTCAGCTGCCTGAGTTACAAACACCTTTGGCATCGATTACAGCTGTGTCTTCTTAGGTAAGTCTATAAGAGCTTTCCACACCTGCATTGTGCAATATTTGCCCATTACTCTTTTCCAAATTCTTCAAGCTCTGTCAAGATGTTGGGGATCATGGCTATACAGCAATTTTCAAAACTTGCCATAGATTTTCATGCAGATTTAAGTCAAAACTGTAACTTGGCCATTCAGGAACATTCATTGTCTTCTTGGTAAGCAACTCCAGTGTAGATTTGGCCTTGTGTTGAAAGGTGAATTCCTCTCCCAGTCTCTGGTGTAAAGCAGACTTAAGCAGGTTTTCCTGAAAATAAGCAGGCAGTTACTCAGTGATGTGTTTTGTTGGATTTGCCCCAAACATAAGCCTATGCACTTTGGCCAAAAAGGGTATTCCTTTGGTGTGTTCATTTTGCAGTGTTACTATAGTGCCTTGTTGCATACAAGATGCATGTTTTTGCATATTTTTGCATATTAGCATTCTTCTTTTCACTCTGTCATTTAGGTCATTATTGTGGAGTCACTACAATGTTGTGGATCCTTCCTCAGTTCTCTCCCATCACAGCCACTGAACTCTGTAGCAGTTTCATTCCTGTCCTGCAACTCAGTTCAGAAAGACGACTACATCTTTGATGTGTCTGGGTGGTTTAATACATAATCCACAGCATAATTATTAACTTGACCATGCTTAAAGAGATAATTAATGTCTGATTTGTTATTGATACCCATCTATCAATTACTGCCCTTCTTTATGAGGCTTTAGATAAGCTTCCTGGTCTTTGTAGTTGAATCTGTGCATGAAATTCTATACTTGATTAAGGGGTCTTACAGCTGAGCGACAGGTAACCTAGCACTTAAGAGCGTTGGGCCAGTAACTGAAAGGTTGCTGGTTTGAATCCCAGGGCCGACTAGGTGAAATATCTGTTGATGTGCCCTTGTGCAAGGCACATAACCCTAATTGCTCCTGTAAGGCGCTCTGGATAAGAGCGTCTGCTAAATGACTAATATGTATGTATGGGGACAGAGGAAGAGTTAATCATTAAAAATCTTGTCAACCCCTGTTATTTCACACAGAGTGAGTCCACGTAACTTATTATGTGATTTGTTGAGCGACATTTTACCCCTGAACTAATTTATGCTTGACTAAACAAAGGGGTTGAATACTTACGCATCAATTATATTTTAGTTTGATTTTTAAAATCTTAATTCCACTTTGTAACACAATAAAATGTGAAGAAATCCAAGGGGTCTGAATACCTTTGCATGGCACTGTATGTGTAGAATTGCAGGAAATTAGCTTTAAAACAGCAACATTTTCTCTCATCCTCATGGCAAAATGTGTAGAATAGCATGAGATAAGCAATAAAACTGCACATTTTCTCTCTGTGCCCCATGGCAAAATATGTAGAATTGTAGGAAGGTAGCTCCACCCCCCCTTGACGAGGGCCTGCCAAACTGCGGTACGTCACTGCCTCTGACCTTTTGACCTTTGAGCTCAACCAGTCTGGCTGACTTCCGGTGCCCAACCCTTTCCACACCACACCACAATACTAGTGAACTGACTGACATCTGACCTCTGACTTTGATCTTTGACCTCAACCAGTCTGTCTGATGTCCACTGGCCAACCTCCTCTGGTCTAGTTCTGGTGTGGTGTTAAGGATGGGGGAACATCTGGGGAGTGTACTGATCTATTCTGGGAGAGGGGCCACGCAAATCTAAGTTTCTGTTTCACAGTGCTCTCTCTCTGTCGCATGCACACACACACACACACACACACACAAACAACACACACACACACAAACAACACACACACACACACACACACACACACACACACACACACACACACACAAACACACACACTGTACTGCTTCCCTGAAGCTACACACATTATTTTATGTTGACATGATATGGATTATTCATCCTCAATAGGACTATTTCACCTGTATCTTTCTGATAAGGAGGATATTTGTAGCCATGGGAGGTAGGGAGGGTTATGAAACTAGTTTGTAACCATTATTTCTGTGAGTTAGTAAAGTGGTTAAACTTGCTGATGTCATATAACAAGACCCTTAGTTCTGTGTTCAGTGGACCAGTGATGTGTGTCATTTCATGCAGGAGGTTTTTGTACGGCTCTAAATCACTGTGTGAACAAATTTTTACTATTGAGATAGTGGAAACTCTGACAGTAGTAAACTGCTGCATCTTCAGCCTGGACTCCACTGATGGTCAGAGTGAAGTCACTCTCAGACCCACTGCCACTGAATCTAGCAGGAATCCCATCTAGCAGTTTCTTTGCATATTTTATCAGGAGTTTGGGAGCTTCTCCAGGTCTCTGTTGATACCAGGACGCACCCTCATTTCCATTATCCCATTTTCGCACTTTAGGGTTGGTTTTACAGGTCAGAGTGACGGGGTCTCCTGGAGAAAATGTCACTACAGGAGGCTGAGTCACAGTCACCTGACCTCTGGATCCTGAAGAGGAAAAATATTGATCAACGAGTACAAATAAGAGATCATTTATATTTCATTATATAATGCCGGGACATTTAGTAATTGATAGCCATTTGAATGATTATACAAGGTACTCAACAATATGTCATTTTTCCATTGTAAGAGTTAGAAAACAACAGACCTTTGAGGCAGCAGCAGACCAGTGTCCAGATGAAGATGGTGATCAGAGTCATGGTTGTCGTGGTTTCTGTTGTGTTGAAGGAGCGCTCTCAGTCCTGCAGTCTGAAACTCCCAGGGCTATAAACACTCCCAGAGCACTGAAGCATGAGCTGCCAATGCAAAGCACCTTCTCTATGGAAATACCCCACCTCAGGACAGATGATGAATCTGCAAATAATAATCATGTGAATTGCTTTATATTTCTGTTGTTGACAGTAAAATGGCACAATTGCCAATATTGATATTTGCCGTAAATGACAATGTCTCACTCTGCCCATATGCAATATGATAACATATGACATCATTGGATAAAAAAACATTTTGCATTGAATTTGGGTGAAGAGACATTGAAGAGGCTCAAATCAGTGACTTCATTATTCGGGGTTTGATATAGGTACATAAAGTGCTTAATTATTGTGGTTGTCCCACCTAGCTATCTTAAGATGAATGCACTAAGATGCTGTGGATAAGAGTGTCTGCTAAATGACTTAAATGTAATGTAAATGTAAATGATAAAACATGCTAATTACTTGCTATAATATTTCCTATATTAAGATATTAAAATACTGATACTGTAATTGTGTGTAAAGATGTGTAATGCTTTATGAGTATAGCAGAAAAAGTTCTGGTCCCTAGCAAACCTTGTTTTCTTGTCTGATATTATGGTAAAGTGGACCGACTTTAAAAGGGCAATCTGCGATTCCTATATCCATTTTGTGACTTTTAAACTAATGATATATATACCCATTGATTCTTGAAAAATAGAAACATTGTTTTATACGCTTCACAAACTTAGTTGAACTACCATACTCTTATCAGAACCCAAAATAGCATCATGCTTTACTCAATCGTTTGTGAACAATATAATTTTAAACAAACACTATTTAGCCTCACAACATGGTTGAAATGATAATTTGTGTCTTATGGATGGTCAGTCCTTGCATCCATAGCTCTGTCTATGAATTTGAGAGAGGTTACATTTCTCAAGCTCCATCCCTCAGCTGTTTACCAAAACAAAAACACTGGTGGGGTTGGCTGCTTTGTTGTTGTTTGAACAGCAGATTGCCTCTTTAAACGGCACAAACCCGTTAGCGGAGTATGGAACACGGAAGGTGCACCACAACGCACAGCAGAGTATAAAGTTACTTCATATCTGCATTTAGCAGTGATATTGGGCAATAAGATTGTTTAATCAATGGGTCCTTGTCCTTTTTACAGCAAAGATATTTCATAGGCTGAGCAAATGCATGGCTAAATAACAAATGAGCAATGGTGATGTACTTTATTGTGCATTTATGTAATTGTTGTTGAGTTGGGTGGTGTTGTGTTCTCTGTGAACCTTAATAAGTTATGTATTTTATAGAGCACTCTATTTCTCTCTCCTCTGGAATGTAACATTAAAACGTTCTCTCCTCTCCAGCTGGTCCTACTGTCAGTCCCACAGTGTCTCTGCTCCTCCCCTCCTCTGAGCAGCTCTCTGGGGGCTCTGCCACACTGGCCTGCCTGCTGACTGGCTACTCCCCTCAGGGGGCGCTGGTGAGCTGGGAGGTGGACGGGCTGGAGGTGAGCCAGGGGGTCGTGACCAGTCCAGAAGAAGAGAAGGAAGGCCTTTACAGACGCAGCAGCACCTTGACCCTGAGCAAGGCAGGCTGGGAGCAGGGAGAGCTCTACAATTGCAGGGTCTCCCACTTCCAACACACCCAGGCCTCCCCCCTTCGCAGGAGCCAGTGTCTGGGCTAGGGTCTACGGGAGGCCCACAACAGGAGCTCTGTCTGGGGAAGCAGGAGTAGACGAGGCTCTGGTCTGTGCTGGGGCCTGGTTGGAGCAGTAGTAGTGTGTTGGAGTGTTAGAGTAGTGTCCTGAGTAAACTCTAGTACTGCTGGGGAGACCACAGTCTGGGTAGTAATGTGTATTGTATAGAGTAGAGGAGACTTCTATGTGTTCTCTACTCAGACTGTTACTGTGATGTTGCTATCTGCCTCAGTTCTAATAAAGCTTGATTTGGAATATAACATCATGGATTAGTTGACTCATTTATTTACCGTGACAACAAACGGACATGTAGATACAGCTAGGTCATAGTTTTTGTCATAATTATATTATTCCTCCAGTGTGAGTAAGCTACAGTATGTCATCTGTCTTGTAGTGACTTTTGTTGTATGTGTGTTCTGCTGCTTCATGCTGTCTCTCTCGCTCTCTCTCTCTCTCTCTCTCTCTCTCTCTCTCTCTCTCTCTCTCTCTCTCTCTCTCTCTCTCTCTCTCTCTCCTCTCTCTCTCTCTCTCTCTCTCTCTCTCTCTCTCTCTCTCTCTCTCTCTCTCTCAATTCAATTTGATTAATTCAATCCCCTCTCTCTCTCTCTCTCTCTCTCTCTCTCTCTCTCTCTCTCTCCTCTCTCATCTCTCTCTCCTCTCTCTCTCTCTCTCCTTCTTCTCCTCTTCTCTCTCTCTCTCTCAATTCAATTTGATTAATTCAATCCCCCTCTCTCTCTCTCTCTCTCTCTCTCCTCTCTCTCTCTCTCTCTCTCTCTCTCCACTCTCTCTCTCTCCTCTCTCTCTCTCTCACTCCTCTCTCTCTCTCTCTCTCTCTGACCCCCTGGGGACAGAGCTGCTCTATTCTAGGAGAAGCAAATTCCATCCCACCCTGACCATGCAAATCAGGGCTGCATTCAGTGAGGTGAAACGTTTAGAACGCTAAAGATAGAAATCCAATGAATAGATCTAACACTCCATGTTTTATTTGAAAGATAATAATGTCTGTTCAACACAAATAATTTATATCTGCTGAACATTCCAGATGTGAAGGTCAATGGTGTGGTAGTAAAGTGGTGGTTTCTATATGGAGGTGAAGTAATGGTTATGGTTGTGTAGAGGATGTGGTTTGGTGAACTATGCTCCTGTCATGATGTAACCAGAGTAACGTTGTCCTGGTGTGGGACTGTCTAACGCTGTGTGTTTCATGTCATAGTCTGTTGCTCCTCAACACCTGCATTAGGTCCCAGCTGCAGAAGTACAGTCTCTGTGCATTGTTACTGAGGGAGGTTTTTGTACGACTCTAAATCACTGTGTGTTCCCATCAGCATACGCACCCATGCAGTAGAAATTTCCTTCATCTTCAGCCTGGACTTCACTGATGGTCAGAGTAAAATCTGGTTCAGATCCGCTGCTACTGAAATGACCAGGAGTTTCAGACTGACGTTGACTAATTTTATAGAAGAGGAGTTGAGGGGACTGTCCAGGTTTCTGCAGGTACCAGCTCAGGTCATCATCCACCCCCTTACTGGCTGTGCAGCTCAGATACACAGTCTCTCCCAGATTAACAGACTTGACAGTAGGAGACTGAGTCACAACTCCAGCCCCAGATGATTCTGGAAATGAGAGGTGGAGAATAAATCATAAGAATCCAAATAAAATTACTGCAAACTCTCCCCATGTACAAACAGTTGCATAGAGGCTTCTCAAACTACTGTTCTCAAAACTTGCTGTCTGAAGACGACAGTTCAGAAAGGTCAGAGAGCAGACTTTCTCACCCTGAGTCAGGAACCCCAGAGTGGTCAGCAGGGGAATCAGTGATATCATCTTCATCATCTGTGGCTCTGAGAAGACTGAACAGACTGAACCCAACGATAATAACACTGCAGTCTTAAAGTGTCAAGACAGATCTCAGTCCTGCAGTCTGAAACTCCCAGGGCTATAAACACTCCCAGAGCACTGAAGCATGAGCTGCCAATGCAAAGCACCTTCTCTATGGAAATACCCTACCTCAGGACAGATGATGAAACTGTTAATGCAATGACATAAACACATTAATCTTAAACGTGGAATACAATAGCTTAATACATGTGTGGAAGGCCTGTAATTGACCATAGTATTTAGTTACATGTAAGTGTATTCATTCAATACTAGTGTATTGCTATTGAAATGAAATAAAATACAATTGGTCACGTGTCGAATACAAAGTGAAATGCTTACTTACAAGCATTAACCAACAATGCAGTTATAAGAAAATAGAGTTAAGAAAATATTTGCTAAATTTACTAAAGTAAATAAAATATAAAGTAACACAACAAAATAACAATAGCGAGGCTATATACAGTGGGTACCGGTACCGAGTCAATGTACGGGGGTACAGGTTAGTCAAAGTAATTTGTACATGTAGGTAGGAGTAAAGTGACTATGCATAGATAATAAACAGGAAGTAGCTGCAGTGTAAAAACAAGGGGGGCAGGGTGGCCATTTTATTAATTGTTCAGCAGTCTAGCAGTCTTATGGCTTGGGGGTAGAAGCTATTAAGAGCCTTTTGGACATAGACTTGGCGCTCCGGTACCGCTTGCCGTGCGATAGCAGAGAGAACGGTCTATGACTTGGGTGACTGGAGTCTTTGACAATTCTATATTAAACTAAAATATAAACACAGCATGCAACAATTTCAACGATTTTACTGAGTTACAGTTCATATAAGAAAATCAGTCAATTGAAATAAATTCATTAGGCCCTAATCTACGGATTTCACATGACTGGGAAGTGGTGCAGCATGGGTGGGCCTTGTGCTAAAATGGCATCATGCTGAAGTTCAGTTCAGACGATAAAGAATGATTGAGGCCTCAGCTGGATATAACCGTTTTTGCATGGACATTGCCATTGAGGGATTCCACCATTTTGAAGTAGTCAACTGGGTGGGACTTCCTGTGGATTAAGGAAGGATCACATAAATCCATCCTGGTCATCAGGAGTGATCAGCCAATGAATTACACTAATGAGGAAAGATATCATTACTGGAGGTGGCAGTAAATCGCCAGCCTTGGCTTCATACTTGTTCAAACAACACATTCTAGGTGGCAGTATGTACCCATTTAGTTTGTATACCAGTAGAAGTAGTAGAGGAAGAAAATGGATGACTTCACAATGGAGATGGCCTCAATGGTACTGCCTGTGCTCTCACAGACGCCATAATGGGACAGATACAATAATGATGTTGTCTATCTAAGTCTATGGTTCAGACAGAAAATAAAGAGTTATTAGTCAAACAGTTTCAGGGTCAGCTGTTGGTTGGATTACAGACTGGGCCAGCAAGCTCTTTTATCGCTTTTGACATTCATATCTAGACAGGCGTGCAATGACAGAACAGTATCAAAGTCACCAGATATTAGTAGCATAATGGTTAACTGAATTTTACTGCTGGCAATAAAAAGTGAATGTCATCATCTGTTGCTTCAACTAGGTGGCAACAAAATAGTTTTCTGATTGGTTGTATCTTAATCAAACTCCTCCCACTCGCTCATTCGCTTCTCTTCGCCTGGAACCATATGCCCAGCAGCTTGTAGGCACACGCGGAAAATACATCAAGCTTTAACCAAACAAAATATTTTTACGTTTTATTGCTTGTTTACTTGACGATAACATTTTGTTTTGATTTGTGTTTGTGTAGGCTACACAGCCGGAAATTAACAAGTTCAACACGGCGCCACTATAACAATGTTTGCCCAACTTCATAACCATTATGAGGCATTTCTGAATGAAAAATAACGTTGTGACAGATCTCCTAGTTGTGATGGAGGAGAAAGCTGGGATACAGAGAACATACACCGCTTCAGACTCCAGTGATGTAAGGAATGGTTATGTTCTGTAATGTCCTAAACGTACTGGCACAGAGGCAAGGTGCAACCTTTCATATCTGACCTATGACCTTGCTAGGTCAGACATATCACCTGGAGGTTACTGTTATCCTCTGACTGATGTCCAGTCTAGTTTACTCAGGATTAGGTCTGGGAGATGCTGCAGTGCGGTACAGGACAGGTCCTGGTGGAGGCATTAGGAGGTTGTGTGTTTGTCTGAGCGTGTGACTTTGGAACTGTTGACCTCTGACCCTTGCTGACCTGTCAGTGACCCTGGAGGTATTCTAGACTGGGATGAAGGACTTCCATCTGTCTGTGTTGATTCCTGATGAATTCATGATGAATCTGTCTGTGTTGATTTTTGATGAATTCATTATGAATCTGTCTCAGTGCTGATTCCTGATGAATTGATGATGAAACTGGCTCAGTGTTGATTCCTGATGAATTCCTGATGAATCTGTCTCAGTGCTGATTCCTGATGAATTCCTGATGAATCTGGCTCAGTGCTGATTCCTGATGAATTCCTGATGAATCTGTCTCAGTGCTGCTTCCTGATGAATTCCTGATGAATCTGTCTCAGTGCTGATTCCTGATGAATTCATGATGAATCTGGCTCAGTGCTGATTCCTGATGAATTCCTGATGAATCTGTCTCAGTGCTGCTTCCTGATGAATTCCTGATTAATCTGGCTCAGGGATGATTCCTGATGAATTCCTGATGAATCTGTCTCAGTGCTGATTCCTGATGAATTCATGATGAATCTGGCTCAGTGCTGATTCCTGATGAATTCCTGATGAATCTGTCTCAGTGCTGCTTCCTGATGAATTCCTGATTAATCTGGCTCAGGGATGATTCCTGATGAATTCATGATGAGTCTGGCGTATGACGTTGAACTTTTACCCTCTGCCAGTCTGTCGGATGTCCACTGGCCAACCTCCTCTGGTCTAGTTCTGATGTGGTGTTAAGGATGGGGGAACATCTGGGGAGTGTACTGCTCTATTCTGGGAGAGGGGCCACGCAAATCTAAGTTTCTGTTTCACAGGGCTCTCTCTCTGTCACACACACACATGCACTTACACACACTATACTGCTCCACAGAAGTGTTGGTCAGCTGTGTGTCTGGTTGATCTACCAAGCATTGAGGCATACCAACCTTTTTGCTTCACACATGATTTTATGTGGACATGATATGGATTATTCATCCTCAATAGGACTATTTTACCTGTATCTTTCTGATAAGGAGGATATTTGTAGCCATGGGAGGTAGGGAGGGTTATGAAACTAGTCTGTAACCATTATTTCTGTGAGTTAGTAAAGTGGTTATACTTGGTGATGTCATATCACAAGACCCTTAGTTCTGTGTTCAGTGGACCAGTGATGTGTGTCATTTCATGCAGGAGGTTTTTGTACGGCTCTAAATCACTGTGTGAACAAACGTTCACTATTGGGATAGTGGAAACTCTTACAGTAGTAAACTGCTGCATCTTCAGCCTGGACTCCACTGATGGTCAGAGTGAAGTCACTCTCAGACCCACTGCCACTGAATCTAGCAGGAATCCCATCTAGCAGGTTCTTTGCGTATTTTATCAGGAGTTTGGGAGCTTCTCCAGGTCTCTGTTGATACCAGAACGCACCCTCACCTCCACTATCCCATTTGAACACTTTAGGGTTGGTTGTACAGGTCAGAGTGACGGGGTCTCCTGGAGAAAATGTCACTACAGGAGGCTGAGTCACAGTCACCTGACCTCTGGATCCTGAAGAAGAAAAATATAAATTGATCAACGAGTATAAATAAGAGATCATTTATATTTCATTATATAATGCCGGGACATTTATTAATTGAGAGCCATTTCAATGATTATACAAGGTACTCAACAATATGTCATTTTTCCATTGTAAGAGTTAGAAAACAACAGACCTGTGAGGCAGCAGCAGACCAGTGTCCAGATGAAGATGGTGATCAGAGTCATGGTTGTCGTGGTTTCTGTTGTGTTGAAGGAGCGCTCTCAGTCCTGCAGTCTGAAACTCCCAGGGCTTTAAACACTCCCAGAGCACTGAAGCATGAGCTGCCAATGCAAAGCACCTTCTCTATGGAAATACCCTACCTCAAGACAGATGATGAATCTGCAAATAATAATCATGTGAATTGCTTTATATTTCTGTTGTTGACAGTAAAATGGCACAATTGTCAATATTGATATTTGCCTCAAATGACAATGTCTCACTCTGCCCATATGCAATGTGATAACATATGATATAATTGGATAAAAAAAACATTTTGCAGTGAATTTGGGTGAAGAGACATTGAAGAGGCTCAAATCAGTGACTTCATTAATCAGAGTATGCTATAGGTACATAACGTGCTTAATTATTGTGGTTGTCCCACCTAGCTATCTTAAGATGAATGCACTAAGATGCTCTGGATAAGAGTGTCTGCTAAATGACTCAAATGTAATGTAAATGTAAATGATAAAACATGCTAATTACTTGCTATAATATTTCCTATATTAAGAGATTCAAATACTGATACTGTAATTGTGTGTAAAGATGTGTAATGCTTTATGAGTATATCAAAGTTCTACAAAGCTGTGTGGAGCTATATGAGTGGTTCTGTTAGTGCAGGGTGTGCTCACTCTTGTGTGAAGGAGGTTTTTGTACAACATCTTAACTAGACTGTCTCACAGTGGTACACGTTCGGTGGAGGGACCAAACTGCTGCTGAAAAGTAAGTGTTTTTTAATTAACTACTTCTTACAAAACACTACAGAATATAGACATACTGAAGACCAGACATTTTAAGACTCAAACTCTGTAAAGGAAACCCCACTATTAGTATTTATTTTAGAATGGAGGGTTTAGAATGGAAACTAGTAGCTACAGTCAGTTGGAGATTTTCAGTTACGCAGCCACACAACCTGACATTGAACAAATTATACAAAAGAAACAGATTTTTTATTCAAAGTGCTTTAATTAGGTTAAGTTCCCTGCTATGACTAGTGAATTACACAGAGAATATTATGAATATAACAGAACAAGTTCTGGTCCCTAGCAAACCTTGTTTTCTTGTCTGATATTATGGTAAAGTGGACCGACTTTAAAAGGGCAATCTGCGATTGCTACATCCTTTTTGGAACTTGATAGATAATAATAGATATCGATTGATTCTTGAAGAATATAAATACATATTTTTTATATGCTTCATGAGCTTAGTTCAACTACCATACTCTTATCAGAACCCAAAATAGAATCATGCTTTACTCAATTGTTTGTGAACAATGTAATTTTAAACAAACACTATTTAGCCTCACAACATGGTTGAAATGATAATTTGTGTCTTATGGATGGTCAGTCCTTGCATCCATAGCTCTGTCTATGAATTTGAGAGAGGTTACATTTCTCAAGCTCCATCCCTCAGCTGTTTACCAAAACAAAAACACTGGTGGGGTTGGCTGCTTTGTTGTTGTTTGAACAGCAGATTGCCACTTTAAATGGCACAAACGCGTTAGTGAAGTATGGAACACGGAAGGTGCACCACAACGCACAGCAGAGTATTAAGTTACTTCATATCTGCATTTAGCAGTGATATTGGGCGATAAGATTGCTTAATGAATGGGGTCCATGTACCTTTTACAGCAAAGATATTTCATAGGCTGAGCAAATGCATGACAAAAAAAAAAAGAGCAACGGTGATGTACTTTATTGTGCATTTATGTAATTGTTGTTGAGTTGGTTGGTGTTGTGTTCTCTGTGAACCTTAATAAGTTATGTATTTTATAGAGCACTCTATTTCTCTCTCCTATGGAATGTAACATTAAAACGTTCTCTCCTTTCCAGCTGGTCCTACTGTCAGTCCCACAGTGTCTCTGCTCCCCCCCTCCTCTGAGCAGCTCTCTGGGGGCTCTGCCACACTGGCCTGCCTGCTGACTGGCTACTCCCCTCAGGGGGCGCTGGTGAGCTGGGAGGTGGACGGGCTGGAGGTGAGCAAGGGGGTCGTGACCAGTCCAGAAGAAGAGAAGGAAGGCCTTTACAGACGCAGCAGCACCTTGACCCTGAGCAAGGCAGGCTGGGAGCAGGGAGAGCTCTACACCTGCAGGGTCTCCCACTTCCAACACACCCAGGCCTCCCCCCTTCGCAGGAGCCAGTGTCTGGGCTAGGGTCTACCGGAGGCCCACAACAGGAGCTCTGTCTGGGGAAGCAGGAGTAGACGAGGCTCTGGTCTGTGCTGGGGCCTGGTTGGAGCAGTAGTAGTGTGTTGGAGTGTTAGAGTAGTGTCCTGAGTAAACTCTAGTACTGCTGGGGAGACCACAGTCTGGGTAGTAATGTGTTTTGTATAGAGTAGAGGAGACTTCTATGTGTTCTCTACTCAGACTGTTACTGTGATGTTCTATCTGCCTCAGTTCTAATAAAGTTTGATTTGGAAAATAACATGATGGATTAGTTGACTCATTTGATTTACTGTGACAACGAATGGAAATGTAGCTACAGCTAGGTTGTAGTTTCTGTCATAACTATATTTCTCCTCCAAGTGTGAGTAAGATATGTCATCTGTCCTATAGTGACTGTTTGTTGTAGGTGTTCTGCTGGTCATGCTCAGTCTCCCTCTCTCTCTCTCTCTCTCTCTCTCTCTCTCTCCCTCTCTCTCTCTCTCTCTCAATTCAATTTCAATTTCAATTCAATTTAAGGGCTTTATTGGCATGGAAACGTGTGTTAACATTGCCAAAGCAAGTGAAGTAGATAGTAAACAAAAGTGAAATAAACAATAAATATTAACAGTAAACATTACACTCAGAAGTTTCAAAAGAATAAAGACATTTCAAATGTCATATTATGTATATATACAGTGTTGTAACAATGTGCAAATAGTTAAAGTACAAATGGGAAAATAAATAAACATAAATATGGGTTGTATTTATAATGGTGTTTGTTCTTCACTGGTTGCCCTTTTCTTGTGGCAACAGGTCACAAATCTTGCAGCTGTGATGGCACACTGTGGTTTTTCACCCAGTAGATAAGGGAGTTTATCAAAATTGGGTTTGTTTTCGAATTCTTTGTGGATCGCTGTAATCTGAGGGAAATATGTGTCTCTAACATGGTCATACATTTGGCAGGAGGTTAGGAAGTGCAGCTCAGTTTCCACCTCATTTTGTGGGCAGTGTGCACATAGCCTGTCTTCTCTTGAGAGCCAGGTCTGCCTACGGCGGCCTTTCTCAATAGCAAGGCTATGCTCACTGAGTCTGTACATAGTCAAAGCTTTCCTTAAGTTTGGGTCAGTCACAGTGGTCAAGTATTCTGCCACTGTGTACTCTCTGTTTAGGGCCAAATAGCATTCTAGTTTGCTCTGTTTTTTTGTTTGTTCTTTCCAATGTGTCAAGTAATTCTCTTTTTGTTTTCTCATGATTTGGTTGGGTCTAGTTGTGTGTTGTTGTTGTCCTGGGGCTGTGTGGGGTCTGTTTGTGTTTGTGAACAGAGCCCCAGGACAAGCTTACTTAGGGGACTCTTCTCCAAGTTCATCTCTCTGTAGGTGATGGCTTTGTTATGGAAGGTTTGGGAATCGCTTCCTTTTAAGTGGTTATAGAATTTAACAGCTCTTTTCTGATTTTGATAATTAGCGGGTATTGGCCTAATTCTGCTCTGCATGCATTATTTGGTGTTTTACGTTGTACACTGAGGATGTTTTTGCAGAATTCTGCATGCAGAGTCTCAATTTGGTGTTTGTCCCATTTTGGTGAATTCTTGGTTGGTGAGCGGACCCCAGACCTCAGAACCATAAAGGGCAATGGGTTCTATAACTGATTCAAGTATTTTTAGCCAGATCCTAATTGGTATGTCAAATTTTATGTTCCTTTTGATGGCATAGAAGGCCCTTCTTGCCTTGTCTCTCAGATCGTTCACAGCTTTGTGGAAGTTACCTGTGGCGCTGATGTTTAGGCCGAGGTATGTATAGTTTTTTTGTGTGCTCTAGGGCAACGGTGTCTAGATGGAATTTGTATTTGTGGTCCTGGCAACTGACCTTTTTTGGAACACCATTATCTCTCTCTCTCTCTCTCTCTCTCTCTCTCTCGCACTCTCTCTCTCTCTCTCTCTCTCTCTCTCTCTCTCTTCTCTCTCTCTCTCTCTCTCTCTCTCTCTCTTTCTCAGACCCCCTGGGGACAGAGTTGCTCTATTCTAGGAGAGGCAAAACCATCCCACCCTGACCATGCAAATCAGGGCTGCATTCAGTAGGGTGAAACGTTTCGAACGTTAAAGATAGAAATACAATGAATAGAGCTAACACTCCATGTTCTATTTGACAGATAATGATGTCTGCTCTACACAATTAATTTATATCTGAACATTCCAGAGATCAATGGTGTGGTAGTAAAGTGGTGGTTTCTATATGGAGGTAAAGTAATGGTTATGGTTGTGTAGAGGACATGGTTTGGTGAACTATGCTCCTGTCATGAGTAACCAGAGTAACGTTGTCCTGGTGTGGACTGTCTAATGCTGTGTGTTTCATGTCATAGTCTGTTGCTCCTCAACACCTGCAGTAGATCCCAGCTGCAGCAGTACAGTCTCTGTTCAGTCTGACTGAGGGAGGTTTTTGTACGACTCTAAATCACTGTGTGAAACGCTCTGTGCCTCCATAATCACCCATACCATAGTAATCTCCTGCATCTTCAGCTTGGACACCAGTGATTGTAAGAGTGTACTCAGTACCTGATCTACTGCCACTGAATCTAGATGGTGTTCCAGACTGAAGTCTATTTACTTTATAGATGAGGAGTTTAGGAGCCTGTCCAGGTTTCAGCAGGTACCAGCTCATGTCATCATCAATACCTGTTGAACTTGCAACAGCACTGATAGACGCTCTCTCCCAGACGAACAGACATTGATTAATTATCTTGATTCAGGACACGTTGTGCAGATGACTCTGAAATGGAAACAGTGGGAAATTAGCTTTGATTAGTCAAAATAATCAATATAAATGCATTTGAAACATGTTCATGTCCTAATATGTAGAAGCCCATTAAAACCTATTAAAAACAGTAGACCACAGTGAGAGACGCTGAGCGTTTCTCACTTTGAGTCAGAAGAAACCCCGCTGTGATCAGCAGTGGAATCAGTGATATCAACTTCGTCATCATCTTCATCATCTGTGGCTCTGAGAAGACTGAACAGACTGGACCCAACGTTGATAACGCTGCAGTCTTAAAGTGTTAGGACCAGTGAGGCTCAACAGCAACGCAAAACACCACTTTATTGGCAGACACACACATGCTGGGTATAAGAAACAGAAAGGGGGAAAGAGAGACGAGACAGGGAGAAGCGAGAGAGAGAGAGAGAGAGAGAGAGAGAGATTGAGAGAGAGAGAGAGAGAGAGAGAGAGAGAGAGAGAGAGAGAGAGAGAGAGAGAGAGAGAGAGAGAGAGAGAAAGAGAAGAGAGAGAGAGAGAAGAAGAGAGAGAGAGAGAGAGAGAGAGAGAGAGAGACAGAGACAGAGAGAGAGACAAAGAGAGAGAGCGAGAGAGAGAGAGAGACAGATAGAGAGAAAGCGAGAGCGAGAGAGAGAGAGAGAGAGAGAGAGAAAGAGAGAGAGAGAGAGAGTGAGTGAGAGAGACAAAGAGAGAGAGAGAGACAAAGAGAGAGAGAGAGAGAGAGAGAGAGAGAGAGAGAGAGAGAGAGAGAGAGAGAGAGAGAGAGAGAGACAGAGAGAGAGAGACAAAGAGAGAGAGCGAGAGAGAGAGAGAGAGACAGATAGAGAGAAAGCGAGAGCGAGAGAGAGAGAGAGAGAGAGAGAGGAGAGAGAGAGAGAGAGAGAGAGAGTGAGAGAGAGAGCGCCAGAGCGAGAGAGAGAGAGAGAGAGAGAGAGAGAGAGAGAGAGAGAGAGAGAGAGAGAGAGAAATATAAGGAGAAAGAAAGAATCAGAGAGTGAGATACTTATATTACTATTATTTTGCTGTTGTGAGTCATTCCAATCTAAGGGTAAACTATAGGAGGACAAATCAATTGTGTATTAAAGGGTAGGTTCACTCCCAAATAAAAAAGTGTGTCAGACATTATATTACATCCAAAGTGTGTTATGTCAAGCTGAGCCCAAATTGTATTTGATTTCAGGATGAACCTCCCACTGGTATGCTGTTTCTCTAATGTTAATAGCCGGGATCCAAGACTAGACCAATGGATAAAGGGGATGCTTACTGGAGCATTACTTTCTACAGTAAATTAATGGCTCATATATTTTCAGGGTAATGGCGCCCTCTTGTGCTAAAATTGTGTAATGCTGATGATCAGTTCATACAGAGAATAAATAGTTATTTGTTAAACAGTGTCAGGGTCAGGCTGTTGGTGGAATTACAGACTGGGCCTTCAAACTGTTTATTGCATTATTAATAGGTGTGCAATGACACAACAGCATCAACGTCACCAGCTATTGGTAGCATACTGGTTAACTGAATTTGACTGCTAGCAATAAAAAGTGAATTTCATCACTTGTTGCTTTAACTAGTGGGGTGTACACATGCTGTCAGAGTTATCAAAAGTTAGATGTTCTGACTGGGAAGTTTCACTTGGACGGACATGAACCATACAGACAGATAGAGGACTCATCTTTATATTTGTACCATTACAGCATCTGTGACAGCATGGGCAGTGCCATTCAGGCTACAACCCATAGGAATTGCCACCCTGTTGACTACTTTGGCTACATTAAAATGGCGGAAGCATGGTGGAAACCCTCCATGGCGCTGCCCATGCTAAAATGTTATTTTAGCCACTAGAGACCTCTATCATTCTCTATGACATGAACCTTCTTATGAAGGGATAAAGGTTCACCATTTTGGTCAGGGAGTTGGTCAACCATGGCTTGCCAGTGTTGTGATAAGATATTGTGTAAAATAATGAATTTGTAGAATTTATCTGCACTGTATTTTTGTTATCTAGCTAGCCAGACAGTTTTAGAGGAATGATTGCATTAATTGTTCAAATTAATTGCCAATATGCCCACATAAAATTTTAACAATCAAGTCAATCCACAGCCATACACCGGCTGAAATCAGTTGATGATAGGACAGACAAGATGTAAATGCAACAAGTACTGATATTGTATCATATAATATCACTCACAGTTTTCCAAGAAAACAACAATTTAGACATATATTGTATTGTTTACACATATTTTAGAGGCTACTTATACAGAAAATTGGTATAAAACCCAAATAAACTGTATTTATGATTATATGACAATATTTTAGGTTGACAGTAATTCTATTACACAATTTCTGATATATCACATGCCTTACTTTTATTTTCCTGCATAAGTAAAACCAGGATTATTCCTCTACTGCCATTCATTCCAATTAGACTGGTTTGGATGTCTCTCTGACCACAATGGCAGCCATTTTCATCCCATTCTGGAACTTGGAGGGTTTTTGACATAGCCCCTCTAGTAATTTAATAGGATCTCCATGGCTAGGTTGAAGATGGGACGTTTAATACAATGAAGTAATTCCATGCGGAAGCGTTAGAAAATAAACAAATTCATGTGACCAGCTCCATTGATAACTACTAGCGCCGTTGCTAACTAGCAATGCTGGTCCCATGAATTACAAACAGCTGTGGGATATTAGTATCCTCTTGTCTTAACCTGTATATTTTGAACTAAGCTCTATGGTCGCCCCACCCTCCTCAGATAGGATATAAACACATCATAAACCATTGCTAACATGTTTAGAATTAGAGGAAATTAGCTTTAAAAATGCCAAAGTTTATCAGCCTCATTGCAAAATCTGTAGAATAGCAAATTTTCTCTCTGCCCCATGGCAATACAGTGCCTTGCAAAAGTATTCAGAACGTTTGGATTTCTTCACATTTTATTGTACTACAAAGTGGGATTAAAATTGATTTAATTGCTATTTTTTGTCTACAATCTACACAAAATACTCTGTAATGGTAAAGTGCAAGAAAAATGTAATATTTTTTAAAGATTAATAGAAATGTAATAACTAAAATATAGTTGTTGTATAAGTATCCAGCTCCCTGAATCAATACATGTTAGGAACACCTTTGGCATCGATTACAGCTGTGAGTCTTCTTGGGTAAGTCTCTAAGAGCTTTCCACACCTGCATTGTGCAATATTTGCCCATTACTCTTTTCAAAATTCTTCAAGTTCTGTCAATATGTTGGGGATCATGGCTATACAGCAATTTTCAAAACTTGCCATAGATTTTCAAGCAGATTTAAGTTAAAACTGTAACTTGGCCATTCAGGAACATTCATTGTCTTCTTGGTAAGCAACTCCAGTGTAGATTTGGCCTTGTGTTGTAGGTTATTGTCCTGCTGAAAGGTGAATTCCTCTCCCAGTGGCTGGAGCAGGTTTTCCTCTAGCATTTTACCTGTGCTTAGCTTCATTCCTTTTCTTTTTATCCTGAAAAACTGTCACAAGAATTTCTTCTCTAATTAATCAAACTTAATGCTCTGAATAATTCCCAGAGGGCGTAAGGCTCTGGTTTAATCATGAATTAAACAAATGTCCACAACCGGCAAGAATGATCTGTATGTTTAATCATGGAGAGCTCTGTCGCCAAAAAATACATTTACAGCTTTTATACCCCTTGACACACAAAGGCACTTTGCTCCGCCCACCTTCAGGAGGCTTTTTAAAACAGTTTCTCAGTCCCCTTCACCCTGGAATGTTTTCTCAGCAGTTTCTAACTCCCCCCCCCTCTGTTAGTGGGTTGACACTACATTATAACTCTAACACTGTTCACACATTTATACTGTATTTGGGGTGAAATCCTTTAGTCATTATTCTTAAAATACAAATTAATCTATCAATCCACCCCTTTGACTAAATGTTTTCACACTCAGGATAAATGTATTTACAAGCATGATTAATCTCAGAGATTAGTTCTATTTATCTACTTCCAATTATAGGTCTTCTTTTTAAGACTTTCCCTATGACCTTCATACGTCAGAACCAATAAACGTTTCATCCAATTGCGGTCTTTCAGTGTCAAAGTCCTCGTTATCCCCCAAGCCTGGAGGATCGTATTTCCCACTCTCCTGGTCAGAGTCCGGAGTCGGTCCATCTCTCATCATTTGGTGAGATACTGCATTCACCAACGCCTTACTCACCAATCCTCGGACACAGGGAACAAAACAACAACCACATAATACAAGAATACCCATACAAACGCTGACCGCCCCTAAGATGGTGGCTCCTATGGTTTTCCATTTACCAAACATTTCATCAAACCACCCTATCCACGATGTATTAACTTCTGAGTTCTCAGCTCATTCTTCACTTAGTGCAGTTAATTCTGAAAGAGCTCTGGTGACTGTCCCATCCGGTGTGGTGTTGTTAGGGATAAATGTGCAACAATGGCTTATCATTCTAGACACCGCCCCTTTCTGCCTGATCTAGAGCCAACCTCTTTTACTAAGTCATGAGTGGGATGGCGGATAATTGTTCAGAGATCCCTTTTACTGCATCCCTAGTCTAGCCAATAAATCGTTGTTGGTCGTAATAGATTTACATTTTAGTCATTTAGCAGACGCTCTTATCCAGAGCGACTTACAGTTAGTGAGTGCATACATTATTTTTATTAATTTTTTCATACTGGCCCCCCATGGGAATCGAACCCACAACCCTGGCATTGCAAACGCCATCCCTGCCGGCCATTCCCTCCCCTACCCTGGGCCAATTGTGCGCCGCCCCATGGGTCTCCCGGTCGGCTACGACAGAGCCTGGATTCGAACCAGGATCTCTAGTGGCACAGTTAGCACTGCGATGCGATGCAGTGCCTTAGACCACTGCGCCACTCGGGAGGTATGGAAACTCAATAGATATAATTAATCCAATCCACAATTTTGTTTATTGTCACCCACCAAAAGAACGTGGTAGTAAATCTTTCCCCTAATTCTTTCATAGCTTGGTATCCATCCGGTACCCCCCTTGGTATCCCAATCGCATCCATCTAAATAGGGCTATTCTCCTTCTTGTTAAAACTCCTCCTACGTCTGTTTAACCCTTTCCTTGGTTCCTGGTGACTAATTCTAACTAGCTGAATCAGTAGAACCAGGGCGCACGTATCTAGCCACCCTTTTGGTATTCTCTGCCTTATACTGCCTTTACTGGCACACGCCCACCACACATCAGTTACAGGGGCTGTAAGGTTCAGAATTCTCTCCTGTGCTTCTGAACTGAAGTCAATCACATTACTACTATCTCCAATTGATAATTGGTGATGTCTTTGTTTCTCTTTACCCCCCATCTGGATGTTCAGTCCCGCCCGGTCTCATATCCCTGTCCCCAAGTGTTTTTAAACACTTGAGTCTAGGAACAATCCGCCGTGGGGGCCGAACACAAATATAATGGGATTTTATAATCCCAAATTGCTTATTGATGTCATGAGCCTCTCACTCCACCGGGTTACCACCTTTATTTTCTTCCACTCTGCTCACCACTCTCTCTACTCAGCCTAACTAGCTCCACCTGTCCCTGCTCTGCTCTGCTCTAATTACTCTGCCAGCTGCGCTGCATTACCCACTACCTCTCCCAGTATTTAAGGCCCTGTCTTTCAGCTCTCCGGTGTCAGATCGTCTGCAAAGCTCACTCCCGGAACCTGTTTGCTCGCGCTTCTGGCTCACCCTGGTTTTGTGACCCCGGACCTGCCTGATTTTTGGATACTCTTCTGCCCCAGGAGATCCAGACCTGCTTCTGCCATTACGACTCCTGACTACTCTTCAATCCCGGTAACTCTGACCAGCCTTCTGCCTTGCTACTACGTATTTTGGATTTCCCTTGAACTGTACTGCTGCCTTGTTTCATTCCGCCCTGTTGTGTCTGTGTCTCCCCCCCCCAGGACTTCTGGACCACCCACCACCGGCTTCATAGGACGCATCGCTGCCACTGGGGGAGGCACAGACCCAGCACATTGGACGGGATCCCTGTTACCCCTGGAGCCTTCATTCACTCCCTACTTCCCTTTTCCCTTAAGTTTTAATAAACTTTCTGGTGTGACGCAATTGTGGTCCTCTGGTCGTCTGTCTGAACCGTGACAGTACGATCTGACCATTATGGACTCAGCGCACACTTTTCCCGACATGGAAACCGATGAGCATGAGCAGCAGTTCCAGCAGCAGCAACAACAACTCGCCATGATCATTCAACTCCTCACCAACCTTACCCCAGCCAGTCTGCCCACCAGCCCTGCCCCCGAGTTACCTGCCCCGGTCATTGCAGCCGCTGCTCCGGAACCCAAGATTGGAAACCCCGAGCGGTTCAACGGCGATTCAACCCAGGTCCGGCCATTCCTGACTAGCTGCCGACTTCAGTTCTCCTTGCAGCCAAGGACCTTCGCCACGGAGGGGGCTAAAGTTGGGTATGCCATCACTCACCTGACGGGCCGAGCTCGACTCTGGGGAACAGCAGAGTTCGAACGTCAAACCCCCGCATGTGCAACCTTTGACCTGTTTGCTGAGGAGATGCTGAAGGTGTTTGACCTGGATTCACCAACCGCAGAGGCGTCTCGTGAACTGTTCAGTATTCGACAAGGCAGACGTACAGTCGCAGACCATTCCATCGACTTCCGAACCCTGGCTAGACGAAGTTCTTGGAACACACCATCGTTGGTGGACGCGTTCTTCCATAGTTTGGCTGACTATATCAAGGACGAGTTGGTCTCCCATGAACTGCCTTCCACTCTTGATGAAGCCATCGCACTGACTGTCAGGATCGACAGAAGGATACAGACCCGTCGTCGTGAGAGGGGGCGCCAAGGTCCACCTACTACCGGCATTCGGAGAGATCCGACTGGGCTCCTGTCATCTACTGCCACTCACCCAGGTCAGCTTGATCAGTCTGAGCCTATGGAGATTGGGCGAGCCTCTCTCACTCCTGCAGAGCGCCAGCGCCGCTTCACTTCAAACCTCTGCCTCTATTGTGGAGGTGATGGACATCGTGTGGTAACCTGCCCTTTAAAGGGCCGAAGCTCACCGGGCATAGGGGGAGTCCGGTTGAGTTCAATGACCATCCAGTCCTCCGACCGCAAACCCCTGCTGCAAGTTCACCTCCGCCTCTCTGACTCAACTCACACCCTGGCTGCTCTGGTGGATTCTGGCGCCGAAGCCAACATAATGGACATCAAGCTGGCACGCCAACTGGGACTGGAGAACCTCCGTTTGACACCTCCTATTCCTGCCCGGGCACTGGACGGACACTTACTCGGATCGGTCACTCATGTCACGGCCCCGGTCTCGATGGGTCTGTCCGGAAACCATCAAGAAACTATCCAGTTTCACCTGCTCCCCTCTCCAGGCCAACCCCTCATCCTGGGTTACCCATGGCTCCGCCGGCACAACCCTCAGCTCGACTGGGTGACCGGGGTGATCAGGGAGTGGGGAGAGGACTGCCACCGAACCTGCCTGCTTGCTGCCGCACTACCCCCTCGGCCAGTACCTACTAACTCCGCTCCTGACCTCTCCAATGTCCCAGAATGCTACCATGGTCTCAGAGAGGTGTTTAACAAAGCAAGAGCCACATCTCTGCCCCCTCACCGACCGTACGACTGTGCCATCGACCTCCTCCCTGGAACAGCCCCTCCAAAGGGTCGTCTTTATTCGTTGTCTGCTCCTGAAAGAAAGTCCATGGAGGACTACATCAATGGCTCTCTGTCCGCAGGATTAATCCGTTCATCTTCATCTCCTGCTGGTGCTGGCTTCTTCTTTGTGGGGAAGAAGGACGGATCTCTTCGCCCCTGCATCGACTACAGGGGACTCAACGACATCACAGTGAAAAACCGTTACCCTCTGCCTCTGCTCACCTCTGCTTTTGAGTTGCTCCAGGGAGCCACTGTTTTTACCAAGTTGGATCTCAGAAACGCTTACCACCTAGTGCGGATCCGGGAGGGAGATGAATGGAAAACCGCATTCAATACACCAACAGGCCACTACGAGTATCTGGTTATGCCTTTTGGTCTCACCAATGCTCCTGCTGTGTTCCAGGCTCTAGTGAATGATGTACTGCGGGACATGTTAAACAAGTTTGTCTTCGTTTACCTGGATGACATCTTAATCTACTCCAGAAACCTGTCTGAACACACCCGCCATGTCCAGCAAGTCCTTCATCGTCTTCTGGAGAATTCCCTCTACGCCAAGGCAGAGAAATGTGAGTTTCACGTCAAGACAGTGGCCTTCCTGGGGTACATAGTGGCAGAGGGAAGTATCCAAATGGATCCTGCCAAAGTATCAGCAGTCACTTCATGGCCAGTTCCGGAGAACAGAAAGAAGCTGCAACAGTTTCTGGGGTTTGCTAACTTCTATAGAAAGTTTATCCGGAACTACAGTACCGTTGCTGCCCCTCTCACTGCTCTAACCAGCACCAAGCAACCCTTCACCTGGACCCCAGCAGCCGACAAAGCCTTCAGTACCCTCAAGGTGAGGTTCACCTCCGCTCCCATCCTCCAGATGCCTGATGTGGACCGGCAATTCATTGTGGAGGTGGACGCCTCGGATGTGGGAGTTGGTGCTGTGATTTCTCAGTGGGCTGCGGAGGATAGGAAGCTCCATCCCTGTGCCTTTTTCTCACGTCGGTTGTCCCCCTCTGAGTGCAATTACGACATAGGGAACCGTGAGCTGCTGGCTGTGAAGCTTGCCTTGGAGGAGTGGCGTCACTGGCTGGAGGGGTCCACCATTCCATTTCTCGTTTGGACCGATCATAAGAACTTGGAGTACATCCGCACGGCCAAACGGTTGAACTCCAGGCAGTCCCGCTGGGCCCTGTTCTTCACCAGGTTTAATTTCACTCTGTCATACCGGCCTGGATCACGCAACACCAAGCCAGACGCCCTCTCCCGTCAATTCCAGAAGGATGACACCCCCTCCAAGGACCCTGTGTCGATTCTGCCAAGTCCCTGCATCGTTGCAGCTCTGACCTGGGCTGTTGAGGAACAGGTGCTGGAGGCTCTCCGTAACCAGCCAGGTCCCAGCACTTGCCCAGCTGACCGCCTTTTTGTCCCCGAAGACCTGAGGTCCCAGGTCGTTCAGTGGGGACATGACTCCCGCCTAGCTTGTCACCCTGGCTCCACCCGCACTTACAACCTGCTCGCCCAGAGGTTCTGGTGGCCCTCTCTGAGGAAGGATGTACGGGAATTCGTCCAAGCCTGCCCCATCTGCAACCAACACAAGTCGTCCTGCCAGCCCCCAGCCGGATTGCTGCAGCCCCTGCCTGTGCCCAGACGTCCCTGGTCTCACATCGCCCTTGACTTTGTCACGGGGCTGCCCCCTTCAAGTGGCATGACCGTCATTCTCACCATAGTTGACCGTTTCAGCAAGATGGCACACTTCATTCCCCTCCCCAAGCTCCCAACCGCCAAGGAGACCGCCCAGGTGGTCCTGGAACACGTCTTCCGGATCCACGGACTGCCAAAGGATGTAGTTTCTGACCGTGGTCCACAATTCTCCTCCGCTTTTTGGAAGGAGTTCTGTCACCTGCTGGGAGCCACAGTCAGTCTGACTTCCGGATTCCATCCCCAATCCAATGGGCAGTCAGAGCGGGCTAATCAGGAGCTCGAGAAGGCACTGCGATGCATGACTTCACGCAACCCCCACTCCTGGTCGCAGCAATTGACATGGGTGGAGTACGCACACAATTCTCTGACCTGCTCTGCCATCGGTATGTCCCCTTTCCAATGTGTTTATGGATACCAGCCTCCTCTATTTGCCAGCCAGGAAGAGGAGGTTACTTGCCCATCTGCACTTGCTTTTGCCCGTCGATGTCGCCGCACCTGGTCACAAGCCCGAGCCACACTCCTCAGATCCGTTGCCAGCTACACTACCGGGGCCAACCGTCGGAGAATTCCTGCTCCCACCTACCATGTTGGTCAAAGGGTGTGGTTGTCATCGAAGAACCTGCCACTCAGGGTGGAGTCGCAGAAGCTGGCACCTCGGTTCATTGGCCCATTCCCTATCATAAGGGTGATTAGCCCAACTGCTGTCCGGCTCCAACTGCCTAATTCCCTGAGGGTGCACCCCACTTTCCATGTGTCTAAGATTAAGCCCATCCATGAGAGTCCGCTGGTCCCTGCTGCGCCTTGTCCTCCTCCTCCACGGCTCGTCGATGGTGGTCTGGTTTACACCGTCCGCCGCCTGCTTCGGTCCAGACGGAGGGGTAGGGGTCTCCAGTACCTCATTGACTGGGAGGGCTATGGACCTGAGGAGAGGACCTGGGTGCCAGCTAGTCGGATTGTGGATAGGACTCTCATCACCGCTTTCCACCAACGGCATCCTGATCAACCTGCAATCCGTAGGGGCCGCCCCAGAGGGGTCCCTAACCGTCCTGCCCGCTCGGCTTCCTGTCCTGTGCCTGATCCTGTCTCGGGACCTGTCCCATCTCCCGACCACGGCCCTCCGGCTTCCTCCGAGGATGAGGACGTTCACTCGGACCGTTCGGAGGAGTTCTAGCCCTCCTCCGGCTCCCCTCCTCCCGCCCGGCGTGGTGTTGCTCTTGGGACTTCTGGGGCCGTCCCTTGGGGGGGGGGTTCTGTCATGAGCCTCTCACTCCACCGGGTTACCACCTTTATTTTCTTCCACTCTGCTCACCACTCTCTCTACTCAGCCTAACTAGCTCCACCTGTCCCTGCTCTGCTCTGCTCTAATTACTCTGCCAGCTGCGCTGCATTACCCACTACCTCTCCCAGTATTTAAGGCCCTGTCTTTCAGCTCTCCGGTGTCAGATCGTCTGCAAAGCTCACTCCCGGAACCTGTTTGCTCGCGCTTCTGGCTCACCCTGGTTTTGTGACCCCGGACCTGCCTGATTTTTGGATACTCTTCTGCCCCAGGAGATCCAGACCTGCTTCTGCCATTACGACTCCTGACTACTCTTCAATCCCGGTAACTCTGACCAGCCTTCTGCCTTGCTACTACGTATTTTGGATTTCCCTTGAACTGTACTGCTGCCTTGTTTCATTCCGCCCTGTTGTGTCTGTGTCTCCCCCCCCCAGGACTTCTGGACCACCCACCACCGGCTTCATAGGACGCATCGCTGCCACTGGGGGAGGCACAGACCCAGCACATTGGACGGGATCCCTGTTACCCCTGGAGCCTTCATTCACTCCCTACTTCCCTTTTCCCTTAAGTTTTAATAAACTTTCTGGTGTGACGCAATTGTGGTCCTCTGGTCGTCTGTCTGAACCGTGACAATTGACATGTACCCCACCCATTGGCTACGTCCCTAACCTTTATTTTGAATCCTACAGTCTGCCCTTCTCTGACTCCCATTTTGTAGGCCACTCGTCCTTGACGGTCAGTATGTCGGGTCGCTTCTCTTCTCTTTTACTTCTTAACAATGGTAAGGGCATAGCGTAATTGGTGGTGGATCTTGACATATCAAGACCATTACCGAGACTATGATGCAGCTCAAGTCACCCCTATTCCCAAAAACCGCCAACCCTCTCCTGTCCTCAGTCTTTCTGCTTTGTACTACCCCATACTCACACCCTGAGAACACACTACAGTGATGATAGGTCGGGGTAGGAGATCTTCGTTAACAGAGGTGATCCCCAGACCCTAGTTCTTCTCTCTAACTCTGCGTGTGTTCAGTGGTGCTTGTATGTGTTCTTACCTTTTTGCAGTGGGTAACGTGGACCCAGGTTGCTCTTTCTGCTATTCTAATGGCAAAGGCAGTGACCAATATAACCTGATAGGGCCCTTCCCAACAGGCCTGCTTCCAGTCTTTCTTCTTTAGGGACTGGATGCTCACCAGTCACCTGGTTAGATAGAGTGGGTCACCTTCTCCTTTAGTTCACCTGTGGGGCACAAAACCTCTGACATACTGGTGTGGTTAATAAACTATCTTCCCACGTTTTCTGCTAGGGTGCTCTTAATTTCTATTTCTGCCTGCTCCGGTCCTCATAACTCGGGCATTCTATATGGTCTACCAAATCCCTCCTCCAATGGCAATAACCCTTCTTCATCTGGAGTTCTCCTGATCGTCATTAATACTATCGGTAGACCTTGTACCCCATTTCTTCCTGCTCTCCTGTGTGTTTTCCTTAACCCCTCTCTAATCATACCGTTCACATCAGTATTCTCTTTCTAGACTGTATCTAGAATATGATTAGTATTTTGTCCTCTCCTTCGTATATATTTATTATTTAATCCTACCATCTACTATCATCCCCCTTTTGACACATGGTTCTGCTCATGTGTCAATATTACCACCTACCTAAACAATCACTTAGGTAATATTGGTAATTTATCATCCAATTGCCATCCCTTATTTATTTTTGAGACTGTCCCTTGCTTCTTTATTGCTCTTCCCACTTCCTTTGTCTTTTATGGCGGCTAAATTCGACTTTCATTCAGTTCAGAATCAATAGTAATCCAATCAATCAATCCCTTATCTTGTAAAAACACTCATGTTTAGTTCAAACTCTGTTCTACCCCGGCTCTCCCGGGCTTGACCTGAAGATGATGGTTGGACATGACAGGTCCATACTTAAATCTTTCAAACCTAACACAAACCCCCCTTCATGCTGTAATCAATCAAGAAGATAGCAAAGGAGAGACAAAGGTTTTAGCCTGAACTCTGCTCAACCCTGGCAGCTTTTTCCTCTCTGTTTGAGGAGAGAAGCAAAAGGCTCCCTTCTGCTTTCATTCACTGATAACGTAGGACAGCCTAGGTCACCTTTCACTTCACCCACACACTGAAATAACCCAACTAAGTCTTCCGCCTAGCAACAAATAATTAAAAAACTCTATGTTCGTTATTAACCCAGTTATATCTAATAGTCCACTAAAAAAAAACATCACCATGTTTCTTCTAAATATTTCTGGACTGCTAGTCCCTATCCTAAATTCTCCTATCCAGCTTCCTATTATTACTATCTTCCTGATCTCATTACTAAATCAATGATCTAAGTAATAGCTGTTTCGCATTAGATTGTGCCTTCCTCTGATTACTGCAGCTCATTGCATTAATTTAGTTTCAAATACCAACTTGTTGTTTATTAAAGCATAATAAAAATGAAATTTAAATGACAATATTTGATAATATCTCAACTTACTTCTTTCCCGTAAAAGTAATCCAAGATTAGTACAATTGACTAGCAACAGGTATCCCTCATTCAGGGAAAGCTCTCTCCCTCTTCTGTTATTTTATGGTTCACATCCTATTATTACCAAATTATAATCTTCTTCACACTTTTCACAGCACTATAAATTACCCTCAACTTGATAAAATAAACCATCCCAAAGTCCTCCTCTCATGCCCCCAGAACCACCAGTGTGGATGACCAATCAACACCAGAAAGTCAAAACAGAGCCTAGAGGCCATTGAAATCACCCAACAAACCGTTCCATCCCACAGCATAGTAAACACCAAGTCCTCATGACATCCACTCCCACAAGAAATCATGCACACTCCAAACTCAGTCAAAAACCGAAAAACTCCATAAAATGCACAGTGTGTGCTCCTTTAAGACCCATCACCTATGAACTGTTGAAACCTAAATTCAACATAACAACCCCCTTTATAAACATCCTACTAGGTGTGTTGTTTTTTATTTGAAAAACCCAATTGAAAAACAACAACCAAAAATAGCCAGGCCCCACTTAATTTGGTAGCTCCCTTTTACGACCTAAATACTGCCTAACTTCACTACTGCTCCCCCTAGCCCTGGGCAACATTCCAATGAGATAAGCTAATCTCTTTCTCCTGGTTATACATTTTGTTGACCTTCAATTACCATCAGTAATCTAAAGATGGTAAGTACACACAAAACATGATACAGATATCCCCAGTCCTAACTCATCAATAATCGTTTGTATCAATCTAATTCCTCATAACTAATCTCACAATGATCATTGAACCCCTAAATCTGCTCCATGTGATCTCATCTCAAATGATCCATTATCAATTATTTGATCAACCCCATAGGAAAATCTGTCTCCCCTTCTATTGTCCCTGTCGCCCCTGTAAATGTCATATTTCATTCATTAGCCAATACAATCACATACTCTGTGTAAGTAAGACATAATATTTTATCCCAGGCATCCCCTTAACATAATGCTATAGGAGACTTCCATCAATCCTGGAAGACACTATATAATACCACGTTTCATTAAGTTCACTACACCTCTTAATATAAACCTATAACCCCTTTCTATTAATTTAATCCTCTCAACCTGGTGTATTGAGGTTATAAAATATAAACCTATTGTTTAAGAACTTCATAACTCAGAAAAACCGTTTATTTAATCCATCATCTTATTAGTAAAAACGATATCCCATTGTTCACGTAACGAAACCAAATTATCGTTTTAGAATTCACCACTTATTTTCATACCCCACTGATGTTACCCAACCTATACAATAAAGTAATAACCATTAGACTTTGTCAAAGAAATGCTTTCCATTCAACTATTCAACCTTCTGCTCGATACAGTCAAGCAAGTACAACTCTTTTACCCGGGAACTAGAACCATAAATTATTTTCCTTTGTCCTCAACTTAAATAATTTTCACAGCTGTATCACAATTTCAGTTCGCTATTCAATTTATTTAACTGTTCCCCCTGATTAGGCCCTAATTAAAACAAATACTTGCTATTGTTGATAAGCATACATTTAATTATATTATTATCATTTGAACTACTTACTGTCTCTCACCCCTTCCCCCCTTCTCCTTCCTACACTACGGGGGAAGCGCGGGGACCTTGTAACATATTTTCATAGACCTTTCTAGAATACTTCTACTTCAGCTATCTAATTCAACCTTTCACATTTCTCAATCCACGTAGTAATCTAGGTCCATAGCCCCAATGCGAAAGCTTTACCCACTGTCCCTACCTGGGTTCAAACCAGGGACCCTCTACATACATTGCCAGTCACTCCACAAAATCCGCGATCCTTTCAAAGCAACTACTTCCAGTTCATAGAGCAAGTGACGTCACCAAATGAAAACCGCACTAGCTCTCACCTCATTCAGCAACACAAAAACTCTCTCTCCCTGCACCTATTCCCTATTGAATAAGTGAGTCTTTCTATTTAACCCAAACCACGCTACAAATCTTCCATTCAACATCACCAAACCAAATACTCAGTAGTATCCGGTTACCACCCATACCAGCCGTTGAATTCACTCATACATACAGATTTCACCTTATGCCATTGAAATGCCCAATAAACCATAGTAGTTCAATGGAACCCTCTATTGGCTCTCTACTATATTATACCTTACTTCCATAACCACATTAGTTATGGTCCGATTACCCATTAAACCATATCACATAATCAAACAACGGCACAACCTTAAACTCATATGGGGCGGCAGGTAGCTTAGTGACTAAGAGCACCGTGCCAGCAACCGAGAGGTCGCCGGTTCCAATCCCCGAGCTGATCAGGTGAAAAATCTGTCGATGTGCCCCTGAGCAAGGCACCTAACACCAATTGCTCCTGCAAGTTGCTCTGGACAAGAGCGTCTGCTAAATGACCGTAAATGTAAATATTCTCTACTTTCTCACCCATGACGTACGTCTACGTTTGGGTGAGAAAGTTCATACATATCGTTATAATTGTATAGGTACCTCTCAAATAATCGCTTCGTGGTGTTTTTAACCAATTCTTAATCGACACAAATCACTTCTTCAAACATTTTACCCGTGGAACCAAAAAATAGACTGTCATTTCCCGGACACTGCCCTTTCCTTTATCTCTGCAGTCGCGATGGTTATGACCTGTTTTGTTACAGTATTTACACGGGGCCTTACACTCTCTGGCAAAATAACCCTCCTTGTTACAGTTAAAGCACTTCCTCTTATTTCCTCCCCTATTCTGCCTCCCTGATTTATTATAGCTATCTAATCTCTTCAACTCTGTGTTTAAATTCTCTAGTCTTTCCTGACTCTCCAAAAGCCATACTCTCGCTGTGTCTAGCCCCTCCCCTCGCTGTTTCTTCAAATCCGTTCCGCAATTTACATGCATCTGCCTAATCATAGCCTCTAATTTCTCTACATCGAGATGCCCAATAAATCCATACCTCTTCTCCCAAATGGATCCATAATACATATTTCTTTGATCCCTTCCTAAGAACAGATATAGCCCCTGGTTCTCCTCAGACTTGACTGCCCTTGACCAGCACAAAAACATCCTGTGGCGTACTGCATTAGCATCAAATAGCCCCCGCGATATGCAACTTTTCAGGGAAGTTAGGAACCAATATACACAAGCAGTTAGGAAAGCAAAGGCTAACTTTTTCAAACAGAAATTTGCATCCTGTAGCAGTAACTCCAAAAAGTTTTGGGACACTGTAAAGTCCATGGAAAATAAGAGCACTTCCTCCCAGCTGCCCACTGCACTGAGGTTAGGAAACACTATCACCACCGATAAATCTACAATAATCGAGAATTTCAACAAGCATTTTGCTACGGCTGGCCATGCTTTCCACCTGGCTACCACTACCCTGGCCACCAGCTCTGCACCCTCCGCTGCAACTTGCCCATGCCCCCCCCGCTTCTCCTTCACACAAATCCAGACAGCTGATGTTCTAAAAGAGCTGCAAAATCTGGACCCCTACAAATCATCTGGGCTAGACAATCTGGACCCTTTCTTTCTAAAACTAGCCGCCGAAATTGTCGCAACCCCTATTACTAGCCTGTTCAACCTCTCTTTCGTAACGTCTGAGATCCCCAGAGATTGGAAAGCTGCCGCGGTCATCCCCCTCTTCAAAGGGGGTGACACTCTAGATCCAAACTGTTACAGACCCATATCCATCCTGCCCTGCCTTTCAAAAGTTTTTGAAAGCCAAGTCAACAAACAGATCACCGACCATTTCGAATCCCACCGTACCTTCTCCGCTATGCAATCCGGTTTCCGAGCTGGTCATGGGTGCACTTCAGCCACGCTCAAGGTCCTAAACGATATTATAACCGCGATCGATAATAGACAGTACTGTGCAGCCGTTTTCATTGACCTGGCCAAGGCTTTCGACTCTGTCAACCACCGCATTCTTATTGGCAGACTAAATAGCCTTGGTTTCTCAAATGACTGCCTCGCCTGGTTCACCAACTACTTCTCAGATAGAGTTCAATGTGTCAAATCGGAGGGCCTGTTGTCTGGACCTATGGCAGTCTCTATGGGGGTGCCACAGGGTTCAATTCTTGGGCCGACTCTTTTCTCTGTGTATATCAATGACGTCGCTCTTGCTGCTGGTGACTCTCAGATCCACCTCTACGCAGACGACACCATTTTGTATACATCTGGCCCTTCATTGGACACTGTGTTAACAAACCTCCAAACGAGCTTCAATTCCATACAACACTCCTTCAGTAGCCTCCAACTGCTCTTAAACACTAGTAAAACTAAATGCATGCTCTTCAACCGAACGCTGCTTGCACCCGCCCACCCGACTAGAATCACTACTCTCGACGGGTCTGACCTAGAGTATGTGGACAACTACAAATATCTAGGTGTCTGGTTAGACTGTAAACTCTCCTTCCAGACTCACATTAAGAATCTCCAATCCAAAGTTAAATCTAGAATCGGTTTCCTATTTCGCAACAAAGCCTCCTTCACTCATGCTGCCAAACATGCCCTCGTAAAACTGACTATCCTACCGATCCTTGACTTCGGCGATGTCATTTACAAAATAGCCTCCAACACTCTACTCAGCAAATTGGATGTAGTCTATCACAGTGCCATCCGTTTTGTCTCCAAAGCCCCATATAATACCCACCACTGTGACCTGTACGCTCTTGTTGGCTGGTCCTCACTACATATTCATCGCCAAACCCACTGGCTCCAGGCCATCTATAAATCACTGCTAGGCAAATCCCCGCCTTATCTTAGCTCATTGGTCACCATAGCAACACCCACCCGTAGTCTGCGCTCCAGCGGGTATATCTCACTGGTCATCCCCAAAGCCAACACCTCCTTTGGCCGCAATTCCTTCCAGTTCTCTGCTGCCAATGACTGGAACAAATTGCAAAAATCTCTGAAGCTGGAGACACTTATCTCCCTCACTAACTTTAAGCATCAGTTGTCAGAGCACCTTACCGATCACTGCACCTGTACACAGCCCATCTGAAATTAGCCCGCCCAACTACCTCATCACTATATTGTTATTTATTTTGCTCATTTGTACCCCAGTATCTCTATTTGCACATCATCTCTTGCACATCTATCATTCCAGTGTTAATACTAATTGTAATTATTTTGCACTATAGCCTATTTTATTGCCTTACCTCCATAACTTGCTAAATTTGCACACACTGTATATATATGTATTTTTGTTGTATTTTTTTACTTTGTTTTGTTTTACCCCATATGTAACTCTGTATTGTTGTTTTTATCGCACTGCTTTGCTTTATCTTGGCCAGGTCGCAGTTGTAAATGAGAACTTGTTCTCAACTGGTTTACCTGGTTAAATAAAGGTGAAATAAAAAAATATATATATCTTTCATTCCCCGTTAATTCTCGGACCTCTTTAGAATATTTATTTCCCATGGTAGAAAAATAAGAAATCCCCCCCGTTTAGTAAGAATTATTTTCTTTGGGACTTATTATTTGGTGCGACTTTTGAGCAAATGTTGTGATCTGCTTTTGTAATAAACCATTTAAATTATTCAACCTGTAACCCAGAGTTTTTTAAGATTCCAGTTTCATGAAACGGATGGGACAACCATTTTTTTCTCACGCGACCTATTTTAGTCCCTTCCTTGAAACAATTATCTCGCATTTCGATGGATCATTAGGTCTCACACGTATACAGCCTCATACGATTTTTTGCTAACACTATCCGTAACCCAGAGTTCGTAACTGCTCCAGTTCTATGAAATAGACAGAGTTAGAGCAAATCCCCAGTTGTTTATGACTCTTGACTTGTTTAATGTATCTATCTCACACAATGATAATTATCTCCCTTCCTGTTTATATTGTAAACACTGTACCCCGTACAATCTCAATATTAACTAGTTTATTTTGGTAATGGCCATTTACCTTGAGTCATTTCAGACCCCCTTCCTTCCTTTTAATTATCCTATGAGATTTTGGTAACTATTCTCTGCCCTTCACAATAATTACTATTCTCATACAAGTTCAAAAGATTTCACCAAAAATCATGAATAAATATTACTGACCTTCTCCTTGCAGTTGGGATTTAAATGCTTTTTCAGATCTCGTCAACATCTTTATCGTTCATAAGATTCATCACCGGCCTGTTTATAACCTTAACGTCGAAGGCCAGGTCTATTCTATACGGATGCTATCATCCGCCCGTGCACGGTTTTCGGTGTCCTCAGAACGATAAAGACGTATTTTGAGCTCCGCTCGAAGGACCATTTGTCACGAGAATTTCTATCTCTAATTAATCAAACTTAATGCTCTGAATAATTCCAAGAGGACGTAAGGCTCTGGTTTAATCATTAATTAAACAAATGTCCACAACCGGCAAGAATGATCTGTATGTTTAATCATGGAGAGCTCTGCCGCCAAAAAATACATATACAGCTTTTATACCCCTTGACACACAAAGGCTCTTTGCTCCGCCCACCTTTAGGAGGCTTTTTTAAACAGTTTCTCAGTCCCCTTCACCCTGGAATGTTTTCTCAGCAGTTTCTAACTCCCCCCCTCTGTTAGTGGGTTGACACTACATTATAACTCTAACACCGTTCACACATTTATACTGTATTTGGGGTGAAATCCTTTAGTCATTATTCTTAAAATACAAATTAATCTATCAAAAACTCCCCAGTACTTGCCGATGTCAAGCATACCCATACCATGATGCAGCCACCAGCATGCTTGAAAATAAGGAGGCAGTTACTCAGTGATGTGTTGTGATGGATTTGCCCCAAACAAGGCGTTGCATTTAGGCCAAAAATTGTATTCCTTTGCTGTGTACAAGATGCATGTTTTGGAATGTTTAAAAAATATATACTGTATATTTATATTATTCTTTTCACTCTGTCATTAATGTCCTTATTGTGAGTCACTACAATGTTGTTGATCCATCCTCAGTTTCTCCCATCACAGCCTTTAAACTCTGTAACTGTTGTAGAATCATCAATGTCCCCATGGTAATATCCCTGATCAGTTTCATTCCTGTCCTGCAGCTCAGTTCAGAAGGACGACTGTATAGTTGATGTGTCTGGGTGGTTTAATACATAATCCACAGCATAATTATTAACTTGACCATGCTTAAAGAGATATTCAATGTCTGATTTGTTATTGTTACCCGTCTACCAATTACTGCCCTTCTTTATGAGGCTTTAGAAAAGCTCCCTGGTCTTTGTAGTTGAATCAGTGCATGAAATTCAATACTTGACTAAGGGGCCTTACAGATTGGCGGAAGGTAGCCTAGCACTTTAGAGCATTGGGCCAGTAACCAAAAGGTCGCTGGTTTGAATCCCATAGCGGAGTAGGTGAAAAATCTGTCAATGTGTCCTTGTGCAAGGCACTTAATCCTAATTGCTCCTGTAAGTCACTCTGGATAAGAGCTTCTGCTAAATGACTGAAATGTAAATGTATGTATGGGGACAGAGGAAGGGTTAGTAATGAAAAAATCTTGTCAACCCCTATTATTTCACACAGAGTGAGTCCACGTAACTTATTATGTGATTTGTTAAGGCACATTTTACCCCTGAACTAATTTAGGCTTGACTAAACGAAGGGGCTGAATACTTATGCATCGATTATATTTTAGTTATACATTTTTTATTGATCTTAAAGAAAATAGGATTTGTCTTCCACTGACATTGCAGAGTATTTTGTGTAGATTGTTGACAAAATATGACAATTAAATCCATTTTAATCCCACTTTGTAACACAATAACAAGTGAAGAAATCCAAGGGGTCTGAAAACTTTTGCATGGCACTGTATGTGTAGAGTTGCAGGAAATTATCTTTAAGACAGCACTGACATCTGACCTCTGACTTTGATCTTTACCAGTCTGTCTGATGTTCACTGGCCAACCTCCTCTGGTCTAGTTCTGGTGTGGTGTTCAGGATGGGGGAACATCTGGGGAGTGTACTGCTCTATTCTGGGAGAGGAGCCATGCAAATCTAAGTTTGTAACCATTATGCTACCTAGCCAGCTAGTGTTATGCTAACATTAGCAACCAATGCTAACATGAATTACAACGTGGGTGCTGTTTTAATGGCAAATCATTGCTGATTGGTGTTTGTTTATCAATGGGGGTTTTGCAAACCTATCTGATATTCTTTGGTTGCTCATATAATGCATTTAGTTTTACTTTTACTATATAACATAGGCCTAATATATAATGTGTCTGAAAGGATTTGATATTTCAGCCTATTTTTTTTTATCAGAACGCTTCTGGTCAGGTATAATTTGATATTTTATTAATGCACTTTTATGGATAACTGACATACATAAAAAACTCAATTGTAAAAAATGAAAGTAAAAATGCTCTCTCTTATTCAGTTATTGCTGAGTGAGAAAGTTCCTCTTTGATACCTCTTCCTCAAGTCCCCCAAACGTACTAATGTTATACAAATGCAGGCGGAGCTTCATTAAATATGCACACTGTAGTACCAAGACCCACCTACAGGGCCCCTCTGGATACACACTCTCACACAGCAGCTTCTGGGGACTAAACCCAATTGGGATATTCACACTAGGAATATTAGCATTCCATTTTCTATCAGTTCCAATGGTCTGCTTTGTGGGGACCATGATTTTGTCCCTAGTTTGTCAAGACGTCCCCAGACGGAAGGTGTGCAAACGGGACAATGTCCCCAGAAGGTCAACAAAACAAGAACACACACACAGTAGGATGCTTAATCCTAGGTGTGGTCAAGTACGAAGGGAAATACTGGTGTGGAATTCTCTACGGCCCATGTGTGTTCATTACTGGGAGCATAGAGGAGGAGGGGTTGCCTTAGGTTATACTGTATAGCCTAGCTCTTCTTCTGGAGAGAGAAGTCCATAGTCTTACATCAATGTCTGAGAGTGACTCTGTCTGCACTACCACTGACTGTGGAGGGTCTTGGACCAGCCATTTCGTCCACTGGGCAATGTAAGCTGTTGGGTGGAGGGATGGAAAGGCACTGGGTAGTGGGTCCTCACTAGATTGATGTAGACTTATCAGTTAGGCCTATTGTTAATGTCAGGAAAATTCCCAAAGTTGACAGGTCTGCCAACGCAACCCTCTTTAATCTGTGACTTGGCTTTACTCTGTGACTTGGCTTTACTCTGTGACTTGGCTATACTCTGTGACTTGGCTATAAGCAGCAGGGGAATAAAGGACGCTTATAGGCAAGTATTCAAACAGTCTCTGTTATGTTTTGCCTGTTATGAGGGAATGGGTTTATTATTAAGTGTGTAACGTCACTGCATCCTGGTCCGTACGAAGGGAGAATGCCAGCATGTTTGTGGATTGCCAACACTGCACTTAAAATCAGAAATGTAAAGTACACAGTTTATTAGGTATACCACCACATTCACAAATGATTCGCTCCTACAGACAGTGAGTCAGGTGGCTGTGGCTTGCTATATCAAGCAGGCAGACAGGCATTGAGGCATTCAGTTACTGTTAGATTGAACGTTAGAATGGGCAAAACAAGTGACCTATGTGACTGAGCGTGGTATTATCGCCGGTGCCACTCCTATCAGCTAAAGTGGCTAGAGTGGCTCCAGTGGGCATGCGATCAACAACACTGGACAATTGAGGAGTGGAAAAACATTGCCTGGTCTGAGGAATCCCGGTTCCTGTTGCGTCATGCTGATGGCAGAGTCAAGATTTGGAGTAAGCAGCATGAGTCCATGGTCCCATCCTGTCTGGTGTCAAAGGTACAGGCTGGTGGTTGAGGTGTAATATTTTCCTGGCACATGTTAGTTCCCTTGATACCAATTGACCAATGTTTCCATGCCCCAAAGAATTCAGGCTGTTCTGGAGGCTAAGTACCTAATAAACTGGCCACTGAATGTATGATTAACCTGCTATCTAGGTGTACAATATCTGGCAGCAGCTGCCTCTCTCCTATTTGTCTGTCTGTCTGTATCTCTGTCCATCTTGGACAGTCAAAAACGGATTAAGACAAGTGTTTTGGGGAAATCCATTGTACATAGGCTACATTGACTGAAACGTGCGAATAATTGATTTGACGGACAGACAAACGTTCACAGCTGTAGGCTACACTCCCTGGACCTGGATTGCAGAGTAAATGTAGTTTCTAGTCTGTTGGTTGTAGAGGTTAGAGCTGACCAGTATCTGTGGAATCTCTCATACTCCTGTTCCATGGTTCATATTTTTCATGGTTACACTAGATATTTCTGTGTCTAATTTGAATGTCAGCGTTTGAATTGAGTTTCACGCGACGCCTTGTCATGTTTATTCATCCAGCATCCTGCTCTAACACACACACACACACACACACACACACAGAAGATGAATCATGATATGAAGATGATTTGACATTTATGAAGCTTGACAGATTGCTGGTGAAAGTAATCTCTTTCACACACTCACTCACCGTCTCTCTTGCTCTCTGTCTCTAGGTGCTCTGATCAGTCTGTATCTGTTTGGCTATGGAGTTCCTCTCATCCCTAACCTGATTGGTTTTGCCTACCCAGCGTACCTCTCGTAAGTAGCACCTCAAAACATATCTAAAAAGTGGTGTTGTCATGCTCACATCATATGCTCCAGGTGAAGGGTTAAAAATAATGTATCACTTGTCCTGTCATCCAATCAGAATCAAGGCCATAGAGAGTAAGGAGAAAGATGATTACACTCATTGGACATGGATTCTTCAGTGTCACCTCTGACATCTTCCTCTCCTGGTTCCCCCTCTACTACGCTGTCAAGGTATGGAACTGTGTGTGTGTGTCACAGGAGGCTGCTGATGGGAGGAAGGCTCATAATAATGGCCGGAACGGAGAAAATGGAATGGCATCAAACACCTGGAAACCAGGTGTTATCCTTCCCGTGTTCCTCAGACACCAGGCCACCCTGGACAGTGTCGTCAACAACCTGAGTGATAAGGCCAAGAACATGGCTGACACTGTCACTAAAGAAGGTGAGACACAGACCCATAAACTAGATTTATATTGTGGAGATGCGGAAACGACAGTCCCAGCTCCCGACACCTCAGTTTTTCCCCAACACGGCCAACGCAAAATGAATACTGGTGCGAGAAATGGTCACCCATGGCGCACGCAAACGTAAAGTGATAGCACATTAGGCAACAAGATTCTCTGGGAGAATCTGACTGCTTCAGAAAAGGCATCTGAAGCAGTCTGACTGCTGCAAACTCTAATTCACATGTACGGTACGATACTTAGTTATCCCGCATCTTCACAATGTAAATCTAGCTATACACACATGGTCACCAGATCTGTGTCAGTCAAACTAATAACTTATGTTTTTCTTGTCATGTTTTTCCCTCAAGAAAGACAAGAACCAGGCCCTCAAGGAAGACAAGAACCAGGCCCTCAACAGTGACAAAAACCAGGCCCTCAACCATGACAAGAACCAGTGACTGACCGATGTATGACCACAAGCCTCAAAGACTCCTCGAATCCAATAAACACACAGAACAACACAACAGAGTGTGTGATGTCCCGTGATGAAGGATGATAATGGACCCTGTCACGTGATCAGTGGCTGTTGACCACCCTGCAGCACACAGAATAAGCACTTGTTTATTTTGTCACTCTAAGGCATTTTCTGCTTTATAGTCCTGTATTTTTAACAGTCGCATGTATCAATCTTATATGTTAAGATTCCGATATCCTATTAATGTGGTTCCTTAGACGTTAAACACTCATCCAGGCATTGTAACATCTGATAATCTGCGCAGTGTGACTGTTTTAAAGACGGGTTGCAATGCAACCAGAAGCTAAGAGCAGCCACTGCACAATCTAACTGACCTCTAAACAATATGAATGTGCCAATGTAATCTGAAGCCTACTGTCAGGAAATCCATGTCTGTAGATATACAGTGAGCTCCAAAAGTATTCTGTTTTGGCTCTGTACTCCAGCACTTTGGATTTTAAATTATACAATTATGAAGTGCAGACTGTCAGCTTTAATGTGATGGTATTTTCATCCAAATCGGGTGAACCGTTTACAAATTACAGCACTTGTTGTACATAGTCCCCCCATTTTAGGGGACCAAAAGTATTGGGACAAATTCACTTATGTGTAGTATTTGGTCCAATATCCCTAGCATGTAATGATTGCATCAAGCGTCAGCCAAACTAAGTTGGATGGCACTTTTGCCCGGGAAGAACAATGATCACCAGCTAGCTAATGTTAGCTAAAGGCTGTAAACAAATGCCAAAGTTTGTAGCTAGCTTAGCGAGCCAGTGAATGATACGACCATGTAATGATAAGAACTAGTAGTGGAAGTTAGCTAGCAAGCTACTTGGCATGGTTTTGTCATCATGTGAGTGAGGTTGATTGTAGTTGGGCATTTCCATGGTAACATTAATGGAATTACACTTTTTGTTTAGGTTGTGTTTCTCATTATAATAGAAATGAATGTTAAATAATGTATTGTGTCATTTTGGAGTCACTTTTTTATTGTACATATAAATTTTTACATTTAGCAGACGCTCTTATCCAGAGCGACTTAGTTAGTGCATTCATCTTAAGATAGCTAGGTGGGACATGTGTAGTAAGTACACATTTCCTCAATAAAGTAGCTATCAGCAAAGTCAGAGCTAGATCTGCACAAATGACATTATTTACCATTCATTTCTATTTGGCACAAAATAATATATGTACAAAAAGTGCTGTAATTTCTAAACAGTTCACCCGATATGGATGAGAATAGCCTCAAATTAAAGCTGAATGTCTGCACTTTAACCTCATAGTCATTGTATAATTTCACTGTCCCAATACATTTGGAGCTCAAGGTATGTAAACATGCTCTGAAATGAGCGGACTCTCCACTGAGACTTACTCAATCACAAATCCACCCTTAGCCCCTTCCTTGTTCGACCTACCTTTGTACTAATTCACCAGATTCAATGAATCAAAGATTTAGGTGGGTTAGAGCTGGGCTAGAACAACAATGTTCCCATATGAATGGATTGGGAAACACGGTACCAGGGGCTGATGGAAGTGTCTAGGGAGTAGAGGCTAGGGCTATATCTCTGAGCCAGGTCATCATTTCTTACAAGGTAGCCATGTTTTTTTTTTAGTTTCTTGTAATTAGTGCATACAGTAGCATGTCCCCATAACTCTGCAGATCTGTGCCAAAAAATGTAACTTGATCACCCATCCTGAAAAAAATATAATTTGTGTATGTAAACTGAACTGGAAAGTCTTTGTTTGTTTATTTGTTTGTTTGTTTAGTACGGTCTCTCTATTCTCGTCTTATTATCTTGAACAAATCAAACTGGAACTTGGGTAAATAGAAGAGGTAATGTGCAGTCTGTACTCAATTGTTCACACTTTTCCACAACTGGAGTCAGTTATACCATGCCTTTTTCAGTTCTTTAAGAAATTTATTTATTTCAGACTATTTAGGAAAGGTAACTGGGTCATTCTACAGAGTCGGTGCCTTTTGTGATTGAGGAGGATGAAACAATGAACATTAAAATCTTAAGCTTTTTTTTATTTGATGTGACAAAGTAATGTGTGTACTTGATAGAAAATACCTTTTCCCATCTCAATGTAGAGTATTAAGTTATTATTCTGTATTATTTTCTCAAACAAGTCCCAATTTAATTCAACCCCGTCACAGTCATTTTGTTATTCAACTATTCATTTTTCCAATAAGCTTGAGATCAGCTTCTGGCATAATCTCACAGTTTAGATGTCCCTTGTAAATAATGGCATATTGTAATTAAAGAGAAAATCAAGAAAAACTGACCAGCACCATCCTTTCCAGTTTACGATGAAGAAATTTCTAATCTAACTCCACATTTTCGCAAGAAATGTGCAAGAATGCTGCGTAATTCCTGACAAAATTGAAATAGCCTTATTTACCCTGATTTAATACACACAATAAAAACACTATTGATGTTATATTTTGTGTATTTAATACAAAAATGTAAAAAAATAATCTCGTAAAAGGGATGAATGCACCGCAACAGGGTTGAAAATCATGTAAAAGGGTTGAGTGAAAAGCATCACGTGTCATATGTTTTATCTTTTGAGATCACTAACATGTTGCCATTTTTTAAACATTTTAAACATTTTTAAACCTACTGTCAACATAGCTTTTAAAATCTAAAGAATCTAGATGAAAGCTAGACAGAGTAAAACACATTAATGAACTAATAACAGTAACAACATTTCATTGATTTCATAAAAATATCCATCTGATAATGGCAGGAGTCTGTTTGAACATTGAGCAAACATCTTAACATTGATAACCTATATAGGTCACATGTTGCCATTTTTTAACATTTTAAACTACTGTCAACATAGCTTTTAAAGTTTAAACAATCAAGATGAAATCTAGACAGATTAAAACACATTAATAAACTAACAACAGTTACAACATTTCATTGATTTCATAGAAATATCCAGAGTAATGGCAGGAATGTCTGTGTTGTTTGAATGTTTGAACATTAAGCAAACATCTTAACATTAATAACCTATAGGTAAGCCTACAGTTTGTTCACCATTTTTACTGAGAGAGCCTAGCCCACACTTCCTTCTGTATTTCCATGTGCCTAGAAGTCACCGGTTTAGGGGGATCAATGTGTTCCAAGATGTCCTCAAATGGATACCACAGGATATCATCAAGAAGTGGCCAGAAGTACCTATTTGGTCCAGCACAGCACATGCATTTGACCTGCACATGGGATTCATCTGTGGCTAGAATTATTCCGGGATAGAAATCGTCATCATATTTGGCCACGCACCATTTCCCGCATATGTCTGGATTTGCCCAATCAACCTCCCTCTGTGACACGACTGATGCAACTTTAGGGGTAAATGTGAAATGTTGTGTATTGAAACACTGGCATTCCAGTTTCTTGTTGTGGACTGTGCACATACAGCTTACATCACGGTAGGCAATTTGCCTTGCAGCCACACAAACAACTTGGTGGATCCGCATTGTGGATGGAACTACTGGCAAATTGGCTGGCATACCTTGGACGGCTTTCTCGATGGCCTCGTCTTCAATGAAGTAAAGCTTGATGGCAGTGTTGTTCTCCTCTAAGACCCTGTACAGAGTATGAGCATTTGGGATGTCACATCCTTGACTTATCAGCCTGTCTGCGGTTCTTTTTAGGGTTGCACCAACACCATCTGGTGCTCCCTTCCCATGCCCTGCTTCAAAGAAATTCCAAGACCCTGCCCTCAAGCCCCTCTTGGCCAGTTCTGTGCTGAACAGAAAGAAATTGCCTTTTTGCCTGTACTGGGTACAAGGGCCATCGCTGAAGAAGTGTACTGTTGATATGTTGGGGTGGGTATGTTGCAGGTCATCAAGCACAGGACTGAGGTGTGCCCAGATAGCAGGAGGAGCCTTATTCCTTGATGGAGAAATGGTGGTGAAGCAAGTTGGTTGCTGATTCTGTCCAACGTAGAGGACACCTGTGTGGAGGACGGCCTGTTCATGAGATGAACCAAAGTGAACAGACTGTATCTCTGTCCCATATCTGCAGGTGAAGTTTTCTGAAAAATCAATATGGATAAGGCACTCATCTGCAGACATGTTTTTCTTGAGTTCCTTTTAATCACTATGTAGTAAAATGAACGTGAACTTGCAGATAATACTCCTAAATATGTCAGTACAAACCAGTCGGCTATTGAACATGAACCCCTCACGCACCAGTTGCCAAGGCAGTATACTGTATGTCTTTTTAGACTAGTCTTCATTTACATTCTCTAGTCTTTTTATGCATTACCAAATTATGCTTTAAAGCAACAAAACTTTATTTTCTGTTGATTGTGTGTCCATGACCACCACCACCTCGTGTCTTAAAGATCTTACATTTCCAGGAGAATTACCTGACCACCGGCGCGCGGATGTCCCTCACCTTCCTCTCTATGTGTGTTTCCTTTCTGCTGCTGTTTTTTCCATTGTTGAATCTGAAATTGTAGGTCAAGGTCAAGTCATTGACCTGCTTACTCTTCAAGACTAAATATTGTATCCTTTTAATCACTATGTAGTAAAATGAACATGAACTTGCAGATAATACTCCTAAATATGTCAATGTATATAGGAGAGAGAACAAATTAATTGTCACTTTTTTAAAGTTATTATTTTCAAAAATTACTCGTACTTTTAGTTGATACTGTAAAACCGTAAACAACAAACATTCAACAAGAAAATATGATTGGTATTAAGCAATATACATTAAATATTGCTAAGATTTAACAGCTATTCAACCCTGTAACAGCCATTCAACCCCGTAACATTGAAAAATGTGATGGGGTTGAATGTGACAGGGTTGAAGATTTTGTGCTAATCTGTTGCTAATTCGGGATGCTAGCAGCTAGCAGTGTGCCACATGGCCTTATTCAACAAAAGACATTGTTATACTTCATAGCTATAAAAACAATTCTTGGTAAAATCTTAACTATGAATTCCCCCCCCCCCCCCCAACAGAGTTGAATACCTGAGATTGACAAAGCCCATTAAAAAGCATTATTATTTAACACTGTGTACTCAAAATGAGTCACGCCATTTGCATGATGGTCAATAGGGACAGGCGAAATTCTTAATACTCCTAAGAAAAGCAAACATATAAGTATTGAAATTCATCTCTGTTTAAAATCATATTCTCTACTCCATATTAAAAACATGTAAAACTTTGAAATGTTGTAATTTAAGTGTAGTTTGATAAATGTTCTGACAAGTTATAACACTAGTACATCTTGGGACACTGACAATACTGAAATGTCACCGAATCTGTAGAATGACCCAACTAACTCATTGATCCTACTTTATGGAATACCCCCTTTCAGAGGAATCTGGCAATTCAATTATCAATAAATTTAACTACCAGGGAGAAAGGAAAAGCAGCAGTACTGCATATATCAAGGCTGGAGTGGAATAGCCCTGCACTAAGACGTTGCTATGCCCTGTTGACCTGTGCTCAGTACATTTACTGGTATACAGGAAGTGTAATCATCCGGGATGTAGTGAGTGTTTTGGTGAACGTTCACGCCCAGACAAGTCTGAATGGGAAGGCCCTTGTGTCCATGCTGGGAGTGTAATGTCTGGAAAAACTGACGGACAGAGATTGAGAATGGCCACACATACTCACTGCCACAGGGACTGTGTGTGGTGTGTGTGTGTGTGTTTTGTGTAGTAATGTGGGAACCTGACAAAAGTATATAAATGCACTCCCTTTGCTCAAACCAGAGGCCAGACTGTGTGGGTATGGGGTGGATAGCAGAGCCTTGCATGTCTAGCTTATCCCTGTTTCTCCCTCCCTCCCTGGGGCTTTTCTCCCCAGCTGTTCCCTTACTGTCCCCAGCCATTATACACACGTGTGTGTGTGTGTGTGTGGTCTTGAGTTTCCTTGAGGGCCTGCAGTGTGTAGGCATTGCAGTACTCTAACCTACTGTCAGGGAGTTCAATACTCTTTACAGGCAGTACAGGCTTTAGTTCCAGCCCTGGTCCTGCAGAGCTAGCTACAGATCAAATCACATCAAAAACAGAGAAACAGCAGACAGAGGGGAAGGTCAATGGTGTGGTAGTAAAGTGGTGGTTTCTATATGGAGGTGAAGTAATGGTTATGGTTGTGTAGAGGAGGTGGTTGGGTGAACTATGCTCCTGTCATGAGTAACCAGAGTAATGTTGTCCTGGTGTGGGACTGTCTAACGCTGTGTGAGGATCTTAATTCTGTGTTCAGTGGACCAGCTTTCCATGTCATAGTCTGTTTCCCCTCAGCACCTGTAGTAAGTGCTAGCTGCAGCAGGAAAGTCACTGTGCAGTCTGACTGAGGGAGGTTTTTGTATGACTCTAAATCACTGTGTGAAGGGCTATGTGCCTCCATAATCACCCATACCATAGTAATCTCCTGCATCTTCAGCTTGGACACCAGTGATTGTAAGTGTGTACTCAGTACCTGATCTACTGCCACTGAATCTAGATGGTGTTCCAGACTGAAGGGTTTTTACTTTATAGATGAGGAGTTTAGGAGCCTGTCCAGGTTTCAGCAGGTACCAGCTCATGTCATCACCAACACCAGATGAACTTGCAACAGCACTGATAGACACACTCTCTCCCAGACGAACAGACGTTGATTAATTATCTTCATTCAGGACACGTTGTGCAGATGACTCTGAAATGGAGGATAATTATCTTTGATTAGTCACAATAATCTAAATAAAGGCATTGGAATCGTGTTCCATGTGCAAACATGTACAAGCCCATTAAAACCTGTTAAAACCAGCAGACCACAGGGAGAGATGCTGAGAGTTTCTCACCCTGAGTCAGGAACCCCAGCATGATCAGCAGTGGAATCAGTGATATCGACTTCATCATCTTCATCATCATCTGTGGCTCTAAGAAGATTGAACAGACTGAACCCAACGATGATAACGCTGCAGTCTTAGTGTCAGGAGCAGTGAGGTTCAACAGCTATGCAAAACACCACTCTATAGGCAAACACACACCTGCTGGGTGTGAAAGAGAGAGAGAGGAGACAGAGAAATAGCGAGACAGATCGAGAAAGAGAGAGATACTTATAACTTTTATATCTGTTATTTTGCTGTTAACTATGAGTTAATCCATTCTAGGGGTCAACTATAGGATGATAACTAAATCATGTATTAAAGGGTAGGTTTCACCACCAAATAAAAAAAATGTGTCAGACATTCTATTACATTTACATTTTAGTCATTTAGCAGACGCTCTTATCCAGAGCATCCAAAGGGTGTTATGTCAAGCTGAGCCCAAATTGTACCTGTTTTCAGGATGAACCTCCCGCTGGTATACCATTCGTCAAATGTTAATAGCCAGGATCCAAAAGACTGCACAAATGGATAGGCCTAAAGGTGATGCCTAGCCTAACTGGAGCCTTACTCATTACTGTATAGGGATGACGCTGATATTTACAGGTTGATGGCGCCCTCTTGTGCTAAAATGGCGTCACGCTGAAGTTCAATTCAGACAGAGAATAAAGTTATTTGTCAAACAGTGGCAGGCTCAGCGTCAACTGTTGGTAGAATTACAGACAGTGGAGGCTGCTGAGGGGATAACAGCTCATAATAATGGCTGGAATGGAGTCAATGGAATGGTAACAAACACATAGAAACCACATTTGATGTGTTTGATGCCATTCCATTTATGCCATTCCAGCCCTTACTATGATGCCATTCCAGCCCTTACTATGAGCCGTCCTCCCCTCAGCAGCCTCCACTGATTCCAGACTGGGCCTGCAAGCTCTTGTATTGCTTTTTGACGTAAATAACTAGATAGATGTGCAAGGACTAGGGCCCTGTGTTATGGACAATCATGTCACATGACCTGGATTTTAACCTGTGTTTAAAGCTTTTTCATCAAAATGTCCCTTCTGTTTTAATGCCAGATGGTCTGGCACCATCCTCAGACAGTTGATTTCATTTTTGGTCTAATTCTCATTTCTAGAAAAGGCTTAAAATAAAGGTTAAAATCTAGGTCATGTGACATGATAGTTCAAAACACATGGCCCTAGCAATGACAGAAAAGTATAAACGTACCCACTCCCCAGATATTAGTAGCATAATGGTTAACTGAACTTTACTGCCAGCAATAAACATTGAACTTCATCACCTGTTGCTTCAACTAGGTGGCAACAAAATAGTTTTCTGATTGGTTGTACCTTAATTAAACTCCTCCCTCTCGCTTCGCATGGAACCATATGCCCGACAGCTTGTACGCACGAATAATTCGGTGTAAAACTTTAACCATATGAAATATTTTAACGTTTTTCGCTTGTTAATTGACCGTAACATTTTGGTTTGATTTGTGTTTGTGTAGGCTAAGCATTCGAAAATCAACAAGTTCAACACCGCGCCACTACAAAAATGTTTGCCCAACTTCATAACCGCTATGAGGCTTTTTTGAATGAAAATAACTTTGTGACAGATCTCCTAGCTACGATGGAGGAGAAAACTGGGGTACAGAGAAAATATATCGCTTCAGGTAATAATTAATAATAAATCCATTTGCACTGTAGAACTTTGCCATTTGCTTGGTTATAATGTTGCACTCTGTCAATGTTGAAACATTGTAACTTTACCCGCTAGTGGATACTTTCTCGTTATACAACGTTGGCTAGTTTGACGAGGTCAGCACATATGACAGTTCTTTGGCTGACATGTCACATTACCTAACTAGCCTACCAGCAACAGTTGTAACTGATAAACGGTAACGCAGACTAGCCCAGTTAGGCCTAACACAAACAAACCACAGAAAACAAACGGTGTCACCAGACCAAATGTTATTGTTGTAACGTGACTGTTAATGACCATATAGGCCTAGGCTGCTTACAATATGATTTTACGACACTCATTTGAAATGGCAAAGGTCGGATAGGCCCAACAGATTTCAGTTAAGCCACTATTAGATTTCGATTTAGCTGCTTCTAATGTCTAGCTAGCAGCTGGTCCCTAGCCAAGGGGTGTATTTATACCTCCTACAGAAATACGAACTGCTATGCTGAGATGGCAGATTCTAGGGTGACCTGCTGTCTATAGTTGAGTTGTGCTCCTTCTGAAGTTCTGCTGTTGTGCCGGTCTGTTTGTGCCATCATGCCTACTCATTCACTCATTGTTGACATTGACAACAATGGAGTTGACGAGCACAAACAGATCTGGGACCAGTCTAGTTCTGTTGCTGTTGTAATGTTGGCCTTTTTGAGGTGCTATTGACACACGTACACAGTCTGCCAGTACTGATGTTTATGGAAATTACCTGAGAGCAAAAACCGAATGTTACGTTGGTCTGAGATGGACTTTCTGTTTACTACTGGATTAACTGGACCTAATATGCAGTAAAGATAAGTCTATACACTAGGGGTGTGTGTGCGCCTTGGTCTGGTCAAGTATGAAGTGAAGTAATTGAACGTCTGGTGTGAAATTCTCTACGGCCAATGTGTGTTCAGAGGAGCCTGTAGGCTATACTGTGTAGTTTAGCTCTTCTTCTGGAGAAGGAACGCCAGCCCGTTAGTCTTCCATCAATGTCAGAGAGTGACTCTGTCTGCGCTACGCTGCCTGTGGAGGGACTCTGATCACATCACCAAGCGTTCAGACATGTTGTCCACTGGGCAGTGTAAACTGTTGGGTGGAGGAGGGGGAAGGCGTTGGGTAGTCACCACATTAATGCTGCCTAGGACTATTGGCATGTCCAAACTAGGGCTCAGGGAAATTCCCAAGGTTGACAGGTCTGTGACTTGGCTTTACTCTGTGACTTGGCTTTACTCTGTGACTTGGCTATACTCTGCGACTTGGCTTTACTCTGCGACTTGGCTACAAGCAGCAGGGGAATGAAGGACGCTTATAGTGAAGTATTTAAACAGTCTCTGTTCTGTTTTGCCTGTTATGGGGGAATGGATTTTTGATTAAGTCTGTAGCGTCCCGGTCCGTATGTGGGGAGAGTGCCAACACTGGATGCACTCCAAATCAGGAATTTAACAAAACACCATTGACACATTTGAGAATACTTTAGATTTGCTCACTGTTGCTTTACCAAATCATAGTTTTGTGACCATATATAGCCTTCTGCCCATAACTGAAACTAGTCATCAGTCTTGAAGATCATGCGGTGTATTGATTTTTGGTTAGATTGATTTGATGTGGTCCTCTGTAGCTCAATTGGTAGAGCATGGCACTTGTAACGCCAGGGTAGTGGGTTCGATCCCCGCGACCACCCATACGTAAAAATGTATGCACACGTGACTGTAAGTCGCTTTGGATAAAAGCGTCTGCTAAATGCCATTATGTATTGGACTATAACCGACACTGATGAGACAACCTGCAGAGGAAAAGCCTGGTGCCTAGGTCTAAATGATTTCCCTATGCAAACAGGAGCTAAACCAAACAGAAGCCGTTTACCTGCTAGCTAGGGTTACAGTAGCAGGCAGCAGCTGCTTCTCTCTGTCCAGCTCTAAAACTCACAGATTGAGCCTATTTTTTTTCTCCCATGGGAATCCATTGTACATGTGTTGACTACAGTGTGTGAAGAGTTAATTGACAGACAGGGACTTTCACGGCTGTAGGTTGAACTCCCTGGACCTGGTTTGCGCTGCAGAGGAAATGTAGTTTGTTGGTTTAGGTTAGAGCGGACCAGTATCTATGTGGAATCTCTCCCACTCCTGTTCCATGGTTCATATTCCACATGGTTACACTAGATGTCTTATGTACATCAACTTTGAATTTGTGAATGTCAGCGTTTGAATTGAGTTTCACGCGACGCCCTGTCCTGTTTATTCATCCAACATCCTGCTCTAACACACACACACACACACACACACACACAATATGTATCATGATGGTTTGACATGTCTGCAGATATCTGGTAAGAATCTCTCTGTCTCCAGGTGTAGTCTCTCTGATCAGTCTGTATCTGTTGTTTGGCTATGGAGCCTCTCTCCTCTGTAACCTGATTGGTTTTGCCTACCCAGCGTACCTCTCGTAAGTAGCACCTCAAAACATATCTAAAAAGTGGTGTTGTCATGCTCACATCATATGCTTCCAGGTGAAGGGTTAAACCTGATTCATCACCTGTCCTGTCATCCAATCAGAATCAAGGCCATAGAGAGTAAGAAGAAAGATGATGATACTCAGTGGTTGACCTACTGGGTGGTCTACGGATTCTTCAGTGTCACCGAGGCTTTCTCTGACATCTTCCTCTCCTGGTTCCCCTTCTACTACGCTGGCAAGGTACGTGTGTGTGTGTGTGTGTGTGTAACATTCAATATACAGGAGGCCAAAACATCATAATCACTCTCTCCCTCTCTCTCAAACCCCCTCTGCCTCAGTGTTTGTTCCTGGTGTGGTGTATGGCTCCGGTGACGTGGAACGGTTCTGCTATTCTCTACTCCCGTGTGGTCCGTCCCGTGTTCCTCAGACACCAGGCCACCCTGGACAGTGTCGTCAACAACCTGAGTGATAAGGCCAAGAATATGGCTGATACTGTCACTAAAGAAGGTGAGACACAGACCCATAAACTAGATTTACAGTGTGGAGATGCGGAAACAACAGTCCCAGCTCCCGACACCTCAGTTTTTCCCCAACACGGCCGACGCAAATTAATACTGGTGTGAGTAATGGTCACCCATGGCGCACGCAAACGTAAAGTGATAGCACATTAGGCAACAAGATTCTCTGGGAGAATCTGACTGCTTCAGAAAAGGCATCTGAAGCAGTCTGACTGCTCCGAACTCTAATTCACATGTAAGGTATGATACTTAGTTATCCCGCATCTCCGCAATGTAAATCTAGCTATACACACATGGTCACCAGATCTGTGTCAGTCAAACTAACTCATGTTTTTCTCTAAAGCTGTCAACCAGGCCCTCAACCATGACAAGAACCAGTGACTGACCGATGTATGACCACAAGCCTCAAAGACGTCTCGACTCCAATAAATACACAGAACAACACAACAGAGTGTGATGTCCCGTGATGAAGGATGATAATGGACCCTGTCACGTGATCAGTGGTTGTTGACCACCCTGCTGCACACAGAATAAGCACTTGTTTATTTTGTCACTCTAAGGCATTTTCTGCTTTCTAGTCTATCTTTTTAACAGTCGCATGTGTCAATGTTATATGATAAAATTCCGATAATCCAGGCATTGTAGCATCTGATAATCTGCGCAGTTGACTGTTTTAAAGACCGGTTGGAATGCAACCAGAAGCTTAGAGTAGCCACTACACAATGTGAATGTCTCAATGTTATCTGTAGCCTACTATCAGGAAATCCATGTCTGTGAATCAGCCACGTTGACTTCACAAATCCACACTTAGCCTACTCCCCTTTGAACTACCCCAGCACTAACACACCAGATTCAATAAATCAGACTTTGTGATGAATTATAATTTCACTGTCCCAATACATTTGGAGCTCACGGATATTTAAATATGCTCTGAAATGAGCGGACTCTCCACTGAGACACGTTGATTTACTCAATCACAAATCCACCCTTAGCCCCTTCCTTGTTCGACCTACCTCCTGTACTAATTCACCAGATTCAATGAATCAAAGATTTAGGTGGGTTAGAGATGGGCTAGAGCAAACATTTCCCCATATGAATGGATTGGGAAACACGGTACCAGGGGCTGATGGAAGTGTCTAGGGAGTAGAGGCTAGGGGTATGTTTGGTATAGGGCCATATCTCTGAGCCAGGTCATCATTTCCTACAAGGTAGCCATGTTGTTATTTCAGTCTCTTGTATTTAGTGCATACAGTAGCATGTCCCCATAATGTCTGCAGATCTGTGCCAAAGATTTTAACTCCATCACCTGTCCTGAAAAAATGATTATGTATGTAAACTGAACTGGAAAGTCTTTGTTTAGTACGGTCTCTCTATTCTCGTCTTATTATATTGAATAAATCAAACTGGAACTTGAGTAATGTGCCGTCTGTATTCCATTGTTTACACTGTTCCACAACTAGAGTCTGTTACACCATGCCTTTCTCAGTTCTTTAGGAATTCTGAAATATGAATTTATTTCAAACTATTTAGCTAACTCATTGATCCTACTTTATGGCATACCCCCTGTGTCAGAGGAATCTGGCAATTCAATTATCAATCAATTTAACTACCACGGAGAAAGGAAAACCAGCAGTACTGCATATATCAAGGCTGGAGTGGAATAGCCCTTCACTAAGACGTTGCTATGCCCTGTTGACCTGTGCTCAGTACATTTACTGGTACCAGGAAGTGTAATCATCTGGGATGTAGTGAGTGTTTTGGTGAACGTTCACGCTCAGACGAGTCTGAATGCGAAGGCCCTTGTGTCAATGCTGGGAGTGTAATGTCTGGAAAAACTGACGGACAGAGATTGAGAATGGCCACACATACTCACTGCCACAGGGACTGTGTGTGGTGTGTGTGTGTGTGTTTTGTGTAGTAATGTGGGAACCTGACAAAAGTATATAAATGCACTCCCTTTGCTCAAACCAGAGGCCAGACTGTGTGGGTATGGGGTGGATAGCAGAGCCTTGCATGTCTAGCTTATCCCTGTTTCTCCCTCCCTCCCTGGGGCTTTTCTCCCCAGCTGTTCCCTTACTGTCCCCAGCCATTATACACACGTGTGTGTGTGTGGTCTTGAGTTTCCTTGAGGGCCTGCAGTGTGTAGGCATTGCAGTACTCTAACCTACTGACAGGGAGTTCAATACTCTTTACAGGCAGTACAGGCTTTAGTTCCAGCCCTGGTCCTGCAGAGCTAGCTACAGATCAAATCACATCAAAAACAGAGAAACAGCAGACAGAGGGGAAGGTCAATGGTGTGGTAGTAAAGTGGTGGTTTCTATATGGAGGTGAAGTAATGGTTATGGTTGTGTAGATGAGGTGGTTGGGTGAACTAGGCTCCTGTCATGATGTAACCAGAGTAATGTTGTCCTGGTGTGGGACTGTCTAACGCTGTGTGAGGATCTCAATTCTGTGTTCAGTGGACCAGCTTTCTGAAATATGAATTTATTTCAAACTATTTAGCTAACTCATTGATCCTACTTTATGGCATACCCCCTGTGTCAGAGGAATCTGGCAATTCAATTATCAATCAATTTAACTACCACGGAGAAAGGAAAACCAGCAGTACTGCATATATCAAGGCTGGAGTGGAATAGCCCTGCACTAAGACGTTGCTATGCCCTGTTGACCTGTGCTCAGTACATTTACTGGTATACAGGAAGTGTAATCATCCGGGATGTAGTGAGTGTTTTGGTGAACGTTCACGCTCAGACGAGTCTGAATGGGAAGGCCCTTGTGTCCATGCTGGGAGTGTAATGTCTGACTAAACCGACGGATGGAGATGGAGAATGGCCACACATTGCCCCAGGGACTATGTGTGTGTTTTCTGTGTGTGTGCTGTGTGCTTAGTAATGTGGGAACCTGACAAAAGTATAAATGCACTCCCTTTGATCAAAGAATTGTGGCCAGACTGTGGGGGAGATAGACATGCAATGCTCTGCTAACGCGTCCCCTACTGTCTCTCTCTCCCTTCCTACCTTCCTGAGGCTTTTCTCCCCAGCTGTTCCCTTACTCTGGAGACTGCCTTTGCTGTCCATGCATACATACATGTGTGTGTGGTCTTCAGTTTCTCTTCGGGACTGCAGTGTGAAGGGATTGCAGTACTCTCAACTACTGACAGAGGGAGACAAATACTCTTTACATGCAGTACAGGCTTTAGTTCCAGCCCTGGTCCTGGAGAGATACAGATCAAATCACAATTTATTTAAATGTGCATTTAAACATGTCTTAATACGCTTTACAAACAAATGATAATATAAAAATAAAACAAACAGCAAAGAAATCAAAAATAGAGAAACCGCAGACATACAGAGTGTACATTGACACAACATGAAGGGGCAAGACCGAGTAGGCTACAGGGAAATACATGGGGTTAAGACAGAGCAGTAAAACATTAGGGAGTCCAGTAGGGCAGGAGTGACAGTCCAGTGACAGCCAGGAGGAATGGTGGAGTGATCACAGGATAGGAGAATGGATGGATTCTGGAGTATTGTGGCTTGATTGGGGGGGTCTGGTGGGCGGGTCAGTGGGTGGACTGGTGGTTGGATCCTAGGCCAGGTAGATGTTGGACTCACAGGCTTGTGGGCTGGTGGTCGTCTAAGCGGGGGATGTGAGAGAGGCAGAAAGTTAGGGAAGCAAGGATACAGACATAAAACGTAAAAAT